>NC_086446.1:547684519-548022019 GCF_028390025.1 Pseudophryne corroboree | reverse complement strand
ACTTGGCTCCCTGTGAGGCCATCAGGATATCATAAGTGTGGTAAAAGTAATTGTCAGTCTTGTAACAACATACCCAGGAAGAGTATCAGCTTTCAGTCCTTTATAACAAGGGAGTCCTTTGCCATCAAAGATTTTATTAATTGTATGTCCACGTATGTTATTTATTTAATTTCATGTCAATGTGGAAAACAATATGTCGGACGGACTACAAGAACTTTGCATGTAAGGTATATGGAACATAGGAGGAATATAATGAAAGGGGCAAAACACCCCTTATCAGACCACGTTATACAATGCCAAAATGCGAAATGGGAAAATATGACCATGATAGGTATTGAACAAGTAAAAATGACGAATAGAAGAGGGGACCGTTTCAATAGGCTTCGTAGGCGAGAGGCTTATTGGATATTTAGAATGGACACCATGGTCCCATTAGGTCTCAATGATACTGTTGAATTAAATGGGGTATAGAGAGGGTTATATATACATGGTCTCCCTTCAGGAATATATATGTTAGGATTGTAGTCCGGTGACATATAAATAATAAATAGTTTATAGGATCATGATATGGAAATGGAATACTAAGTACATGACATACATGGTATGACAATATATGCAATATATATTATAATTGTATATTTGTCTGAGTCCTTACCATATATACAATTGCACAATTTGGTCGGAAAATAGAGGGTTATGAGTAGATAGGCTATATGATCACAATCATAGTCTAGAGAATATTCTAAAGTATGAAGGAAAACAGTTTTATGAATTTTTATGAATTTTTATGTTCTAAATGTACTTAATATTTGGAGAATATCAGAGAATATGACGATATCTGGAATGAGATGAATGTGAGATATATATATATATATATATATATATATATATAACTGAATACATGAGTATATTAGTCTATTATTTAGTTATTGATTTGTGCTGTAATGGTATAATATATATATATATAAAGAAGAGGGTGATTTAATGTGATGTGAATACACACATATAATATTCTGATCACAATTACAGGGCGCATATTAGGCGTCGATATATAGTTATGGTGAAAATTAAAATTCAAGCTTGGTTCAGACTAATAGGAATGGTGATCGATAATGTGGTTATTTTTGGAGATAGTGGTTCTGATCACATGTATGCATGTCTCTAGTTTTATATAATGGTGTGTCTATATAAATGTATTTTTAAGGTTAATATTGTGACTCTAAAGTAATTAATTAAGTGTTATGCTGCAGGTATGCATAATTTATGATTAGTGAATACATATGGTTAATAGGGAAGCATATGGTTAATGAGAAAGAATACTTGTGAAGTGTGCTTATTGCACATGCGTATATTATTCACATTGCTATTTAAAGGAGGTAGCAGAGAAGAGGGATATTGACACTGAGGAAGCCGCCGATGCTCTTGAGTAGGCGGGGAAACGCGTCTGTCACGTACTCTCACACAGACAGCAGCACTTTGCATATCAGCTGGTCGGCGAACACAACACCCCGAAGGCGAGGGGAAGCGTGTGTCTTCTTTGCCCGACACCAGTCCACGAACCTCTGTTAAGGCTGACGAGGAGAAATACCTGCCGTGCGGCCAAGCGCCGGGAGGATAAGAGCGGCGAGTGACATAATTAGATCCCCCTCCAGAGAAAACGGACAGTGACGAAAAACACTAACCAGGAGGGACGCCGTATGCATGCATGCAAGGTGGACAACAGAGGCATTCTGTACGGTATATAAATCTTAAACTGATACACAGTATTCCTAATCAGTTACAGTTGTAACAAAATCAATCTGTGAACTGCCTAAACAGAACTGCTCAGCCGTGAGAAAGGCTGCATTTAATAGATTGCTACTAACCACTTGCTTGGCTTCAGCTACTAATCTGATTATGAATGCATGGCCTCATTTAACAGATTGCTATCAATTACAATTTGTGCAATAAGTTGCTAAATGGTCACATAAATACATGGACTTGGGGCAGAGTGCTTATTGTTAGGAAAAGTGATTGTAGGATTTGGATAAAAACCCAGTACAATGAGAATATAAATATTTAGGATTGTTTATTGAAATTAAGTTTTAACAAATTTTATATAAATACCTTTACACTTAATTAAAATAGGCTTTTTATGTAGCCGGCCGGCAGAGTATATATTATATATAATTGTGTGTATATAGTATTTTTTAATTAATAAAATCTATATTGGATTTGAAAAGCGCAATTCTCAGATTGTATTTCCTTTGGTCTATTTTTGGGGTAAATGACCTATTACCCCTGAGAGAGCTGCTTTCAAAACCGACAATTGCAGCGCCAGGAATATTGTGCTTGCATGTTCAGGAGTGTTTGCTGGCACTCCAGTCTTCGGCATGCCAAAAGTGGCCCGCAATTTTTCGGGTCGCCGACAGTATCTCCTGCACGCCCCTGTCGTTTTTCAAAAAATTCTGCACCACCAAATTATTTGTATGTGCAAAACATGGGACGTGCTGGAATTTGCCCACATGTAATGCACGCACAATATTGGTGGCATTGTCCGATATCACAAATCCCCAGGAGAGTCCATTTGGGGTAAGCCAATCTGCGATGATGTTCCTCAGTTTCCGTAAGAAGTTGTCAGCTGTGTGACTTTTATGTAAAGTGGTGATAGAAAGCGTAGCCTGCCTAGGAACGAGTTGGCGTTTGCGAGATACTGCTACTCGTGCCGCCGCTGTTGTTGCTGCGAGAGGCAATACATCTACCCAGTGAGTTGTCACAGTCATATAGTCCTTAGTCTGCCCTGCTCCAATTGTCCACATGTCTGTGGTTAAGTGGACAGTGTATACAACTGCATTTTTTAGGACACTGAGGACACTTTTTCTGACGTCTGTGTACATTCTCTGTATCGCCTGCCTAGAGAAGTGGAACCTAGATGGGATTTGGTGCCGGGGACACACTACCTCTAGCAATTCTCTAAGTCCCTGTGAACTAACGGTGGATACCGGACGCACGTCTAACACCAACGTAGTTGTCAAGGCCTGAGTTATCCGCTTTGCAACAGGATGACTGCTGTGATAATTCATCTTCCTCGCAAAGGCCTGTTGGACAGTCAATTGCTTACTGGAAGTAGTACAAGTGGTCTTCCGACTTCCTCTCTGGGATGATTGACTCCAGCAGCAACAACAGCAGCAACAGCAGCAGTAGGCGTTCCACTCAAGGATCCATTGGAGGAATCCCAGTTAGGAGAGGACTCATCAGACTTGCCAGTGACATGGCCTGCAGGACTATTGGCGTTCCTATCTAAGGAGGAAATTGACATTGAGGGAGTTGGTGGTGTGGTTTGCAGGAGCTTGAGTACAAAAGGAAGAAGGGATTTAGTTATCAGTGGACTGCTTCCGCTGTCACCCAAAGTTTTTGAACTTGTCAATGACTTCTGATGAATGCGCTCCAGGTGACGTATAAGGGAGGATGTTCCTAAGTGGTTAATATCCTTACCCCTACTTATTACAGCTTGACAAAGGCAACACATGGCTTGACACCTATTGTCCGCATTTCTGTTGAAATAATTCCACACCAAAGAGGTGATTTTTTTTGTATTTTGACCAGGCATGTCAATGGCCTTATTCATCCCACGGACAAGTGTCTCCCCGGGTGCCACCTCACCATCAGAATCCTCCTCGTCAATTTCCTCCTCAGCACCAGCAACACCCATATCCTCATTCTGGTGTAATTCAACAGTGACATCTTCAATTTGAATATCAGAAACTGGACTGTGGGTGCTCCTTCCAGCACTTGCAGGGGGCGTGCAAATGGTGGAAGGAGCCACCTCTTCCCGTCCAGTGTTGGGAAGGTCAGGCATCGCAACTGACACAATTGGACTCTCCTTGGGGATTTGTGATTTAGAAGAATGCACAGTTCTTTGCTGTGCTTTTGCTAGCTTAACTCTTCATTTTTATAGCGGGAGGATGAGGACTTCCATCGTCATGTGAAGCTGAACCACTAGTCATGAGGAACATAGAAGAGGGCCTTAGCCGTTCCTTGCCACTCTCCTGTCATAAATGGCATATTGGCAAGTTTACACTTCTCCTCAGATGATTTTAATTTAGATTTTTGGGTCATTTTACTGAATTTTTGCTTTTTGGATTTTACATGCTCTCTACTATGACATTGGGCATCGGTCTTGGCAGACGATGTTGATGGTATTTCATCGTTTCTGCCATGACTAGTGGCAGCAGCTTCAGCACTAGGTGGAAGTGAATCTTGATCTTTCCCTATTTTATCCTGCAAATTTTTGTTCTCCATTTTTTAATGTGTGGAATTATATGCCAGTAATATAACTGGAATTAGACGGCAGTAATGTATGGAATTATATACTACTAGATAGATACCAGATACCACTGTGACTGTAATGACGATGACCTATGCACAGTGACAGGACACTACCACAGCACCCTACAGCAGCAAGATGCAGCACAAGACACTGTACTAGTATTAGTAATGTAGTATTACTGAGCACCACAAGACACTGAGCGCTGATGATGCTGAGCGCTGATGATGCTGAGCGCTGATGATACTGAGCGCTGATGATACTGAGCACTGATGATACTGAGCGCTGATGATACTGAGCGTTGATGATACTGAGCGTTGATGATACTAAGCGCTAATGATACTGAGCACTGAAGATACTGAGCACTGAAGATACTGGGCATTGATGATACTACGGAGAACTGACACTGAGCAGCAAGAGGCAGCACAAGAGAGACACTGTATTAGTAACTATTACTGAGCAGCACAAAAGCACTCTGGAATTGTCACCCCCCAGATACCACTGTTACTGGAATGATGATGAACGATACACAGTCACAGGACACTACTACCACAGCACCCTACAGCAGCAAGATGTAGCACAAGATAGACACTGTACTAGTATTACTGAGCAGCAATAAGCACTGATACTGACCACTGATATTGAGATTTGCCACTGAGAGAACGTAGCCACGTCCTCTC
Organism: Pseudophryne corroboree; assembly: GCF_028390025.1. NCBI lineage: Eukaryota > Metazoa > Chordata > Amphibia > Anura > Myobatrachidae > Pseudophryne > Pseudophryne corroboree. The sequence goes on along the minus strand of NC_086446.1, from coordinate 548,017,033 downwards.
TGTACACTCTACAATGCACGAGTGAAAATGGTGGCAACGCGCGGCTCTTTATATGGAATCCGAATCTCGCAAGAATCCGACAGTGGGATGATGACGTTTTTCCTCGTTCGAGTTTTCCGAGTCAGGCGGGAACAATCGTTAACAATATACGTGTTAAATTTCCCCTAGAATCATGTGTATATTTGTTCATATATATTTTACAGTACCCAATCTTCCCAGGTGGTCACCCAACCTAGTACTGGTCCGGCCCCCCACTGCTTGGCTTCCAAGATCAAACGAAATTGGGCATTTCCAGTGGGGGTTGGCCGTACACTTATAAGACATTTTTACACTTCAGGATTCATATTAAAAATGAAGAAATAAATCATTAGTACGTGCAGTAGTAAATTATTATTTTATTGAGTTTCTTGTAAGTGAAAGAATATTACAAAATATATATATTTTGTGATATGTGCACAACGGTGAGGATAAATAAGGTGTCAATAATGCTTCTAGAATACAGCACCTCTGCAGAAATGGAGCTATTTCATAGTTATCGTTGAACCCAGAAGGATGCATGGTCTCAAGCTGGAAAATCCAAAACAACTCACGTCTCGAAAGTTTGTTCGCCAAATCACCTCCTCTTTCTCCAAGCTTAGCTAGTTCAATTGCTTTATAGGTAAGATCCTCTGGATTTGAGTTGTGACATATATTAAAGTGCTTGGATATTTCATGAGTCTCTACTTTATTCCTTATGTTTCGGACCTGTTCTTGGATGCGGATCTTCAGTGGTCTCTTTGTTTTTCCAATGTACTTTTTCTCACATTTACATTCCAGGAGATAAATAACAGAGGTGGTGTTGCAGTTCATAAAATCTTTGATTTTATATTCCTTCTTCTATTGTGTGTCACTAAAGGTTTTCCTGTTCGGGCGAAGGTATTTGCATATGTTACACCGTCCACATTTGTAAGATCCTACGCATCTTGGGATACTCTGGGTGTTGTTTGTAATTCTGGGTAACATGCTTGGTGCCAAAAAATCTTTAAGGTTCTTGGATTTTCTGTAGACAATCTGGGGTTTCGGCGGTAGTATTTCTTTCAAAATCGGATACATGAGTAAAATGTCCCAGTGTTTCCAGATTGAGATTCTTATAACATCCTCATGGCGACTGTAAGTAGTGATGAATGCAATCTGTTCTTTCTGTTCTCCTTTGTTCTTGTATTCTAGTAGTTGTTCTCTGTCGACGTCCCTTACTCTTGTGATGGCTCCCTGTATAATTCGTGTTGGGTATTACTTTAAATCTACTTCTGTATTCTTCTAGCTGTTTTTCACAGTCTTCTGGTGTGCTGCAGTTGCGTTTTATTCTGTGAAATTGGGAATATGATACTGTATATTGTCTTTCCATCTTTTTAAGTGGTTGTTCTTGTAATGTAAGTAGCTATTTGTGTCCATTTTTTTGATAAAGTTCTTCGTAATCACTTTGCTATCCATTCCTACTAGTATTAGATCAAGAAATTCAATAGAATTGGTGTTGATCTGGGTCATATAGCTCAGATTACAGTAAAAACATTTTTTTAAATCAATATTTAAAAAGAAGTGTAATGCAAAAAGTGTTTAAATTATGTACAAAATGTTTTGGAAGTTTAAAAAAGTACATAAATTGACATAAAATATCAATGAGAAAGGATATTTTTATTATTGATTCGCTGTTTAGTAGAGAAAAACACTTTGACATCAATTACTTATTTTTTCTCTGGGAAAATAATTATGGCGGCAGTAGGTTTTGAACCAATTCCTCCAAAGAATCTGGAACCTTAATCCAGCACCTTAGACAGTGCTGATTTTTAGCTAATGCATCTGGATCATATCGATCAGATGTTGAGGAGAAAGGACTTTATTATTATTGATTTTCTTATTAGTGGAGAAAAACACATTGCCATGACTGACTGACGTTTTCATAGTAAAATCATTATGGAAGCAGTAGGATTCGGACCCACGCCTCCAGAGAGACTGGAACCTAAATCCAGTGCCATAGACCGCTCGCCCTTGCTACCACATGGATACTTTTGACTCAAAGCTCAGAGTTCTGGATCATATAGTTGCGATTACAAGAAAAAAATGTGTAGTTATAAATCAATACTTGAAAAGAAGTGTCATGTTAAAAGTGTTTAAAATACAAAAATTTAGAAAAGGTACAAAATTAGCAGACAATATTAATTAGAAAGGATTTTTTATTATTGGCTTGCTGTTTAGTGGAGAAAAACACTTTGACATCAATGACTGTCATTTTCTCTTGAAAATAATTATGACAGCAGTGGGATGTGAACCCATGCCTCCAGATAGACTAGAGCCTAAATCCAGCACCTTAGACCGCTCGGCCAAGCTACCATATGGACCCATTTGACTGAAAGCTCACAGTTCTGGATCATATAGTTGAGAATACAGGAAAAAATGTGTGGTTTTAAATCAATACTTGAAAAGAAGTGTCATGTTAAAAGTGCTTAAAATACAATATTTTAAAAAAAGGTACAAAATTAGCAGACAATATTAATTAGAAAGGATTTTTTATTATTGACTTGCTGTTTAGTGGAGAAAAACACTTTGACATCAATGAATGTCATTTTCTCTTGAAAATAATTACGGCAGCAGTGGGATTTGAACCCAAAGAGACTGGAGCCTTAATCCGGCGCCTTAGACTGCTTGGCCATGCTACCACATATCTATTTTGGCTCCAAAGGTCATAGGTTATTTTTTTTACATATTATTTTTAAAGTTTGAGAAGACTCTTGAAATTGTGATAAACTGTTTTAAAATCTAGGACAGATAATGAACTTTTCAACCTTCCAATATTTTACTTTTGCAACTTAGTGGCCTTAGACCGCTCGGCCATGGTACCACATGGACACTCTTAGCTCACAGATCTGGGTCATATAGCTCTGATTACAGTACAAACATTTTTGTTTTGTTTTAAATAAATACTTAAAAAGAAGTGTCATACCAAAAGTGTTTAAGTTATGTACAAAATGTTTTGGAAGGTTAAAAAAGTACATAAATTGACATAAATATTAATGAGAGAGGATTTTTTTATTATTGATTCGCTGTTTAGTAGAGAAAAACACTTTGACATCAATTACTTATTTTTTCTCTGGGAAAATAATTATGGCGGCAGTAGGTTTTGAACCAATTCCTCCAAAGAATCTGGAACCTTAATCCTGCACCTTAGACAGTGCTGATTTTTAGCTAATGCATCTGGATCATATCGATCAGATGTTGAGGAGAAAGGACTTTATTATTATTGATTTTCTTATTAGTGGAGAAAAACACATTGCCATGACTGACTGACGTTTTCATAGTAAAATCATTATGGAAGCAGTGGGATTCGGACCCACGCCTCCAGAGAGACTGGAACCTAAATCCAGTGCCATAGACCGCTCGCCCTTGCTACCACATGGATACTTTTGACTCAATGCTCAGAGTTCTGGATCATATAGTTGAGATTACAAGAAAAATGTGTAGTTATAAATCAATACTTGAAAAGAAGTGTCATGTTAAAAGTGTTTAAAATACAAAAATGTAGAAAAGGTACAAAATTAGCAGACAATATTAATTAGAAAGGATTTTTTATTATTGGCTTGCTGTTTAGTGGAGAAAAACACTTTGACATCAATGACTGTCATTTTCTCTTGAAAATAATTATGACAGCAGTGGAATTTGAACCCATGCCTCCAAACAGACTTGAGCCTTAATGCAGCATCTTAGTCCGCTCAGCCACATTTCTACCTTGACTCCATAACTCATAGTTTATATATTTACATATTATTTTTACATTTTGAGAAGACTCTTGAAATTATATTAAACTGTTTTAAAATCTAGGGCAGATGATGAACTTTTTAACCTACCAATATTTTATTTTAGCAGATTAGTGGCCTTAGACCGCTCGGCCATGGTACCACATGGACACTCTTAGCTCACAGATCTGGGCCAAATAGCTCAGATTACAGTACAAACATTTTTTTTTGTTTTAAATAAATACTTAAAAAGAAGTGTCATACCAAAAGTGTTTAAGTTATGTACAAAATGTTTTGGAAGGTTAAAAAAGTACATAAGTTGACATAAAATATTAATGAGAAAGGATTTTTTTATTATTGATTTGCTGTTTAGTAAAGAAAAACACTTTGACATCAATGACTTATTTTTTCTTAGGAAAAATAATTATGGCGGCAGTAGGTTTTGATCCAAAGCCTCCAAAGAAACTGGAACCTTAAACCAGAGCCTTAGACACTGCTGATTTTTAGCTCATGCATCTAGATCATATCAATCAGCTATTGAGGAGAAAAGTCTTTATTATTATTGTTTTTCTTATTAGTGGAGAAATTTTTTTTGTCATCACTGACTGATGTTTTCATAGTAAAATCATTATGGTAGCAGTGGGATTTGAACCCACGCTTCCAAAGAGACTGGAGCCTAAATCCAGCACCTTAGACCGCTCAGCCATGCTACCACATGGACCTGTCTGACTGAAAGCTCACAGTTCTGGATCATACAGTTGAGATTACAGGAAAAAAATGTGTTGTTTTAAATCAATACTTGAAAAGAAGTGTCATGTTACAAGTATTTAAAATACAAAAAGTTAAAGAAGCATAAAAAAGGTACAAAATTAGTAGACAATATTAATGAGTAAGGATTTTTTATTATTGATTTGCTGTTTAGTAGAGTAAAACAGTTTGACATCAATGAATGTCATTTTCTCTTGAAAATAATTATGGCAGCAGTGGGATTTGAACCCACGCATCCAAAGAGACTGGAGCCTTAATCCAGTGCCTTAGACCGCTCGGCCATGGTACCACATATCTATTTTGGCTCCAAAGGTCATAGTTTATTATTTTACATATTATTTTTAAAGTTTGAGAAGACTCTTGAAATTGTGATAAACTGTTTTAAAATCTAGGTTAGATGATGAACTTTTCAACCTTCCAATATTTTACTTTAGCAACTTAGTGGCCTTAGACCGCTCGGCCATGGTACCACATGGACACTCTTAGCTCACAGATCTGGGTCATATAGCTCAGGTTACAGTAAAAACATTTTTTTAAATCAATATTTAAAAAGAAGTGTAATGCAAAAAGTGTTTAAATTATGTACAAAACGTTTTGGAAGGTTAAAAAAGTACATAAATTGACATAAAATATCAATGAGAAAGGATATTTTTATTATTGATTTGCTGTTTAGTAGAGAAAAAACACTTTGACATCAATTACTTATTTTTTCTCAGGGAAAATAATTATGGCGGCAGTAGGTTTTGAACCAATTCCTCCAAAGAATCTGGAACCTTAATCCAGCACCGTATTTTTAGCTAATGCATCTGGGTCATGTTGATCAGATGTTGAGGAGAAAGGACTTTATTATTATTGATTTTCTTATTAGTGGAGAAAAACATTTTGTCATCACTGACTGATGTTTTCATAGTAAAATCATTATGGCAGCCGTGGTATTTGAACCCACGCCTCCAGAGAGACTGGAGCCTTAATCCAGCGCCTTAGACCACTTGGCCATGATACCACATGGACCTGTCTGACTGAAAGCTCACAGTTCTGGATCATACAGTTGAGATTACAGGAAAAAAATGTGTTGTTTTAAATCAATACTTGAAAAGAGGTGTCATGTTACAAGTATTTAAAATACAAAAAGTTAAGGAAGCATAAAAAAGGTACAAAATTAGTAGACAATATTAATGAGTAAGGATTTTTTATTATTGATTTGCTGTTTAGTAGAGAAAAACAGTTTAACATCAATGAATATCATTTACTCTTGAAAATAATTATTGCAGCAGTGGGATTTGAACCCACACCTCCAAAGAGACAGGAGCCTTAATCCAGCGCCTTAGACCGCTCGGCCATGCTACCACATATCTATTTTGGCTCCAAAGGTCATAGTTTATTATTTTACATATTATTCTGAAAGTTTGAGAAGAATCTTGAAATTGTGATAAACTGTTTTAAAATCTAGGACAGATGAACTTTTCAACCTTCCAATATTTTACTTTAGCAATTTAGTGGCCTTAGACCGCTCGGCCATGGTACCACATGGACACTCTTAGCTCACAGATCTGGGTCATATAGCTCAGGTTACAGTAAAAACATTTTTTTTAAATCAATATTTAAAAAGAAGTGTAATGCAAAAAGTGTTTAAATTATATACAAAACGTTTTGGAAGGTTAAAAAAGTACATAAATTGACATAAAATATCAATGAGAAAGGATATTTTTATTATTGATTTGCTGTTTAGTAGAGAAAAACACTTTGACATCAATTACTTATTTTTTCTCAGGGAAAATAATTATGGTGGCAGTAGGTTTTGAACCAATTCCTCCAAAGAATCTGGAACCTTAATCCAGCACCTTAGACACTGCTGATTTTTAGCTAATGCATCTGGATCATATTGATCAGATGTTGAGGAAAAAGGACTTTATTATTATTGATTTTCTTATTAGTGGAGAAAAACACATTGCCATCACTGACTGACATTTTCATAGTAAAATCATTATGGAAGCAGTGGGATTCGGACCCACGCCTCCAGAGAGACCGCTCGCCCTTGCTACCCCATGGATACTTTTGACTCAAAGCTCAGAGTTCTGGATCATATAGTTAAGATTACAAGAAAAAATTGTGTAGTTATAAATCAATACTTGAAAAGAAGTGTCATGTTAAAAGTGTTTAAAATACAAAAATTTAAAAAAGGTACAAAATTAGCAGACAATATTAATTAGAAATAATTTTTTATTATTGACTTGCTGTTTAGTGGAGAAAAACACTTTGACATCAATGACAGTCGTTTTATCTTGAAAATAATTATGACAGCAGTGGAATTTGAACCCATGCCTCCAAACAGACTGGAGCCTTAATGCAGCATCTTAGACCGCTCAGCAACATTTCTACCTTGACTCCATAGCTCATAGTTTATAATTTTACATAATATTTTTGCATTTTGAGAAGACTCTTGAAATTATGATAAACTGTTTTAAAATCTAGGGCAGATGATGAACTTTTTAACCTACTAATATTTTATTTTAGCAGCTTAGTGGCCTTAGACCGCTCGGCCATGGTACCAAATGAACACTCTTAGCTCACAGATCTGGGCCATATAGCTAAGATTACAGTACAAACATTTTTTTTGTTTTAAATAAATACTTAAAAAGAAGTGTCATACCAAAAGTGTTTAAGTTATGTACAAAATGTTTTGGAAGGTTAAAAAAGTACATAAATTGACATAAAATATTAATGAGAAAGGATTTTTTTATTATTCATTTGCTGTTTAGCAAAAAAAAAACACTTTGACATCAATGACTTATTTTTTCTTAGGAAAAATAATTATGGCGGCAGTAGGTTTTGATCCAAAGCCTCCAAAGAAACTGGAACCTTAATCCAGCGTCTTAGATACTGCTGATTTTTAGCTCATGCATCTGGATCATATCAATCAGCTATTGAGGAGAAAAGTCTTTATTATTATTGTTTTTCTTATTAGTGGAGAAAAACATTTTTTCATCACTGACTGATGTTTTCATAGTAAAATCATTATGGCAGCAGTGGGATTTAAACCCACACCTCCAGAAAGACTGAAGCCTAAATACAGCGCCTTAGACCGCTCAGCCATGCTACCACATGGACCTGTCTGACTGAAAGCTCACAGTTCTGGATCATACAGTTGAGATTACAGGAAAAAATGTGTTGTTTTAAATCAATACTTGAAAAGAAGTGTCATGTTACAAGTATTTAAAATACAAAAAGTTAAGGAAGCATAAAAAAGGTACAAAATTAGTAGTCAATATTAATGAGTAAGGATTTTTTATTATTGATTTGCTGTTTAGTAGAGTAAAACAGTTTGACATCAATGAATGTCATTTTCTCTTGAAAATAATTATGGCAGCAGTGGGATTTGAACCCATGCCTCCAAAGAGACTGGAGCCTTAATCCAACACCTTAGACCGCTCGGCCATGCTACCACATATCTATTTTGGCTCCAAAGGTCATAGTTTATTATTTTACATATTATTTTTAAAGTTTGAGAAGACTCTCGAAATTGTGATAAACTGTTTTAAAATCTAGGACAGATGATGAACTTTTCAACCTTCCAATATTTTACTTTAGCAACTTAGTGGCCTTAGACCGCTCGGCCATGGTAGCACATGGAAACTCTTAGCTCACAGATCTGGACCATATAGCTCAGATTACAGTACAAACATTTTTTTTGTTTTAAATAAATACTTAAAAATAAGTGTCATACCAAAAGTGTTTAAGTTATGTACAAAATGTTTTGGAAGGTTAAAAAAGTACATAAATTGACATAAAATATTAATGAGAAAGGATTTTTTTTATTATTTATTTGCTGTTTAGTAAAGAAAAACACTTTGACATCAATGACTTATTTTTTCTTAGGAAAAATAATTATGGAGGCAGTAGGTTTTGATCCAAAGCCTCCAAAGAAACTGGAACCTTAATCCAGCGTTTTAGATACTGCTGATTTTTAGCTCATGCATCTGGATCATATCAATCAGCTATTGAGGAGAAAATGTGGTGATAATGTGGGCGCTCAAGGGAATTTTAAATACAACAGCTGCTGGTTTTGTAAAAAATCAATATCATTTATTGGTACAAATAAAAATTATCTAAAAAGAGCAAATCAACATAAATTGTTCGGTTGCCCTAAATGGCAACTGATAACAAATTAATAAAACATGTTACAATAATAATAAGGTAGTTTAAAAGATATTATTAGTGAACACTGTGTCCTGGGTCCCGGGACTTTAAATAATGTTAGTGCACTATCCCAGATTTCAATTGTTAGTTCTCTTGCATGCATGCATATAACTGTTAGTAGTTAATAGGAATTGAGTGCTGTTACTGGCTCAGATGCACTTTGCGGGATAAAAGAAGATATAGGCTAAGGATGAACAATGCCTGTTTATACTTCACCAATTGGTGTGGCTGAATTGGTGGTATGCCAGTCCCGCAACTGTCTCACTCCGTGCGACTGGCCGCACTGCGGCGGTTTCTCTTGGGGCCGTGCCTGATGTGTATGGCACAGTGTCCTGCAGGCTTGTGTTCGGCTACGTCTGGAGCGGAGACAGAGAGCCGTGTGTGGAGATCCTGGGTAGCAGGGGACGCTACGATGCCGCGGTTCGCGACTTCCGGTTACGGTGCTTCCGGCTTCCGGTTTGCGGTCCACCTGCGTTCCACAGTTCTGCAAGTCACCTGGATCATATCAATCAGCTATTGAGGAGAAAAGTCTTTATTATTATTGTTTTTCTTATTAGTGGAGAAAAACATTTTGTCATCACTGACTGATGTTTTCATAGTAAAATCATTATGGCAGCAATGGGATTTGAACCCACTCCTCCAGAGAGACTGGAGCCTAAATCCAGTGCCTTAGACTGCTCAGCCATGCTACCACATGGACCTGTCTGACTGAAAGCTCACAGTTCTGGATCATACAGTTGAGATTACAGGAAAAAAATGTGTTGTTTTAAATCAATACTTGAAAAGAAGTGTCATGTTACAAGTATTTAAAATACAAAAAGTTAAGAAAGCATGATAAAGGTACAAAATTAGTATACAATATTAATGAGTAAGGATTTTTTTATTATTGATTTGCTGTTTAGTAGAGTAAAACAGTTTGACATCAATGAATGTCATTTTCTCTTGAAAATAATTATGGCAGCAGTTGGATTTGAACCCACGCCTCCAAAGAGACTGGAGCCTTAATCCAGCACCTTAGACCACTCGGCCATGCTACCACATATCTATTTTGGCTCCAAAGGTCATAGTTTATTATTTTACATATTATTTTTAAAGTTTGAGAAGACTCTTGAAATTGTGATAAACTGTTTTAAAATCTAGGACAGATGATGAACTTTTCAACCTTCCAATATTTTACTTTAGCAACTTAGTGGCCTTAGACCGCTCGGCCATGGTACCACATGGACACTCTTAGCTCACAGGTCTGGGTCATATAGCTCAGGTTACAGTAAAAACATTTTTTTTAAATCAATATTTAAAAAGAAGTGTAATGCAAAAAGTGTTTAAATTATGTACAAAACGTTTTGGAAGGTTAAAAAAAGTACATAAATTGACATAAAATATCAATGAGAAAGGATATTTTTATTATTGATTTGCTGTTTAGTAGAGAAAAAATACTTTGACATCAATTACTTATTTTTTCTCAGGGAAAATAATTATGGCAGCAGTAGGTTTTGAACCAATTCCTCCAAAGAATCTGGAACCTTAATCCAGCACCGTATTTTTAGCTAATGCATCTGGATCATATTGATCAGATGTTGAGGAGAAAGGACTTTATTATTATTGATTTTCTTATTAGTGGAGAAAAACACATTGCCATCACTGACTGACATTTTCATAGTAAAATCATTATGGAAGCAGTGGGATTCGGACCCACGCCTCCAGAGAGACTGGAACCTAAATCCAGTGCCTTAGACCGCTCGCCCTTGCTACCCCATGGATACTTTTGACTCAAAGCTCAGAGTTCTGGATCATATAGTTAAGATTACAAGAAAAAATTGTGTAGTTATAAATCAATACTTGAAAAGAAGTGTCAAGTTAAAAGTGTTTAAAATACAAAAATTTAAAAAAGGTACAAAATTAGCAGACAATATTAATTAGAAAGGATTTTTTATTATTGAATTGCTGTTTAGTGGAGAAAAACACTTTGACATCAATGACAGTCGTTTTATCTTGAAAATAATTATGACAGCAGTGGAATTTGAACCCATGCCTCCAAACAGACGGGAGCCTTAATGCAGCATCTTAGACCGCTCAGCCACATTTCTACCTTGACTCCATAGCTCATAGTTTATAATTTTACATATTATTTTTACATTTTGAGAAGACTCTTGAAATTATGATAAACTGTTTTAAAATCTAGGGCAGATGATGAACTTTTTTACCTACCAATATTTTATTTTAGCAGCTTAGTGGCCTTAGACCGCTCGGCCATGGTACCAAATGAAGACTTTTAGCTCACAGATCTAGGCCATATAGCTCAGAATACAGTACAAACATTTTTTTTGTTTTAAATAAATACTTAAAAAGAATTGTCATACCAAAAGTGTTTAAGTTATGTACAAAATGTTTTGGAAGGTTAAAAAAGTACATAAATTGACATAAAATATTAATGAGAAAGGATTTTTTTATTATTCATTTGCTGTTAGTAAAGAAAAACACTTTGACATCAATGACTTATTTTTTCTTAGGAAAAATAATTATGGCGGCAGTAGGTTTTGATCGAAAGCCTCCAAAGAAACTGGAACCTTAATCCAGCGTCTTAGACACTGCTGATTTTTAGCTCATGCATCTGGATCATATCAACCAGCTATTGAGGAGAAAAGTCTTTATTATTATTGTTTTTCTTATTAGTGGAGAAAAATATTTTGTCATCACTGACTGATGTTTTCATAGTAAAATCATTATGGCAGCAGGGGGATTTGAACCCACGCCTCCAGAGAGACTGGAGCCTAAATCCAGCACCTTAGACCACTCGGCCATGCTACCACATGGTCCTGTTTGACTGAAAGCTCACAGTTCTGGATCATACAGTTGAGATTATAGGGAAAAAATGTGTTGTTTTAAATCAATACTTGAAAAGAAGTGTCATGTTACAAGTATTTAAAATACAAAAAGTTAAGGAAGCATAAAAAAGGTAGTCAATATTAATGAGTAAGGATTTTTTATTATTGATTTGCTGTTTAGTAGAGTAAAACAATTTGACATCAATGAATGTAATTTTCTCTTGAAAATAATTGTGTCAGCAGTGGGATTTGAACCACGCCTCCAAAGAGACTGGAGCCTTAATCCAGCGCCTTAGACCGCTCGGCCATGCTACCACATATCTATTTTGGCTCCAAAGGTCATAGTTTATTATGTTACATACTATTTTTAAAGTTTGAGAAGACTCTTGAAATTGTGATAAACTGTTTTAAAATCTAGGACAGATGATGAACTTTTCAACCTTCCAATATTTTACTTTAGCAACTTAGTGGCCTTAGACCGCTCGGCCATGGTACCACATGGACACTCTTAGCTCACAGATCTGGGTCATATAGCTCAGGTTACAGTAAAAACATTTTTTTAAATCAATATTTAAAAAGAAGTGTAATGCAAAAAGTGTTTAAATTATGTACAAAACGTTTTGGAAGGTTAAAAAAGTACATAAATTGACATAAAATATCAATGAGAAAGGATATTTTTATTATTGATTTGCTGTTTAGTAGAGAAAAAACACTTTGACATCAATTACTTATTTTTTTCTCAGGGAAAATAATTATGGCGGCAGTAGGTTTTGAACCAATTCCTCCAAAGAATCTGGAACCTTAATCCAGCACCTTAGACACTGCTGATTTTTAGCTAATGCATCTGGATCATATTGATCAGATGTTGGGGAGAAAGGACTTTATTATTATTGATTTTCTTATTAGTGGAGGAAAACACATTGCCATCACTGACTGACATTTTCATAGTAAAATCATTATGGAAGCAGTGGGATTCGGACCCACACCTCCAGAGAGACTGGAACCTAAATCCAGTGCCTTAGACCGCTCGCCCTTGCTACCCCATGGATACTTTTGACTCAAAGCTCAGAGTTCTGGATCATATAGTTAAGATTACAAGAAAAAATTGTGTAGTTATAAATCAATACTTGAAAAGAAGTGTCATGTTAAAAGTGTTTAAAATACAAAAATTTAAAAAAGGTACAAAATTAGCAGACAATATTAATTAGAAAGGATTTTTTATTATTGACTTGCTGTTTAGTGGAGAAAAACACTTTGACATCAATGACAGTCGTTTTATCTTGAAAATAATTATGACAGCAGTGGAATTTGAACCCATGCCTCCAAACAGACTGAAACTTTAATGCAGCATCTTAGACCGCTCAGCCACATTTCTGCCTTGACTCCATAGCTCATAGTTTATAATTTTACATATTATTTTTACATTTTGAGAAGACTCTTGAAATTATGATAAACTGTTTTAAAATCTAGGGCAGATGATGAACTTTTTAACCTACCAATATTTTATTTTAGCAGCTTAGTGGCCTTAGACCGCTCGGCCATGGTACCAAATGAACACTCTTAGCTCACAGATCTGGGCCATATAGCTCAGATTACAGTACAAACATTTTTTTTGTTTTAAATAAATACATAAAAAGAAGTGTCATACCAAAAGTGTTTAAGTTATGTACAAAATGTTTTGGAAGGTTATAAAAGTACATAAATTGACATAAAATATTAATGAGAAAGGATTTTTTTATTATTCATTTGCTGTTTAGTAAAGAAAATCACTTTGACATCAATTACTTATTTTTTCTTAGGAAAAATAATTATGGCGGAAGTAGGTTTTGATCCAAAGCCTCCAAAGAAACTGGAACCTTAATCCAGTGCCTTAGACACTGCTGATTTTTAGCTCATGCATCTGGATCATATCAATCAGCTATTGAGGAGAAAAGTCTTTATTATTATTGTTTTTCTTATTAGTGGAGAAAAACATTTTGTCATCACTGACTGATGTTTTCATAGTAAAATCATTATGGCAGCAATGGGATTTGAACCCACTCCTCCAGAGAGACTGGATCCTAAATCCAGCGCCTTAGACCGCTCAGCCATGCTACCACATGGACCTGTCTGACTGAAAGCTCACAGTTCTGGATCATACAGTTGAGATTACAGGAAAAAAATGTGTTGTTTTAAATCAGTACTTGAAAAGAAGTGTCATGTTACAAGTATTTAAAATACAAAAAGTTAAGGAAGCATGATAAAGGTACAAAATTAGTATACAATATTAATGAGTAAGGATTTTTTTTATTATTGATTTGCTGTTTAGTAGAGTAAAACAGTTTGACATCAATGAATGTCATTTTCTCTTGAAAATAATTATGGCAGCAGTTGGATTTGAACCCACGCCTCCAAAGAGACTGGAGCCTTAATCCAGTGCCTTAGACCACTCGGCCATGCTACCACATATCTATTTTGGCTCCAAAGGTCATAGTTTATTATTTTACATATTATTTTTAAAGTTTGAGAAGACTCTTGAAATTGTGATAAACTGTTTTAAAATCTAGGACAGATGATGAACTTTTCAACCTTCCAATATTTTACTTTAGCAACTTAGTGGCCTTAGACCGCTCGGCCATGGTACCACATGGACACTCTTAGCTCACAGATCTGGGTCATATAGCTCAGGTTACAGTAAAAACATTTTTTTAAATCAATATTTAAAAAGAAGTGTAATGCAAATAGTGTTTAAATTATGTACAAAACGTTTTGGAAGGTTAAAAAAGTACATAAATTGACATAAAATATCAATGAGAAAGGATATTTTTATTATTGATTTGCTGTTTAGTAGAGAAAAAACACTGACATCAATTACTTATTTTTTCTCAGGGAAAATAATTATGGCGGCAGTAGGTTTTGAACCAATTCCTCCAAAGAATCTGGAACCTTAATCCAGCACCTTAGACACTGCTGATTTTTAGCTAATGCATCTGGATCATATTGATCAGATATTGAGGAGAAAGGACTTTATTATTATTGATTTTCTTATTAGTGGAGAAAAACACATTGCCATCACTGACTGACATTTTCATAGTAAAATCATTATGGAAGCAGTGGGATTCGGACCCACGCCTCCAGAGAGACTGGAACCTAAATCCAGTGCCTTAGACCGCTCGCCCTTGCTACCCCATGGATACTTTTGACTCAAAGCTCAGAGTTCTGGATCATATAGTTAAGATTACAAGAAAAAATTGTGTAGTTATAAATCAATACTTGAAAAGAAGTGTCATGTTAAAAGTGTTTAAAATACAAAAATTTCAAAAAGGTACAAAATTAACAGACAATATTAATTAGAAAGGATTTTTTATTATTGACTTGCTGTTTAGTGGAGAAAAACACTTTGACATCAATGACAGTCGTTTTATCTTGAAAATAATTATGACAGCAGTGGAATTTGAACCCATGCCTCCAAACAGACTGGAGCCTTAATGCAGCATCTTAGACCGCTCAGCCACATTTCTACCTTGACTCCATAGCTCATAGTTTATAATTTTACATATTATTTTTACATTTTGAGAAGACTCTTGAAATTATGATAAACTGTTTTAAAATCTAGGGCAGATGATGAACTTTTTAACCTACCAATATTTTATTTTAGCAGCTTAGTGGCCTTAGACCGCTCGGCCATGGTTCCAAATGAACACTCTTAGGTCACAGATCTGGACCATATAGCTCAGATTACAGTACAAACATTTTTTTTTGTTTTAAATAAATACTTAAAAAGAAGTGTCATACCAAAAGTGTTTAAGTTATGTACAAAATGTTTTGGAAGGTTAAAAAAGTACATAAATTGACATAAAATATTAATGAGAAAGGATTTTTTATTATTCATTTGCTGTTTAGTAAAGAAAAACACTTTGACATCAATGACTTATTTTTTCTTAGGAAAAATAATTATGGCGGCAGTAGGTTTTGATCCAAAACATCCAAAGAAACTGGAACCTTAATCCAGCACCTTAGACACTGCTGATTTTTAGCTCATGCATCTGGATCATATCAATCAGCTATTGAGGAGAAAAGTCTTTATTATTATTGTTTTTCTTATTAGTGGAGAAAAACATTTTGTCATCACTGACTGATGTTTTCATAGTAAAATCATTATGGCAGCAGTGGGATTTGAACCCACGCCTCCAGAGAGACTGGAGCCTAAATCCAGCGCCTTAGACCGCTCGGCCATGCTACCACATGGACCTGTCTGACTGAAAGCTCACAGTTCTGGATCATACAGTTGAGATTACAGGAAAAAAATGTGTTGTTTTAAATCAATACTTGAAAAGAAGTGTCATGTTACAAGTATTTAAAATACAAAAAGTTAAGGAAGCATAAAAAAGGTACACAATTAGTAGTCAATATTAATGAGTAAGGATTTTTTATTATAGAATGTCATTTTCTCTTGAAAATAATTATGGCAGCAGTTGGATTTGAACCCACGCCTCCAAAGAGACTGGAGCCTTAATCCAGCGCCTTAGACCGCTCGGCCATGCTACCACATATCTATTTTGGCTCCAAAGGTCATAGTGTATTATTTTACATATTATTTTTAAAGTTTGAGAAGACTCTTGAAATTATGATAAACTGTTTTAAAATCTTGGACAGATGATGAACTTTTCAACCTTCCAATATTTTACTTTAGCAACTTAGTGGCCTTAGACAGCTCGGCCATGGTACCACAGGTCTGGGTCATATAGCTCAGGTTACAGTAAAAACATTTTTTTATATCAATATTTAAAAAGAAGTGTAATGCAAAAAGTGTTTAAATTATGTACAAAACGTTTTGGAAGGTTCAAAAAGTACATAAATTGACATAAAATATCAATGAGAAAGGATATTTTTATTATTCTTTTGCTGTTTAGTAGAGAAAAAACACTTTGACATCAATTACTTATTTTTTCTCTGGGAAAATAATTATGGCGGCAGTAGGTTTTGAACCAATTCCTCCAAAGAATCTGGAACCTTAATCCAGCACCTTAGACACTGCTGATTTTTAGCTAATGCATCTGGATCATATTGATCAGATGATGAGGAGAAAGGACTTTATTATTATTGATTTTCTTATTAGTGGAGAAAAACACATTGCCAACACTGACTGACATTTTCATAGTAAAATCATTACGGAAGCAGTGGGATTCAGACCCACGCCTCCAGAAAGACTGGAGCCTAAATCCAGCGCCTTAGACAGCTCAGCCATGCTACCACATGGACCTGTCTGACTGAAAGCTCACAGTTCTGGATCATACAGTTGAGATTACAGGAAAAAAATGTGTTGTTTTAAATCAATACTTGAAAAGAAGTGTCATGTTACAAGTATTTAAAATACAAAAAGTTAAGGAAGCATGAAAAAGGTACAAAATTAGTATACAGTATTAATGAGTAAGGATTGTTTTTATTATTGATTTGCTGTTTAGTAGAGTAAAACAGTTTGACATCAATGAATGTCATTTTCTCTTGAAAATAATTATGGCAGCAGTTGGATTTGAACCCACACCTCCAAAGAGACTGGAGTCTTAATCCAGCGCCTTAGACCGCTCGGCCATGCTACCACATATCTATTTTGGCTCCAAAGGTCATAGTTTATTATTTTACATATTATTTTTAAAGTTTGAGAAGACTCTTGAAATTGTGATAAACTGTTTTAAAATCTAGGACAGATGATGAACTTTTCAACCTTCCAATATTTTACTTTAGCAACTTAGTGGCCTTAGACCGCCCGGCCATGGTACCACATGGACACTCTTAGCTCACAGATCTGGGTCATATAGCTCAGGTTACAGTAAAAACATTTTTTTAAATCAATATTTAAAAAGAAGTGTAATGCAAAAAGTGTTTAAATTATGTACAAAACGTTTTGGAAGGTTAAAAAAGTACATAAATTGACAAAATATCAATGAGAAAGGATATTTTTATTATTGATTTGCTGTTTAGTAGAGAAAAAACACTTTGACATCAATTACTTATTTTTTCTCAGGGAAAATAATTATGGCGGCAGTAGGTTTTGAACCAATTCCTCCAAAGAATCTGGAACTTTAATCCAGCACCTTAGACACTGCTGATTTTTAGCTAATGCATCTGGATCATATTGATCAGATGTTGAGGAGAAAGGACTTTATTATTATTGATTTTCTTATTAGTGGAGAAAAACACATTGCCATCACTGACTGACATTTTCATAGTAAAATCATTATGGAAGCAGTGGGATTCGGACCCACGCCTCCAGAGAGACTGGAACCTAAATCCAGTGCCTTAGACCGCTCGCCCTTGCTACCCCATGGATACTTTTGACTCAAAGCTCAGAGTTCTGGATCATATATTTAAGATTACAAGAAAAAATTGTGTAGTTATAAATCAATACTTGAAAAGAAGTGTCATGTTAAAAGTGTTTAAAATACAAAAATTTAAAAAAGGTACAAAATTAACAGACAATATTAATTAGAAAGGATTTTTTATTATTGACTTGCTGTATAGTGGAGAAAAACACTTTGACATCAATGACAGTCGTTTTATCTTTAAAAGAAGATTTATACAATACCAGAGTTGCGCAGTAAAACAAAAGAAGCCGCCCAGACACACTGTTCAGTTAGGGACAAAACACCAATTCCCAATAAAGCATGAAGAGAAAAATGGTGAACAAAGTGTCGCTGGCGCTAGATCCGTATGGATGTGTGAGGAACCCCAATATAGGGGTTCTGTATCCCTGAATGGGGATTTAATCCTTCAAATGATAGGTAGTAACTCAATAACAATGGATATAAAACTTGTGCTGTTTTTCTTTATAAACCACAAAAAGTATTCTCACCCTTTTACTGTGGTGCGGTGGGCTAGCTTATGAAATAAGCTGGTATGGTCCTGGGCTGAATCAGCCTAGCACCACCGCAGAAGATTCTTTATAAAGAAAAACAGCACAAGTCACCTTCTTGGATTGTCCATGGTTACCATGCACGTTCAGTATTCACGTATTGTATGTTTTTAACAATAAATATTTATATGTGTTTTATATCCATTGTTATTGAGTTACTACCTATCATTTGAAGGATTAAATCCCCATTCAGGGATACAGAACCCCTATATTGGGGTTCCTCACACATCCATACGGATCTAGCGCCAGCGACACTTTGTTCACCATTCAGTCGTTTTATCTTGAAAATAATTATGACAGCAGTGGAATTTGAACCCATGCCTCCAAACAGACTGGAGCCTTAATGCAGCATCTTAGACCGCTCAGCCACATTTCTACCTTGACTCCATAGCTCATATTTTATCATTTTACATATTATTTTTACATTTTGAGAAGACTCTTGAAATTATGATAAACTGTTTTAAAATCTAGGGCAGATGATGAACTTTTTAACCTACCAATATTTTATTTTAGCAGCTTAGTGGCCTTAGACCGCTCGGCCATGGTACCAAATGAACACTCTTAGCTCAAAGATCTGGGCCATATAGCTCAGATTACAGTACAAACATTTTTTTTGTTTTAAATAAATACTTAAAAAGAAGTGTCATACCAAAAGTGTTTAAGTTATGTACAAAATATTTTGGAAGGTTAAAAAAGTACATAAATTGACATAAAATATTAATGAGAAAGGATTTTTTTATTATTCATTTGCTGTTAGTAAAGAAAAACACTTTGACATCAATGACTTATTTTTTCTTAGGAAAAATAATTATGGCGGCAGTAGGTTTTGATCGAAAGCCTCCAAAGAAACTGGAACCTTAATCCAGCGTCTTAGACACTGCTGATTTTTAGCTCATGCATCTGGATCATATCAACCAGCTATTGAGGAGAAAAGTCTTTATTATTATTGTTTTTCTTATTAGTGGAGAAAAATATTTTGTCATCACTGACTGATGTTTTCATAGTAAAATCATTATGGCAGCAGGGGGATTTGTACCCACGCCTCCAGAGAGACTGGAGCCTAAATCCAGCACCTTAGACCACTCGGCCATGCTACCACATGGTCCTGTTTGACTGAAAGCTCACAGTTCTGGATCATACAGTTGAGATTATAGGGAAAAAATGTGTTGTTTTAAATCAATACTTGAAAAGAAGTGTCATGTTACAAGTATTTAAAATACAAAAAGTTAAGGAAGCATAAAAAAGGTAGTCAATATTAATGAGTAAGGATTTTTTATTATTGATTTGCTGTTTAGTAGAGTAAAACAATTTGACATCAATGAATGTAATTTTCTCTTGAAAATAATTGTGTCAGCAGTGGGATTTGAACCACGCCTCCAAAGAGACTGGAGCCTTAATCCAGCGTCTTAGACCGCTCGGCCATGCTACCACATATCTATTTTGGCTCCAAAGGTCATAGTTTATTATGTTACATACTATTTTTAAAGTTTGAGAAGACTCTTGAAATTGTGATAAACTGTTTTAAAATCTAGGACAGATGATGAACTTTTCAACCTTCCAATATTTTACTTTAGCAACTTAGTGGCCTTAGACCGCTCGGCCATGGTACCACATGGACACTCTTAGCTCACAGATCTGGGTCATATAGCTCAGGTTACAGTAAAAACATTTTTTTAAATCAATATTTAAAAAGAAGTGTAATGCAAAAAGTGTTTAAATTATGTACAAAACGTTTTGGAAGGTTAAAAAAGTACATAAATTGACATAAAATATCAATGAGAAAGGATATTTTTTTTATTGATTTGCTGTTTAGTAGAGAAAAAACACTTTGACATCAATTACTTATTTTTTATCAGGGAAAATAATTATGGCGGCAGTAGGTTTTGAACCAATTCCTCCAAAGAATCTGGAACCTTAATCCAGCACCTTAGACACTGCTGATTTTTAGCTAATGCATCTGGATCATATTGATCAGATGTTGGGGAGAAAGGACTTTATTATTATTGATTTTCTTATTAGTGGAGAAAAACACATTGCCATCACTGACTGACATTTTCATAGTAAAATCATTATGGAAGCAGTGGGATTCGGACCCACGCCTCCAGAGAGACTGGAACCTAAATCCAGTGCCTTAGACCGCTCGCCCTTGCTACCCCATGGATACTTTTGACTCAAAGCTCAGAGTTCTGGATCATATAGTTAAGATTACAAGAAAAAATTGTGTAGTTATAAATCAATACTTGAAAAGAAGTGTCATGTTAAAAGTGTTTAAAATACAAAAATTTAAAAAAGGTACAAAATTAGCAGACAATATTAATTAGAAAGGATTTTTTATTATTGACTTGCTGTTTAGTGGAGAAAAACACTTTGACATCAATGACAGTCGTTTTATCTAGAAAATAATTATGACAGCAGTGGAATTTGAACCCATGCCTCCAAACAGACTGAAACTTTAATGCAGCATCTTAGACCGCTCAGCCACATTTCTGCCTTGACTCCATAGCTCATAGTTTATAATTTTACATATTATTTTTACATTTTGAGAAGACTCTTGAAATTATGATAAACTGTTTTAAAATCTAGGGCAGATGATGAACTTTTTAACCTACCAATATTTTATTTTAGCAGCTTAGTGGCCTTAGACCGCTCGGCCATGGTACCAAATGAACACTCTTAGCTCACAGATCTGGGCCATATAGCTCAGATTACAGTACAAACATTTTTTTTGTTTTAAATAAATACATAAAAAGAAGTGTCATACCAAAAGTGTTTAAGTTATGTACAAAATGTTTTGGAAGGTTATAAAAGTACATAAATTGACATAAAATATTAATGAGAAAGGATTTTTTTATTATTCATTTGCTGTTTAGTAAAGAAAAACACTTTGACATCAATTACTTATTTTTTCTTAGGAAAAATAATTATGGCGGAAGTAGGTTTTGATCCAAAGCCTCCAAAGAAACTGGAACCTTAATCCAGTGCCTTAGACACTGCTGATTTTTAGCTCATGCATCTGGATCATATCAATCAGCTATTGAGGAGAAAAGTCTTTATTATTATTGTTTTTCTTATTAGTGGAGAAAAACATTTTGTCATCACTGACTGATGTTTTCATAGTAAAATCATTATGGCAGCAATGGGATTTGAACCCACTCCTCCAGAGAGACTGAATCCTAAATCCAGCGCCTTAGACCGCTCAGCCATGCTACCACATGGACCTGTCTGACTGAAAGCTCACAGTTCTGGATCATACAGTTGAGATTACAGGAAAAAAAATGTGTTGTTTTAAATCAATACTTGAAAAGAAGTGTCATGTTACAAGTATTTAAAATACAAAAAGTTAAGGAAGCATGATAAAGGTACAAAATTAGTATACAATATTAATGAGTAAGGATTTTTTTTATTATTGATTTGCTGTTTAGTAGAGTAAAACAGTTTGACATCAATGAATGTCATTTTCTCTTGAAAATAATTATGGCAGCAGTTGGATTTGAACCCACGCCTCCAAAGAGACTGGAGCCTTATTCCAGCGCCTTAGACCACTCGGCCATGCTACCACATATCTATTTTGGCTCCAAAGGTCATAGTTTATTATTTTACATATTATTTTTAAAGTTTGAGAAGACTCTTGAAATTGTGATAAACTGTTTTAAAATCTAGGACAGATGATGAACTTTTCAACCTTCCAATATTTTACTTTAGCAACTTAGTGGCCTTAGACCGCTCGGCCATGGTACCACATGGACACTCTTAGCTCACAGATCTGGGTCATATAGCTCAGGTTACAGTAAAAACATTTTTTTAAATCAATATTTAAAAAGAAGTGTAATGCAAATAGTGTTTAAATTATGTACAAAACGTTTTGGAAGGTTAAAAAAGTACATAAATTGACATAAAATATCAATGAGAAAGGATATTTTTATTATTGATTTGCTGTTTAGTAGAGAAAAAACACTTTGACATCAATTACTTGTTTTTTCTCAGGGAAAATAATTATGGCGGCAGTAGGTTTTGAACCAATTCCTCCAAAGAATCTGGAACCTTAATCCAGCACCTTAGACACTGCTGATTTTTAGCTAATGCATCTGGATCATATTGATCAGATATTGAGGAGAAAGGACTTTATTATTATTGATTTTCTTATTAGTGGAGAAAAACACATTGCCATCACTGACTGACATTTTCATAGTAAAATCATTATGGAAGCAGTGGGATTCGGACCCACGCCTCCAGAGAGACTGGAACCTAAATCCAGTGCCTTAGACCGCTCGCCCTTGCTACCCCATGGATACTTTTGACTCAAAGCTCAGAGTTCTGGATCATATAGTTAAGATTACAAGAAAAAATTGTGTAGTTATAAATCAATACTTGAAAAGAAGTGTCATGTTAAAAGTGTTTAAAATACAAAAATTTCAAAAAGGTACAAAATTAACAGACAATATTAATTAGAAAGGATTTTTTATTATTGACTTGCTGTTTAGTGGAGAAAAACACTTTGACATCAATGACAGTCGTTTTATCTTGAAAATAATTATGACAGCAGTGGAATTTGAACCCATGCCTCCAAACAGACTGGAGCCTTAATGCAGCATCTTAGACCGCTCAGCCACATTTCTACCTTGACTCCATAGTTCATAGTTTATAATTTTACATATTATTTTTACATTTTGAGAAGACTCTTGAAATTATGATAAACTGTTTTAAAATCTAGGGCAGATGATGAACTTTTTAACCTACCAATATTTTATTTTAGCAGCTTAGTGGCCTTAGACCGCTCGGCCATGGTTCCAAATGAACACTCTTAGGTCACAGATCTGGACCATATAGCTCAGATTACAGTACAAACATTTTTTTTTGTTTTAAATAAATACTTAAAAAGAAGTGTCATACCAAAAGTGTTTAAGTTATGTACAAAATGTTTTGGAAGGTTAAAAAAGTACATAAATTGACATAAAATATTAATGAGAAAGGATTTTTTTATTATTCATTTGCTGTTTAGTAAAGAAAAACACTTTGACATCAATGACTTATTTTTTCTTAGGAAAAATAATTATGGCGGCAGTAGGTTTTGATCCAAAACATCCAAAGAAACTGGAACCTTAATCCAGCACCTTAGACACTGCTGATTTTTAGCTCATGCATCTGGATCATATCAATCAGCTATTGAGGAGAAAAGTCTTTATTATTATTGTTTTTCTTATTAGTGGAGAAAAACATTTTGTCATCACTGACTGATGTTTTCATAGTAAAATCATTATGGCAGCAGTGGGATTTGAACCCACGCCTCCAGAGAGACTGGAGCCTAAATCCAGCGCCTTAGACTGCTCGGCCATGCTACCACATGGACCTGTCTGACTGAAAGCTCACAGTTCTGGATCATACAGTTGAGATTACAGGAAAAAAATGTGTTGTTTTAAATCAATACTTGAAAAGAAGTGTCATGTTACAAGTATTTAAAATACAAAAAGTTAAGGAAGCATAAAAAAGGTACACAATTAGTAGTCAATATTAATGAGTAAGGATTTTTTATTATAGAATGTCATTTTCTCTTGAAAATAATTATGGCAGCAGTTGGATTTGAACCCACGCCTCCAAAGAGACTGGAGTCTTAATCCAGCGCCTTAGACCGCTCGGCCATGCTACCACATATCTATTTTGGCTCCAAAGGTCATAGTGTATTATTTTACATATTATTTTTAAAGTTTGAGAAGACTCTTGAAATTATGATAAACTGTTTTAAAATCTAGGACAGATGATGAACTTTTCAACCTTCCAATATTTTACTTTAGCAACTTAGTGGCCTTAGACAGCTCGGCCATGGTACCACAGGTCTGGGTCATATAGCTCAGGTTACAGTAAAAACATTTTTTTATATCAATATTTAAAAAGAAGTGTAATGCAAAAAGTGTTTAAATTATGTACAAAACGTTTTGGAAGGTTCAAAAAGTACATAAATTGACATAAAATATCAATGAGAAAGGATATTTTTATTATTCTTTTGCTGTTTAGTAGAGAAAAAACACTTTGACATCAATTACTTATTTTTTCTCTGGGAAAATAATTATGGCGGCAGTAGGTTTTGAACCAATTCCTCCAAAGAATCTGGAACCTTAATCCAGCACCTTAGACACTGCTGATTTTTAGCTAATGCATCTGGATCATATTGATCAGATGATGAGGAGAAAGGACTTTATTATTATTGATTTTCTTATTAGTGGAGAAAAACACATTGCCAACACTGACTGACATTTTCATAGTAAAATCATTACGGAAGCAGTGGGATTCAGACCCACGCCTCCAGAAAGACTGGAGCCTAAATCCAGCGCCTTAGACAGCTCAGCCATGCTACCACATGGACCTGTCTGACTGAAAGCTCACAGTTCTGGATCATACAGTTGAGATTACAGGAAAAAAATGTGTTGTTTTAAATCAATACTTGAAAAGAAGTGTCATGTTACAAGTATTTAAAATACAAAAAGTTAAGGAAGCATGAAAAAGGTACAAAATTAGTATACAGTATTAATGAGTAAGGATTGTTTTTATTATTGATTTGCTGTTTAGTAGAGTAAAACAGTTTGACATCAATGAATGTCATTTTCTCTTGAAAATAATTATGGCAGCAGTTGGATTTGAACCCACACCTCCAAAGAGACTGGAGTCTTAATCCAGCGCCTTAGACCGCTCGGCCATGCTACCACATATCTATTTGGCTCCAAAGGTCATAGTTTATTATTTTACATATTATTTTTAAAGTTTGAGAAGACTCTTGAAATTGTGATAAACTGTTTTAAAATCTAGGACAGATGATGAACTTTTCAACCTTCCAATATTTTACTTTAGCAACTTAGTGGCCTTAGACCGCCCGGCCATGGTACCACATGGACACTCTTAGCTCACAGATCTGGGTCATATAGCTCAGGTTACAGTAAAAACATTTTTTTAAATCAATATTTAAAAAGAAGTGTAATGCAAAAAGTGTTTAAATTAGGTACAAAACGTTTTGGAAGGTTAAAAAAGTACATAAATTGACAAAATATCAATGAGAAAGGATATTTTTATTATTGATTTGCTGTTTAGTAGAGAAAAAACACTTTGACATCAATTACTTATTTTTTTCTCAGGGAAAATAATTATGGCGGCAGTAGGTTTTGAACCAATTCCTCCAAAGAATCTGGAACTTTAATCCAGCACCTTAGACACTGCTGATTTTTAGCTAATGCATCTGGATCATATTGATCAGATGTTGAGGAGAAAGGACTTTATTATTATTGATTTTCTTATTAGTGGAGAAAAACACATTGCCATCACTGACTGACATTTTCATAGTAAAATCATTATGGAAGCAGTGGGATTCGGACCCACGCCTCCAGAGAGACTGGAACCTAAATCCAGTGCCTTAGACCGCTCGCCCTTGCTACCCCATGGATACTTTTGACTCAAAGCTCAGAGTTCTGGATCATATATTTAAGATTACAAGAAAAAATTGTGTAGTTATAAATCAATACTTGAAAAGAAGTGTCATGTTAAAAGTGTTTAAAATACAAAAATTTAAAAAAGGTACAAAATTAACAGACAATATTAATTAGAAAGGATTTTTTATTATTGACTTGCTGTATAGTGGAGAAAAACACTTTGACATCAATGACAGTCGTTTTATCTTTAAAAGAAGATTTATACAATACCAGAGTTGCGCAGTAAAACAAAAGAAGCCGCCCAGACACACTGTTCAGTTAGGGACAAAACACCAATTCCCAATAAAGCATGAAGAGAAAAATGGTGAACAAAGTGTCGCTGGCGCTAGATCCGTATGGATGTGTGAGGAACCCCAATATAGGGGTTCTGTATCCCTGAATGGGGATTTAATCCTTCAAATGATAGGTAGTAACTCAATAACAATGGATATAAAACTTGTGCTGTTTTTCTTTATAAACCACAAAAAGTATTCTCACCCTTTTACTGTGGTGCGGTGGGCTAGCTTATGAAATAAGCTGGTATGGTCCTGGGCTGAATCAGCCTAGCACCACCGCAGAAGATTCTTTATAAAGAAAAACAGCACAAGTCACCTTCTTGGATTGTCCATGGTTACCATGCACGTTCAGTATTCACGTATTGTATGTTTTTAACAATAAATATTTATATGTGTTTTATATCCATTGTTATTGAGTTACTACCTATCATTTGAAGGATTAAATCCCCATTCAGGGATACAGAACCCCTATATTGGGGTTCCTCACACATCCATACGGATCTAGCGCCAGCGACACTTTGTTCACCATTCAGTCGTTTTATCTTGAAAATAATTATGACAGCAGTGGAATTTGAACCCATGCCTCCAAACAGACTGGAGCCTTAATGCAGCATCTTAGACCGCTCAGCCACATTTCTACCTTGACTCCATAGCTCATAGTTTATCATTTTACATATTATTTTTACATTTTGAGAAGACTCTTGAAATTATGATAAACTGTTTTAAAATCTAGGGCAGATGATGAACTTTTTAACCTACCAATATTTTATTTTAGCAGCTTAGTGGCCTTAGACCGCTCGGCCATGGTACCAAATGAACACTCTTAGCTCAAAGATCTGGGCCATATAGCTCAGATTACAGTACAAACATTTTTTTTGTTTTAAATAAATACTTAAAAAGAAGTGTCATACCAAAAGTGTTTAAGTTATGTACAAAATATTTTGGAAGGTTAAAAAAGTACGTAAATTGACATAAAATATTAATGAGAAAGGATTTTTTTATTATTCATTTGCTGTTTAGTAAAGAAAAACACTTTGACATCAATGACTTATTTTTTCTTAGGAAAAATAATTATGGCGGCAGTAGGTTTTGATCCAAAGCATCCAAAGAAACTGGAACCTTAATCCAGCGCCTTAGACACTGCTGATTTTTAGCTCATGCATCTGGATCATATCAATCAGCTATTGAGGAGAAAAGTCTTTATTATTATTGTTTTTCTTATTAGTGGAGAAAAACATTTTGTCATCACTGACTGATGTTTTCATAGTAAAATCATTACAGCAGCAGCGGGATTTGAACTCACGCCTCCAGAGAGACTGGAGCCTAAATCCAGCACCTTAGACCACTCGGCCATGCTACCACATGGACCTGTCTGACTGAAAGCTCACAGTTCTGGATCATACAGTTGAGATTACAGGAAAAAAATGTGTTGTTTTAAATCAATACTTGAAAAGAAGTGTCATGTTACAAGTATTTAAAATACAAAAAGTTAAAGAAGCATGAAAAAGGTACAAAATTAGTAGACAATATTAATGAGTAAGGATTTTTTTATTATTGATTTGCTGTTTAGTAGAGTAAAACAGTTTGACATCAAGGAATGTCATTTTCTCTTGAAAATAATTATGGCAGCAGTGGGATTTGAACCCACACCTCCAAAGAGACTGGAGCCTTAATCCAGCGCCTTAGACCGCTCGGCCATGCTACCACATATCTATTTTGACTCCAAAGGTCATAGTTTATTATTTTACATATTATTTTTAAAGTTTGAGAAGACTCTTGAAATTGTGATAAACTGTTTTAAAATCTAGGACAGATGATGAACTTTTCAACCTTCCAATATTTTACTTTAGCAACTTAGTGGCCTTAGACCGCTCGGCCATGGTACCACATGGACACTCTTAGCTCACAGATCTGGGTCATATAGCTCAGGTTACAGTAAAAACATTTTTTTTAAATCAATATTTAAAAAGAAGTGTAATGCAAATAGTGTTTAAATTATGTACAAAACGTTTTGGAAGGTTAAAAAAGTACATAAATTGACATAAAATATCAATGAGAAAGGATATTTTTATTATTGATTTGCTGTTTAGTAGAGAAAAAACACTTTGACATGAATTACTTATTTTTTCTCAGGGAAAATAATTATGGCGGCAGTAGGTTTTGAACCAATTCCTCCAAAGAATCTGGAACCTTAATCCAGCACCGTATTTTTAGCTAATGCATCTGGATCATATTGATCAGATGTTGAGGAGAAAGGACTTTATTATTATTGATTTTCTTATTAGTGGAGAAAAACACATTGCCATTACTGACTGACATTTTCATACTAAAATCATTATGGAAGCAGTTGAATTCGGACCCATGCCTCCACAGAGACTGGAACCTAAATCCAGTGCCTTAGACCGCTCGCCCTTGCAACCCCATGGATTCTTTTGACTCAAAGCTCAGAGTTCTGGATCATATAGTTAAGATTACAAGAAAAAATTGTGTAGTTATAAATCAATACTTGAAAAGAAGTGTCATGTTAAAAGTGTTTAAAATACAAAAATTTTAAAAAGGTACAAAATTAACAGACAATATTAATTAGAAAGAATTTTTTATTATTGACTTGCTGTTTAGTGGAGAAAAACACTTTGACATCAATGACAGTCGTTTTATCTTGAAAATAATTATGACAGCAGTGGAATTTGAACCCATGCCTCCAAACAGACTGTAGCCTTAATGCAGCATCTTAGACCGCTCAGCCACATTTCTACCTTGACTCCATAGCTCATAGTTTATAATTTTACATATTATTTTTACATTTTGAGAAGACTTGAAATTATGATAAACTGTTTTAAAATCTAGGGCAGATGATGAACTTTTTAACCTACCAATATTTTATTTTAGCAGCTTAGTGGCCTTAGACCGCTCGGCCATGGTACCAAATGAAAACTCTTAGCTCAAAGATCTGGGCCATATAGCTCAGATTACAGTACAAACATTTTTTTTTGTTTTAAATAAATACTTAAAAAGAAGTGTCATACCAAAAGTGTTTAAAGTTATGTACAAAATATTTTGGAAGGTTAAAAAAGTACATAAATTGACATAAAATATTAATGAGAAAGGATTTTTTTATTATTCATTTGCTGTTTAGCAAAGAAAAACACTTTGACATCAATGACTTATTTTTTCTTAGGAAAAATAATTATGGCGGCAGTAGGTTTTGATCCAAAGCATCCAAAGAAACTGGAACCTTAATCCAGCGCCTTAGACACTGCTGATTTTTAGCTCATGCATCTGGATCATATCAATCAGCTATTGAGGAGAAAAGTCTTTATTATTATTATTGTTTTTCTTATTAGTGGAGAAAAACATTTTGTCATCACTGACTGATGTTTTCATAGTAAGATCATTATAGCAGCAGTGGGATTTGAACCCACGCCTCCAGAGAAACTGGAGCCTAAATCCAGCACCTTAGACCGCTCAGCCATGCTACCACATGGACCTGTCTGACTGAAAGCTCACAGTTCTGGATCATACAGTTGAGATTACAGGAAAAAAATGTGTTGTTTTAAATCAATACTTGAAAAGAAGTGTCATGTTACAAGTATTTAAAATACAAAAAGTTAAGGAAGCATAAAAAAGGTACAAAATTAGTAGTCAATATTAATGAGTAAGGATTTTTTATTATTGATTTGCTGTTTAGTAGAGTAAAACAATTTGACATCAATGAATGTCATTTTCTCTTGAAAATAATTATGGCAGCAGTGGGATTTGAACCACGCCTCCAAAGAGACTGGAGCCTTAATCCAGCGCCTTAGACCGCTCGGCCATGCTACCACATATCTATTTTGGCTCCAAAGGTCATAGTTTATTATTTTACATATTATTTTTAAAGTTTGAGAAGACTCTTGAAATTGTGATAAACTGTTTTAAAATCTAGGACAGATGATGAACTTTTCAACCTTCCAATATTTTACTTTAGCAACTTAGTGGCCTTAGACCGCTCGGCCATGGTACCACATGGACACTCTTAGCTCACAGGTCTGGGTCATATAGCTCAGGTTACAGTAAAAACATTTTTTAAATCAATATTTAAAAAGAAGTGTAATGCAAAAAGTGTTTAAATTATGTACAAAACGTTTTGGAAGGTTAAAAAAGTACATAAATTGACATAAAATATCAATGAGAAAGGATATTTTTATTATTCATTTGCTGTTTAGTAGAGAAAAAACACTTTGACATCAATTATTTTTTTTTTCTCAGGGAAAATAATTATGGTGGCAGTAGGTTTTGAACCAATTCCTCCAAAGAATCTGGAACCTTAATCCAGCACCTTAGACACTGCTGATTTTTAGCTAATGCATCTGGATCATATTGATCAGATGTTGAGGAGAAAGGACTTTATTATTATTGTGTTTCTTATTAGTGGAGAAAACACATTGCCAACACTGACTGACATTTTCATACTAAAATCATTATGGAAGCAGTGGGATTCGGACCCATGCCTCCAGAGAGACTGGAACCTAAATCCAGTGCCTTAGACCGCTCGCCCTTGCTACCCCATGGATACTTTTGACTCAAAGCTCAGAGTTCTGGATCATATAGTTAAGATTACAAGAAAAAATTGTGTAGTTATAAATCAATACTTGAAAAGAAGTGTCATGTTAAAAGTGTTTAAAATACAAAAATTTAAAAAAGGTACAAAATTAGCAGACAATATTAATTAGAAAGGATTTTTTATTATTGACTTGCTGTTTAGTGGAGAAAAACACTTTGACATCAATGACAGTCGTTTTATCTTGAAAATAATTATGACAGCAGTGGAATTTGAACCCATGCCTCCAAACAGACGGGAGCCTTAATGCAGCATCTTAGACCGCTCAGCCACATTTCTACCTTGACTCCATAGCTCATAGTTTATCATTTTACATATTATTTTTGCATTTTGAGAAGACTCTTGAAATTATGATAAACTGTTTTAAAATCTAGAGCAGATGATGAACTTTTTAACCTACCAATATTTTATTTTAGCAGCTTAGTGGCCTTAGACCGCTCGGCCATGGTACCAAATGAACACTCTTAGCTCACAGATCAGGGCCATATAGCTCAGATTACAGTACAAACATTTTTTTTTTGTTTTAAATAAATACTTAAAAAGAAGTGTCATACCAAAAGTGTTTAAGTTATGTACAAAATGTTTTGGAAGGTTAAAAAAGTACATAAATTGACATAAAATATTAATGTGAAAGGATTTTTTATTATTCATTTGCTGTTTAGTAAAGAAAAACACTTTGACATCAATGACTTATTTTTTCTTAGGAAAAATAATTATGGTGGCAGTAGGTTTTGATCCAAAGCCTCCAAAGAAACTGGAACCTTAATCCAGCGTCTTAGACACTGCTGATTTTTAGCTCATGCATCTGGATTATATAAATCAGCTATTGAGGAGAAAAGTCTTTATTATTATTGTTTTTCTTATTAGTGGAGAAAAACATTTTGTCATCACTGACTGATGTTTTCATAGTAAAATCATTATGGTAGCAGTGGGATTTGAACCCACGCTTCCAAAGAGACTGGAGCCTAAATCCAGCACCTTAGACCGCTCAGCCATGCTACCACATGGACCTGTCTGACTGAAAGCTCACAGTTCTGGATCATACAGTTGAGATTACAGGAAAAAAATGTGTTGTTTTAAATCAATACTTGAAAAGAAGTGTCATGTTACAAGTATTTAAAATACAAAAAGTTAAGGAAGCATGAAAAAGGTACAAAATTAGTAGACAATATTAATGAGTAAGGATTTTTTATTATTGATTTGCTGTTTAGCAGAGTAAAACAGTTTGACATCAATGAATGTCATTTTCTCTTGAAAATAATTATGGCAGCAGTGGGATTTGAACCCACACCTCCAAAGAGACTGGAGCCTTAATCAAGCGCCTTAGACCGCTCTGCCATGCTACCACATATCTATTTTGACTCCAAAGGTCATAGTTTATTATTTTACATATTATTTTTAAAGTTTGAGAAGACTCTTGAAATTGTGATAAACTGTTTTAAAATCTAGGACAGATGATGAACTTTTCAACCTTCCAATATTTTACTTTAGCAACTTTGTGGCCTTAGACCGCTCGGCCATGGTACCACATGGACACTCTTAGCTCACAGATCTGGGTCATATAGCTCAGGTTACAGTAAAAACATTTTTTTAAATCAATATTTAAAAAGAAGTGTAATGCAAATAGTGTTTAAATTATGTACAAAACGTTTTGGAAGGTTAAAAAAGTACATAAATTGACATAAAATATCAATGAGAAAGGATATTTTTATTATTGATTTGCTGTTTAGTAGAGAAAAAACACTTTGACATCAATTACTTATTTTTTCTCAGGGAAAATAATTATGGCGGCAGTAGGTTTTGAACCAATTCCTCCAAAGAATCTGGAACCTTAATCCAGCACCGTATTTTTAGCTAATGCATCTGGATCATATTGATCAGATGTTGAGGAGAAAGGACTTTATTATTATTGATTTTCTTATTAGTGGAGAAAAACACATTGCCATCACTGACTGACATTTTCATAGTAAAATCATTATGGAAGCAGTGGGATTCGGACCCACGCCTCCAGAGAGACTGGAACCTAAATCAAGTGCCTTAGACCGCTCGCCCTTGCTACCCCATGGATACTTTTGACTCAAAGCTCAGAGTTCTGGATCATATAGTTAAGATTACAAGAAAAAATTGTGTAGTTATAAATCAATACTTGAAAAGAAGTGTCATGTTAAAAGTGTTTAAAATACAAAAATTTAAAAAAGGTACAAAATTAGCAGACAATATTAATTAGAAAGGATTTTTTATTATTGACTTGCTGTTTAGTGGAGAAAAACACTTTGACATCAATGACAGTCGTTTTATCTTGAAAATAATTATGACAGCAGTGGAATTTGAACCCATGCCTCCAAACAGACGGGAGCCTTAATGCAGCATCTTAGACCGCTCAGCCACATTTCTACCTTGACTCCATAGCTCATAGTTTATAATTTTACATATTATTTTTACATTTTGAGAAGACTCTTGAAATTATGATAAACTGTTTTAAAATCTAGGGCAGATGATGAACTTTTTAACCTACCAATATTTTATTTTAGCAGCTTAGTGGCCTTAGACCGCTCGGCCATGGTACCAAATGAAAACTCTTAGCTCAAAGATCTGGGCCATATAGCTCAGATTACAGTACAAACATTTTTTTTGTTTTAAATAAATACTTAAAAAGAAGTGTCATACCAAAAGTGTTTAAGTTATGTACAAAATATTTTGGAAGGTTAAAAAAGTACATAAATTGACATAAAATATTAATGAGAAAGGATTTTTTTATTATTCATTTGCTGTTTAGTAAAGAAAAACACTTTGACATCAATGACTTATTTTTTCTTAGGAAAAATAATTATGGCGGCAGTAGGTTTTGATCCAAAGCATCCAAAGAAACTGGAACCTTAATCCAGCACCTTAGACACTGCTGATTTTTAGCTCATGCATCTGGATCATATCAATCAGCTATTGACGAGAAAAGTCTTTATTATTATTATTGTTTTTCTTATTAGTGGAGAAAAACATTTTGTCATCACTGACTGATGTTTTCATAGTAAAATCATTATGGCAGCAGTGGGATTTGAACCCACGCCTCCAGAGAGACTGGAGCCTAAATCCAGCACCTTAGACCGCTCGGCCATGCTACCACATGGACTTGTCTGACTGAAAGCTCACAGTTCTGGATCATACAGTTGAGATTACAGGAAAAAAATGTGTTGTTTTAAATCAATACTTGAAAAGAAGTGTCATGTTACAAGTATTTAAAATACAAAAAGTTAAGGAAGCATGAAAAAGGTACAAAATTAGTATACAATATTAATGAGTAAGGATTTTTTATTATTGATTTGCTGTTTAGTAGAGTAAAACAGTTTGACATCAATGAATGTCATTTTCTCTTGAAAATAATTATGGCAGCAGTGGGATTTGAACCCACACCTCCAAAGAGACTGGAGCCTTAATCCAGCGCCTTAGACCGCTCGGCCATGCTACCACATATCTATTTTGCCTCCAAAGGTCATAGTTTATTATTTTACATATTATTTTTAAAGTTTGAGGAGACTCTTGAAATTGTGATAAACTGTTTTAAAATCTAGGACAGATGATGAACTTTTCAACCTTCCAATATTTTACTTTAGCAACTTTGTGGCCTTAGACCGCTCGGCCATGGTACCACATGGACACTCTTAGCTCACAGATCTGGGTCATATAGCTCAGGTTACAGTAAAAACATTTTTTTTAAATCAATATTTAAAAAGAAGTGTAATGCAAATAGTGTTTAAATTATGTACAAAACGTTTTGGAAGGTTAAAAAAGTACATAAATTGACATAAAATATCAATGAGAAAGGATATTTTTATTATTGATTTGCTGTTTAGTAGAGAAAAAACACTTTGACATCAATTACTTATTTTTTCTCAGGGAAAATAATTATGGCGGCAGTAGGTTTTGAACCAATTCCTCCAAAGAATCTGGAACCTTAATCCAGCACCGTATTTTTAGCTAATGCATCTGGATCATATTGATCAGATGTTGAGGAGAAAGGACTTTATTATTATTGATTTTCTTATTAGTGGAGAAAAACACATTGCCATCACTGACTGACATTTTCATAGTAAAATCATTATGGAAGCAGTGGGATTCGGACCCACGCCTCCAGAGAGACTGGAACCTAAATCAAGTGCCTTAGACCGCTCGCCCTTGCTACCCCATGGATACTTTTGACTCAAAGCTCAGAGTTCTGGATCATATAGTTAAGATTACAAGAAAAAATTGTGTAGTTATAAATCAATACTTGAAAAGAAGTGTCATGTTAAAAGTGTTTAAAATACAAAAATTTAAAAAAGGTACAAAATTAGCAGACAATATTAATTAGAAAGGATTTTTTATTATTGACTTGCTGTTTAGTGGAGAAAAACACTTTGACATCAATGACAGTCGTTTTATCTTGAAAATAATTATGACAGCAGTGGAATTTGAACCCATGCCTCCAAACAGACGGGAGCCTTAATGCAGCATCTTAGACCGCTCAGCCACATCTCTACCTTGACTCCATAGCTCATAGTTTATAATTTTACATATTATTTTTACATTTTGAGAAGACTCTTGAAATTATGATAAACTGTTTTAAAATCTAGGGCAGATGATGAACTTTTTAACCTACCAATATTTTATTTTAGCAGCTTAGTGGCCTTAGACCGCTCGGCCATGGTACCAAATGAAAACTCTTAGCTCAAAGATCTGGGCCATATAGCTCAGATTACAGTACAAACATTTTTTTTTGTTTTAAATAAATACTTAAAAAGAAGTGTCATACCAAAAGTGTTTAAGTTATGTACAAAATATTTTGGAAGGTTAAAAAAGTACATAAATTGACATAAAATATTAATGAGAAAGGATTTTTTTATTATTCATTTGCTGTTTAGTAAAGAAAAACACTTTGACATCAATGACTTATTTTTTCTTAGGAAAAATAATTATGGCGGCAGTAGGTTTTGATCCAAAGCATCCAAAGAAACTGGAACCTTAATCCAGCGCCTTAGACACTGCTGATTTTTAGCTCATGCATCTGGATCATATTAATCAGCTATTGACGAGAAAAGTCTTTATTATTATTATTGTTTTTCTTATTAGTGGAGAAAAACATTTTGTCATCACTGACTGATGTTTTCATAGTAAAATCATTATGGCAGCAGTGGGATTTGAACCCACGCCTCCAGAGAGACTGGAGCCTAAATCCAGCACCTTAGACCGCTCGGCCATGCTACCACATGGACTTGTCTGACTGAAAGCTCACAGTTCTGGATCATACAGTTGAGATTACAGGAAAAAAATGTGTTGTTTTAAATCAATACTTGAAAAGAAGTGTCATGTTACAAGTATTTAAAATACAAAAAGTTAAGGAAGCATGAAAAAGGTACAAAATTAGTATACAATATTAATGAGTAAGGATTTTTTATTATTGATTTGCTGTTTAGTAGAGTAAAACAGTTTGACATCAATGAATGTCATTTTCTCTTGAAAATAATTATGGCAGCAGTGGGATTTGAACCCACACCTCCAAAGAGACTGGAGCCTTAATCCAGCGCCTTAGACCGCTCGGCCATGCTACCACATATCTATTTTGACTCCAAAGGTCATAGTTTATTATTTTACATATTATTTTTAAAGTTTGAGAAGACTCTTGAAATTGTGATAAACTGTTTTAAAATCTAGGACAGATGATGAACTTTTCAACCTTCCAATATTTTACTTTAGCAACTTTGTGGCCTTAGACCGCTCGGCCATGGTACCACATGGACACTCTTAGCTCACAGATCTGGGTCATATAGCTCAGGTTACAGTAAAAACATTTTTTTTAAATCAATATTTAAAAAGAAGTGTAATGCAAATAGTGTTTAAATTATGTACAAAACGTTTTGGAAGGTTAAAAAAGTACATAAATTGACATAAAATATCAATGAGAAAGGATATTTTTATTATTGATTTGCTGTTTAGTAGAGAAAAAACACTTTGACATCAATTACTTATTTTTTCTCAGGGAAAATAATTATGGCGGCAGTAGGTTTTGAACCAATTCCTCCAAAGAATCTGGAACCTTAATCCAGCACCGTATTTTTAGCTAATGCATCTGGATCATATTGATCAGATGTTGAGGAGAAAGGACTTTATTATTATTGATTTTCTTATTAGTGGAGAAAAACACATTGCCATCACTGACTGACATTTTCATAGTAAAATCATTATGGAAGCAGTGGGATTCGGACCCACGCCTCCAGAGAGACTGGAACCTAAATCAAGTGCCTTAGACCGCTCGCCCTTGCTACCCCATGGATACTTTTGACTCAAAGCTCAGAGTTCTGGATCATATAGTTAAGATTACAAGAAAAAATTGTGTAGTTATAAATCAATACTTGAAAAGAAGTGTCATGTTAAAAGTGTTTAAAATACAAAAATTTAAAAAAGGTACAAAATTAGCAGACAATATTAATTAGAAAGGATTTTTTATTATTGACTTGCTGTTTAGTGGAGAAAAACACT
Source organism: Pseudophryne corroboree (assembly GCF_028390025.1). Taxonomy (NCBI): domain Eukaryota; kingdom Metazoa; phylum Chordata; class Amphibia; order Anura; family Myobatrachidae; genus Pseudophryne; species Pseudophryne corroboree. The sequence goes on along the minus strand of NC_086446.1, from coordinate 547,979,727 downwards.
TTGACATCAATGACAGTCGTTTTATCTTGAAAATAATTATGACAGCAGTGGAATTTGAACCCATGCCTCCAAACAGACGGGAGCCTTAATGCAGCATCTTAGACCGCTCAGCCACATTTCTACCTTGACTCCATAGCTCATAGTTTATAATTTTACATATTATTTTTACATTTTGAGAAGACTCTTGAAATTATGATAAACTGTTTTAAAATCTAGGGCAGATGATGAACTTTTTAACCTACCAATATTTTATTTTAGCAGCTTAGTGGCCTTAGACCGCTCGGCCATGGTACCAAATGAAAACTCTTAGCTCAAAGATCTGGGCCATATAGCTCAGATTACAGTACAAACATTTTTTTTTTGTTTTAAATAAATACTTAAAAAGAAGTGTCATACCAAAAGTGTTTAAGTTATGTACAAAATATTTTGGAAGGTTAAAAAAGTACATAAATTGACATAAAATATTAATGAGAAAGGATTTTTTTATTATTCATTTGCTGTTTAGCAAAGAAAAACACTTTGACATCAATGACTTATTTTTTCTTAGGAAAAATAATTATGGCGGCAGTAGGTTTTGATCCAAAGCATCTGGAACCTTAATCCAGCGCCTTAGACACTGCTGATTTTTAGCTCATGCATCTGGATCATATCAATCAGCTATTGAGGAGAAAAGTCTTTATTATTATTATTGTTTTTCTTATTAGTGGACAAAAACATTTTGTCATCACTGACTGATGTTTTCATAGTAAGATCATTATAGCAGCAGTGGGATTTGAACCCACGCCTCCAGAGAGACTGGAGCCTAAATCCAGCACCTTAGACCGCTCAGCCATGCTACCACATGGACCTGTCGGACTGAAAGCTCACAGTTCTGGATCATACAGTTGAGATTACAGGAAAAAAAATGTGTTGTTTTAAATCAATACTTGAAAAGAAGTGTCATGTTACAAGTATTTAAAATACAAAAAGTTAAGGAAGCATAAAAAAGGTACAAAATTAGTAGTCAATATTAATGAGTAAGGATTTTTTATTATTGATTTGCTGTTTAGTAGAGTAAAACAATTTGACATCAATGAATGTCATTTTCTCTTGAAAATAATTATGGCAGCAGTGGGATTTGAACCACGCCTCCAAAGAGACTGGAGCCTTAATCCAGCGCCTTAGACCGCTCGGCCATGCTACCACATATCTATTTTGGCTCCAAAGGTCATAGTTTATTATTTTACATATTATTTTTAAAGTTTGAGAAGACTCTTGAAATTGTGTTTTAAAATCTAGGACAGATGATGAACTTTTCAACCTTCCAATATTTTACTTTAGCAACTTAGTGGCCTTAGACCGCTCGGCCATGGTACCACATGGACACTCTTAGCTCACAGGTCTGGGTCATATAGCTCAGGTTACAGTAAAAACATTTTTTAAATCAATATTTAAAAAGAAGTGTAATGCAAAAAGTGTTTAAATTATGTACAAAACGTTTTGGAAGGTTAAAAAAGTACATAAATTGACATAAAATATCAATGAGAAAGGATATTTTTATTATTCATTTGCTGTTTAGTAGAGAAAAAACACTTTGACATCAATTACTTATTTTTTCTCAGGGAAAATAATTATGGTGGCAGTAGGTTTTGAACCAATTCCTCCAAAGAATCTGGAACCTTAATCCAGCACCTTAGACACTGCTGATTTTTAGCTAATGCATCTGGATCATATTGATCAGATGTTGAGGAGAAAGGACTTTATTATTATTGTGTTTCTTATTAGTGGAGAAAACACATTGCCAACACTGACTGACATTTTCATACTAAAATCATTATGGAAGCAGTGGGATTCGGACCCATGCCTCCAGAGAGACTGGAACCTAAATCCAGTGCCTTAGACCGCTCGCCCTTGCTACCCCATGGATACTTTTGACTCAAAGCTCAGAGTTCTGGATCATATAGTTAAGATTACAAGAAAAAATTGTGTAGTTATAAATCAATACTTGAAAAGAAGTGTCATGTTAAAAGTGTTTAAAATACAAAAATTTAAAAAAGGTACAAAATTAGCAGACAATATTAATTAGAAAGGATTTTTTATTATTGACTTGCTGTTTAGTGGAGAAAAACACTTTGACATCAATGACAGTCGTTTTATCTTGAAAATAATTATGACAGCAGTGGAATTTGAACCCATGCCTCCAAACAGACGGGAGCCTTAATGCAGCATCTTAGACCGCTCAGCCACATTTCTACCTTGACTCCATAGCTCATAGTTTATCATTTTACATATTATTTTTGCATTTTGAGAAGACTCTTGAAATTATGATAAACTGTTTTAAAATCTAGGGCAGATGATGAACTTTTTAACCTACCAATATTTTATTTTAGCAGCTTAGTGGCCTTAGACCGCTCGGCCATGGTACCAAATGAACACTCTTAGCTCACAGATCAGGGCCATATAGCTCAGATTACAGTACAAACATTTTTTTTTTGTTTTAAATAAATACTTAAAAAGAAGTGTCATACCAAAAGTGTTTAAGTTATGTACAAAATGTTTTGGAAGGTTAAAAAAGTACATAAATTGACATAAAATATTAATGTGAAAGGATTTTTTATTATTCATTTGCTGTTTAGTAAAGAAAAACACTTTGACATCAATGACTTATTTTTTCTTAGGAAAAATAATTATGGTGGCAGTAGGTTTTGATCCAAAGCCTCCAAAGAAACTGGAACCTTAATCCAGCGTCTTAGACACTGCTGATTTTTAGCTCATGCATCTGGATTATATAAATCAGCTATTGAGGAGAAAAGTCTTTATTATTATTGTTTTTCTTATTAGTGGAGAAAAACATTTTGTCATCACTGACTGATGTTTTCATAGTAAAATCATTATGGTAGCAGTGGGATTTGAACCCACGCTTCCAAAGAGACTGGAGCCTAAATCCAGCACCTTAGACCGCTCAGCCATGCTACCACATGGACCTGTCTGACTGAAAGCTCACAGTTCTGGATCATACAGTTGAGATTACAGGAAAAAAATGTGTTGTTTTAAATCAATACTTGAAAAGAAGTGTCATGTTACAAGTATTTAAAATACAAAAAGTTAAGGAAGCATGAAAAAGGTACAAAATTAGTAGACAATATTAATGAGTAAGGATTTTTTATTATTGATTTGCTGTTTAGCAGAGTAAAACAGTTTGACATCAATGAATGTCATTTTCTCTTGAAAATAATTATGGCAGCAGTGGGATTTGAACCCACACCTCCAAAGAGACTGGAGCCTTAATCAAGCGCCTTAGACCGCTCGGCCATGCTACCACATATCTATTTTGACTCCAAAGGTCATAGTTTATTATTTTACATATTATTTGTAAAGTTTGAGAAGACTCTTGAAATTGTGATAAACTGTTTTAAAATCTAGGACAGATGATGAACTTTTCAACCTTCCAATATTTTACTTTAGCAACTTTGTGGCCTTAGACCGCTCGGCCATGGTACCACATGGACACTCTTAGCTCACAGATCTGGGTCATATAGCTCAGGTTACAGTAAAAATATTTTTTTAAATCAATATTTAAAAAGAAGTGTAATGCAAATAGTGTTTAAATTATGTACAAAACGTTTTGGAAGGTTAAAAAAGTACATAAATTGACATAAAATATCAATGAGAAAGGATATTTTTATTATTGATTTGCTGTTTAGTAGAGAAAAAACACTTTGACATCAATTACTTATTTTTTCTCAGGGAAAATAATTATGGCGGCAGTAGGTTTTGAACCAATTCCTCCAAAGAATCTGGAACCTTAATCCAGCACCGTATTTTTAGCTAATGCATCTGGATCATATTGATCAGATGTTGAGGAGAAAGGACTTTATTATTATTGATTTTCTTATTAGTGGAGAAAAACACATTGCCATCACTGACTGACATTTTCATAGTAAAATCATTATGGAAGCAGTGGGATTCGGACCCACGCCTCCAGAGAGACTGGAACCTAAATCAAGTGCCTTAGACCGCTCGCCCTTGCTACCCCATGGATACTTTTGACTCAAAGCTCAGAGTTCTGGATCATATAGTTAAGATTACAAGAAAAAATTGTGTAGTTATAAATCAATACTTGAAAAGAAGTGTCATGTTAAAAGTGTTTAAAATACAAAAATTTAAAAAAAGGTACAAAATTAGCAGACAATATTAATTAGAAAGGATTTTTTATTATTGACTTGCTGTTTAGTGGAGAAAAACACTTTGACATCAATGACAGTCGTTTTATCTTGAAAATAATTATGACAGCAGTGGAATTTGAACCCATGCCTCCAAACAGACGGGAGCCTTAATGCAGCATCTTAGACCGCTCAGCCACATTTCTACCTTGACTCCATAGCTCATAGTTTATAATTTTACATATTATTTTTACATTTTGAGAAGACTCTTGAAATTATGATAAACTGTTTTAAAATCTAGGGCAGATGATGAACTTTTTAACCTACCAATATTTTATTTTAGCAGCTTAGTGGCCTTAGACCGCTCGGCCATGGTACCAAATGAAAACTCTTAGCTCAAAGATCTGGGCCATATAGCTCAGATTACAGTACAAACATTTTTTTTGTTTTAAATAAATACTTAAAAAGAAGTGTCATACCAAAAGTGTTTAAGTTATGTACAAAATATTTTGGAAGGTTAAAAAAGTACATAAATTGACATAAAATATTAATGAGAAAGGATTTTTTTATTATTCATTTGCTGTTTAGTAAAGAAAAACACTTTGACATCAATGACTTATTTTTTCTTAGGAAAAATAATTATGGCGGCAGTAGGTTTTGATCCAAAGCATCCAAAGAAACTGGAACCTTAATCCAGCACCTTAGACACTGCTGATTTTTAGCTCATGCATCTGGATCATATCAATCAGCTATTGACGAGAAAAGTCTTTATTATTATTATTGTTTTTCTTATTAGTGGAGAAAAACATTTTGTCATCACTGACTGATGTTTTCATAGTAAAATCATTATGGCAGCAGTGGGATTTGAACCCACGCCTCCAGAGAGACTGGAGCCTAAATCCAGCACCTTAGACCGCTCGGCCATGCTACCACATGGACTTGTCTGACTGAAAGCTCACAGTTCTGGATCATACAGTTGAGATTACAGGAAAAAAATGTGTTGTTTTAAATCAATACTTGAAAAGAAGTGTCATGTTACAAGTATTTAAAATACAAAAAGTTAAGGAAGCATGAAAAAGGTACAAAATTAGTATACAATATTAATGAGTAAGGATTTTTTATTATTGATTTGCTGTTTAGTAGAGTAAAACAGTTTGACATCAATGAATGTCATTTTCTCTTGAAAATAATTATGGCAGCAGTGGGATTTGAACCCACACCTCCAAAGAGACTGGAGCCTTAATCCAGCGCCTTAGACCGCTCGGCCATGCTACCACATATCTATTTTGACTCCAAAGGTCATAGTTTATTATTTTACATATTATTTTTAAAGTTTGAGAAGACTCTTCAAATTGTGATAAACTATTTTAAAATCTAGGACAGATGATGAACTTTTCAACCTTCCAATATTTTACTTTAGCAACTTTGTGGCCTTAGACCGCTCGGCCATGGTACCACATGGACACTCTTAGCTCACAGATCTGGGTCATATAGCTCAGGTTACAGTAAAAACATTTTTTTTAAATCAATATTTAAAAAGAAGTGTAATGCAAATAGTGTTTAAATTATGTACAAAACGTTTTGGAAGGTTAAAAAAGTACATAAATTGACATAAAATATCAATGAGAAAGGATATTTTTATTATTGATTTGCTGTTTAGTAGAGAAAAAACACTTTGACATCAATTACTTATTTTTTCTCAGGGAAAATAATTATGGCGGCAGTAGGTTTTGAACCAATTCCTCCAAAGAATCTGGAACCTTAATCCAGCACCGTATTTTTAGCTAATGCATCTGGATCATATTGATCAGATGTTGAGGAGAAAGGACTTTATTATTATTGATTTTCTTATTAGTGGAGAAAAACACATTGCCATCACTGACTGACATTTTCATAGTAAAATCATTATGGAAGCAGTGGGATTCGGACCCACGCCTCCAGAGAGACTGGAACCTAAATCAAGTGCCTTAGACCGCTCGCCCTTGCTACCCCATGGATACTTTTGACTCAAAGCTCAGAGTTCTGGATCATATAGTTAAGATTACAAGAAAAAATTGTGTAGTTATAAATCAATACTTGAAAAGAAGTGTCATGTTAAAAGTGTTTAAAATACAAAAATTTAAAAAAGGTACAAAATTAGCAGACAATATTAATTAGAAAGGATTTTTTATTATTGACTTGCTGTTTAGTGGAGAAAAACACTTTGACATCAATGACAGTCGTTTTATCTTGAAAATAATTATGACAGCAGTGGAATTTGAACCCATGCCTCCAAACAGACGGGAGCCTTAATGCAGCATCTTAGACCGCTCAGCCACATTTCTACCTTGACTCCATAGCTCATAGTTTATAATTTTACATATTATTTTTACATTTTGAGAAGACTCTTGAAATTATGATAAACTGTTTTAAAATCTAGGGCAGATGATGAACTTTTTAACCTACCAATATTTTATTTTAGCAGCTTAGTGGCCTTAGACCGCTCGGCCATGGTACCAAATGAAAACTCTTAGCTCAAAGATCTGGGCCATATAGCTCAGATTACAGTACAAACATTTTTTTTTGTTTTAAATAAATACTTAAAAAGAAGTGTCATACCAAAAGTGTTTAAGTTATGTACAAAATATTTTGGAAGGTTAAAAAAGTACATAAATTGACATAAAATATTAATGTGAAAGGATTTTTTTATTATTCATTTGCTGTTTAGTAAAGAAAAACACTTTGACATCAATGACTTATTTTTTCTTAGGAAAAATAATTATGGCGGCAGTAGGTTTTGATCCAAAGCATCCAAAGAAACTGGAACCTTAATCCAGCGCCTTAGACACTGCTGATTTTTAGCTCATGCATCTGGATCATATCAATCAGCTATTGACGAGAAAAGTCTTTATTATTATTATTGTTTTTCTTATTAGTGGAGAAAAACATTTTGTCATCACTGACTGATGTTTTCATAGTAAAATCATTATGGTAGCAGTGGGATTTGAACCCACGCTTCCAAAGAGACTGGAGCCTAAATCCAGCACCTTAGACCGCTCAGCCATGCTACCACATGGACCTGTCTGACTGAAAGCTCACAGTTCTGGATCATACAGTTGAGATTACAGGAAAAAAATGTGTTGTTTTAAATCAATACTTGAAAAGAAGTGTCATGTTACAAGTATTTAAAATACAAAAAGTTAAGGAAGCATGAAAAAGGTACAAAATTAGTAGACAATATTAATGAGTAAGGATTTTTTATTATTGATTTGCTGTTTAGCAGAGTAAAACAGTTTGACATCAATGAATGTCATTTTCTCTTGAAAATAATTATGGCAGCAGTGGGATTTGAACCCACACCTCCAAAGAGACTGGAGCCTTAATCAAGCGCCTTAGACCGCTCGGCCATGCTACCACATATCTATTTTGACTCCAAAGGTCATAGTTTATTATTTTACATATTATTTTTAAAGTTTGAGAAGACTCTTGAAATTGTGATAAACTGTTTTAAAATCTAGGACAGATGATGAACTTTTCAACCTTCCAATATTTTACTTTAGCAACTTTGTGGCCTTAGACCGCTCGGCCATGGTACCACATGGACACTCTTAGCTCACAGATCTGGGTCATATAGCTCAGGTTACAGTAAAAACATTTTTTTAAATCAATATTTAAAAAGAAGTGTAATGCAAATAGTGTTTAAATTATGTACAAAACGTTTTGGAAGGTTAAAAAAGTACATAAATTGACATAAAATATCAATGAGAAAGGATATTTTTATTATTGATTTGCTGTTTAGTAGAGAAAAAACACTTTGACATCAATTACTTATTTTTTCTCAGGGAAAATAATTATGGCGGCAGTAGGTTTTGAACCAATTCCTCCAAAGAATCTGGAACCTTAATCCAGCACCGTATTTTTAGCTAATGCATCTGGATCATATTGATCAGATGTTGAGGAGAAAGGACTTTATTATTATTGATTTTCTTATTAGTGGAGAAAAACACATTGCCATCACTGACTGACATTTTCATAGTAAAATCATTATGGAAGCAGTGGGATTCGGACCCACGCCTCCAGAGAGACTGGAACCTAAATCAAGTGCCTTAGACCGCTCGCCCTTGCTACCCCATGGATACTTTTGACTCAAAGCTCAGAGTTCTGGATCATATAGTTAAGATTACAAGAAAAAATTGTGTAGTTATAAATCAATACTTGAAAAGAAGTGTCATGTTAAAAGTGTTTAAAATACAAAAATTTAAAAAAGGTACAAAATTAGCAGACAATATTAATTAGAAAGGATTTTTTATTATTGACTTGCTGTTTAGTGGAGAAAAACACTTTGACATCAATGACAGTCGTTTTATCTTGAAAATAATTATGACAGCAGTGGAATTTGAACCCATGCCTCCAAACAGACGGGAGCCTTAATGCAGCATCTTAGACCGCTCAGCCACATTTCTACCTTGACTCCATAGCTCATAGTTTATAATTTTACATATTATTTTTACATTTTGAGAAGACTCTTGAAATTATGATAAACTGTTTTAAAATCTAGGGCAGATGATGAACTTTTTAACCTACCAATATTTTATTTTAGCAGCTTAGTGGCCTTAGACCGCTCGGCCATGGTACCAAATGAAAACTCTTAGCTCAAAGATCTGGGCCATATAGCTCAGATTACAGTACAAACATTTTTTTTGTTTTAAATAAATACTTAAAAAGAAGTGTCATACCAAAAGTGTTTAAGTTATGTACAAAATATTTTGGAAGGTTAAAAAAGTACATAAATTGACATAAAATATTAATGAGAAAGGATTTTTTTATTATTCATTTGCTGTTTAGTAAAGAAAAACACTTTGACATCAATGACTTATTTTTTCTTAGGAAAAATAATTATGGCGGCAGTAGGTTTTGATCCAAAGCATCCAAAGAAACTGGAACCTTAATCCAGCACCTTAGACACTGCTGATTTTTAGCTCATGCATCTGGATCATATCAATCAGCTATTGACGAGAAAAGTCTTTATTATTATTATTGTTTTTCTTATTAGTGGAGAAAAACAGTTTGTCATCACTGACTGATGTTTTCATAGTAAAATCATTATGGCAGCAGTGGGATTTGAACCCACGCCTCCAGAGAGACTGGAGCCTAAATCCAGCACCTTAGACCGCTCGGCCATGCTACCACATGGACTTGTCTGACTGAAAGCTCACAGTTCTGGATCATACAGTTGAGATTACAGGAAAAAAATGTGTTGTTTTAAATCAATACTTGAAAAGAAGTGTCATGTTACAAGTATTTAAAATACAAAAAGTTAAGGAAGCATGAAAAAGGTACAAAATTAGTATACAATATTAATGAGTAAGGATTTTTTATTATTGATTTGCTGTTTAGTAGAGTAAAACAGTTTGACATCAATGAATGTCATTTTCTCTTGAAAATAATTATGGCAGCAGTGGGATTGGAACCCACACCTCCAAAGAGACTGGAGCCTTAATCCAGCGCCTTAGACCGCTCGGCCATGCTACCACATATCTATTTTGCCTCCAAAGGTCATAGTTTATTATTTTACATATTATTTTTAAAGTTTGAGAAGACTCTTGAAATTGTGATAAACTGTTTTAAAATCTAGGACAGATGATGAACTTTTCAACCTTCCAATATTTTACTTTAGCAACTTTGTGGCCTTAGACCGCTCGGCCATGGTACCACATGGACACTCTTAGCTCACAGATCTGGGTCATATAGCTCAGGTTACAGTAAAAACATTTTTTTTAAATCAATATTTAAAAAGAAGTGTAATGCAAATAGTGTTTAAATTATGTACAAAACGTTTTGGAAGGTTAAAAAAGTACATAAATTGACATAAAATATCAATGAGAAAGGATATTTTTATTATTGATTTGCTGTTTAGTAGAGAAAAAACACTTTGACATCAATTACTTATTTTTTCTCAGGGAAAATAATTATGGCGGCAGTAGGTTTTGAACCAATTCCTCCAAAGAATCTGGAACCTTAATCCAGCACCGTATTTTTAGCTAATGCATCTGGATCATATTGATCAGATGTTGAGGAGAAAGGACTTTATTATTATTGATTTTCTTATTAGTGGAGAAAAACACATTGCCATCACTGACTGACATTTTCATAGTAAAATCATTATGGAAGCAGTGGGATTCGGACCCACGCCTCCAGAGAGACTGGAACCTAAATCAAGTGCCTTAGACCGCTCGCCCTTGCTACCCCATGGATACTTTTGACTCAAAGCTCAGAGTTCTGGATCATATAGTTAAGATTACAAGAAAAAATTGTGTAGTTATAAATCAATACTTGAAAAGAAGTGTCATGTTAAAAGTATTTAAAATACAAAAATTTAAAAAAGGTACAAAATTAGCAGACAACATTAATTAGAAAGGATTTTTTATTATTGACTTGCTGTTTAGTGGAGAAAAACACTTTGACATCAATGACAGTCGTTTTATCTTGAAAATAATTATGACAGCAGTGGAATTTGAACCCATGCCTCCAAACAGACGGGAGCCTTAATGCAGCATCTTAGACCGCTCAGCCACATTTCTACCTTGACTCCATAGCTCATAGTTTATAATTTTACATATTATTTTTACATTTTGAGAAGACTCTTGAAATTATGATAAACTGTTTTAAAATCTAGGGCAGATGATGAACTTTTTAACCTACCAATATTTTATTTTAGCAGCTTAGTGGCCTTAGACCGCTCGGCCATGGTACCAAATGAAAACTCTTAGCTCAAAGATCTGGGCCATATAGCTCAGATTACAGTACAAACATTTTTTTTTGTTTTAAATAAATACTTAAAAAGAAGTGTCATACCAAAAGTGTTTAAGTTATGTACAAAATATTTTGGAAGGTTAAAAAAGTACATAAATTGACATAAAATATTAATGAGAAAGGATTTTTTTATTATTCATTTGCTGTTTAGTAAAGAAAAACACTTTGACATCAATGACTTATTTTTTCTTAGGAAAAATAATTATGGCGGCAGTAGGTTTTGATCCAAAGCATCCAAAGAAACTGGAACCTTAATCCAGCGCCTTAGACACTGCTGATTTTTAGCTCATGCATCTGGATCATATCAATCAGCTATTGACGAGAAAAGTCTTTATTATTATTATTGTTTTTCTTATTAGTGGAGAAAAACATTTTGTCATCACTGACTGATGTTTTCATAGTAAAATCATTATGGCAGCAGTGGGATTTGAACCCACGCCTCCAGAGAGACTGGAGCCTAAATCCAGCACCTTAGACCGCTCGGCCATGCTACCACATGGAGTTGTCTGACTGAAAGCTCACAGTTCTGGATCATACAGTTGAGATTACAGGAAAAAAATGTGTTGTTTTAAATCAATACTTGAAAAGAAGTGTCATGTTACAAGTATTTAAAATACAAAAAGTTAAGGAAGCATGAAAAAGGTACAAAATTAGTATACAATATTAATGAGTAAGGATTTTTTATTATTGATTTGCTGTTTAGTAGAGTAAAACAGTTTGACATCAATGAATGTCATTTTCTCTTGAAAATGATTATGGCAGCAGTGGGATTTGAACCCACACCTCCAAAGAGACTGGAGCCTTAATCCAGCGCCTTAGACCGCTCGGCCATGCTACCACATATATATTTTGACTCCAAAGGTCATAGTTTATTATTTTACATATTATTTTTAAAGTTTGAGAAGACTCTTGAAATTGTGATAAACTGTTTTAAAATCTAGGACAGATGATGAACTTTTCAACCTTCCAATATTTTACTTTAGCAACTTTGTGGCCTTAGACCGCTCGGCCATGGTACCACATGGACACTCTTAGCTCACAGATCTGGGTCATATAGCTCAGGTTACAGTAAAAACATTTTTTTTAAATCAATATTTAAAAAGAAGTGTAATGCAAATAGTGTTTAAATTATGTACAAAACGTTTTGGAAGGTTAAAAAAGTACATAAATTGACATAAAATATCAATGAGAAAGGATATTTTTATTATTGATTTGCTGTTTAGTAGAGAAAAAACACTTTGACATCAATTACTTATTTTTTCTCAGGGAAAATAATTATGGCGGCAGTAGGTTTTGAACCAATTCCTCCAAAGAATCTGGAACCTTAATCCAGCACCGTATTTTTAGCTAATGCATCTGGATCATATTGATCAGATGTTGAGGAGAAAGGACTTTATTATTATTGATTTTCTTATTAGTGGAGAAAAACACATTGCTATCACTGACTGACATTTTCATAGTAAAATCATTATGGAAGCAGTGGGATTCGGACCCACGCCTCCAGAGAGACTGGAACCTAAATCAAGTGCCTTAGACCGCTCGCCCTTGCTACCCCATGGATACTTTTGACTCAAAGCTCAGAGTTCTGGATCATATAGTTAAGATTACAAGAAAAAATTGTGTAGTTATAAATCAATACTTGAAAAGAAGTGTCATGTTAAAAGTGTTTAAAATACAAAAATTTAAAAAAGGTACAAAATTAGCAGACAATATTAATTAGAAAGGATTTTTTATTATTGACTTGCTGTTTAGTGGAGAAAAACACTTTGACATCAATGACAGTCGTTTTATCTTGAAAATAATGATGACAGCAGTGGAATTTGAACCCATGCCTCCAAACACACGGGAGCCTTAATGCAGCATCTAAGACCGCTCAGCCACATTTCTACCTTGACTCCATAGCTCATAGTTTATAATTTTACATATTATTTTTACATTTTGAGAAGACTCTTGAAATTATGATAAACTGTTTTAAAATCTAGGGCAGATGATGAACTTTTTAACCAACCAATATTTTATTTTAGCAGCTTAGTGGCCTTAGACCGCTCGGCCATGGTACCAAATGAACACTCTTAGCTCACAGATCAGGGCCATATAGCTCAGATTACAGTACAAACATTTTTTTTTTGTTTTAAATAAATACTTAAAAAGAAGTGTCATACCAAAAGTGTTTAAGTTATGTACAAAATGTTTTGGAAGGTTAAAAAAGTACATAAATTGACATAAAATATTAATGAGAAAGGATTTTTTTATTATTCATTTGCTCTTTAGCAAAGAAAAACACTTTGACATCAATGACTTATTTTTTCTTAGGAAAAATAATTATGGCGGCAGTAGGTTTTGATCCAAAGCCTCCAAAGAAACTGGAACCTTAATCCAGCGCCTTAGACACTGCTGATTTTTAGCTCATGCATCTGGATCATATCAATCAGCTATTGAGGAGAAAAGTCTTTATTATTATTATTGTTTTTCTTATTAGTGGAGAAAAACATTTTGTCATCACTGACTGATGTTTTCATAGTAAAATCATTATGGCAGCAGTGGGATTTGAACCCACGCCTCCAGAGAGACTGGAGCCTAAATCCAGCACCTTAGACCGCTCGGCCATGCTACCACATGGACCTGTCTGACTGAAAGCTCACAGTTCTGGATCATACAGTTGAGATTACAGGAAAAAAATGTGTTGTTTTAAATCAATACTTGAAAAGAAGTGTCATGTTACAAGTATTTAAAATACAAAAAGTTAAGGAAGCATAAAAAAGGTACAAAATTAGTAGTCAATATTAATGAGTAAGGATTTTTTATTATTGATTTGCTGTTTAGTAGAGTAAAACAATTTGACATCAATGAATGTCATTTTCTCTTGAAAATAATTACGGCAGCAGTGGGATTTGAACCACGCCTCCAAAGAGACTGGAGCCTTAATCCAGCGCCTTAGACCGCTCGGCCATGCTACCACATATCTATTTTGGCTCCAAAGGTCATAGTTTATTATTTTACATATTATTTTTAAAGTTTGAGAAGACTCTTGAAATTGTGATAAACTGTTTTAAAATCTAGGACAGATGATGAACTTTTCAACCTTCCAATATTTTACTTTAGCAACTTAGTGGCCTTAGACCGCTCGGCCATGGTACCACATGGACACTCTTAGCTCACAGGTCTGGGTCATATAGCTCAGGTTACAGTAAAAACATTTTTTTAAATCAATATTTAAAAAGAAGTGTAATGCAAAAAGTGTTTAAATTATGTACAAAACGTTTTGGAAGGTTAAAAAAGTACATAAATTGACATAAAATATCAATGAGAAAGGATATTTTTATTATTGATTTGCTGTTTAGTAGAGAAAAAACACTTTGACATCAATTACTTATTTTTTCTCAGGGAAAATAATTATGGCGGCAGTATGTTTTGAACCAATTCCTCCAAAGAATCTGGAACCTTAATCCAGCACCTTAGACACTGCTGATTTTTAGCTAATGCATCTGGATCATATTGATCAGATGTTGAGGAGAAAGGACTTTATTATTATTGATTTTCTTATTAGTGGAGAAAAACACATTGCCAACACTGAATGACATTTTCATACTAAAATCATTATGGAAGCAGTGGGATTCGGACCCACGCCTCCAGAGAGACTGGAACCTAAATCCAGTACCTTAGACCGCTCGCACTTGCTACCCCATGGATACTTTTGACTCAAAGCTCAGAGTTCTGGATCATATAGTTAAGATTACAAGAAAAAATTGTGTAGTTATAAATCAATACTTGAAAAGAAGTGTCATGTTAAAAGTGTTTAAAATACAAAAATTTAAAAAAGGTACAAAATTAGCAGACAATATTAATTAGAAAGGATTTTTTATTATTGACTTGCTGTTTAGTGGAGAAAAACACTTTGACATCAATGACAGTCGTTTTATCTTGAAAATAATTATGACAGCAGTGGAATTTGAACTCATGCCTCCAAACAGACGGGAGCCTTAATGCAGCATCTTAGACCGCTCAGCCACATTTCTACCTTGACTCCATAGCTCATAGTTTATCATTTTACATATTATTTTTGCATTTTGAGAAGACTCTTGAAATTATGATAAACTGTTTTAAAATCTAGGGCAGATGATGAACTTTTTAACCTACCAATATTTTATTTTAGCAGCTTAGTGGCCTTAGACCGCTCGGCCATGGTACCAAATGAACACTCTTAGCTCACAGATCAGGGCCATATAGCTCAGATTACAGTACAAACATTTTTTTTTTGTTTTAAATAAATACTTAAAAAGAAGTGTCATACCAAAAGTGTTTAAGTTATGTACAAAATGTTTTGGAAGGTTAAAAAAGTACATAAATTGACATAAAATATTAATGAGAAAGGATTTTTTATTATTCATTTGCTGTTTAGTAAAGAAAAACACTTTGACATCAATGACTTATTTTTTCTTAGGAAAAATAATTATGGTGGCAGTAGGTTTTGATCCAAAGCCTCCAAAGAAACTGGAACCTTAATCCAGCGTCTTAGACACTGCTGATTTTTAGCTCATGCATCTGGATTATATAAATCAGCTATTGAGGAGAAAAGTCTTTATTATTATTATTGTTTTTCTTATTAGTGGAGAAAAACATTTTGTCATCACTGACTGATGTTTTCATAGTAAAATCATTACGGCAGCAGTGGGATTTGAACCCACGCCTCCAGAGAGACTGGAGCCTAAATCCAGCGCCTTAGACCGCTCGGCCATGCTACCACATGGACTTGTCTGACTGAAAGCTCACAGTTCTGGATCATACAGTTGAGATTACAGAAAAAAAATGTGTTGTTTTAAATCAATACTTGAAAAGAAGTGTCATGTTACAAGTATTTAAAATACAAAAAGTTAAGGAAGCATGAAAAAGGTACAAAATTAGTAGACAATATTAATGAGTAAGGATTTTTTATTATTGATTTGCTGTTTAGTAGAGTAAAACAGTTTGACATCAATGAATGTCATTTTCTCTTGAAAATAATTATGGCAGCAGTGGGATTTGAACCCACACCTCCAAAGAGACTGGAGCCTTAATCCAGCGCCTTAGACCGCTCGGCCATGCTACCACATATCTATTTTGACTCCAAAGGTCATAGTTTATTATTTTACATATTATTTTTAAAGTTTGAGAAGACTCTTGAAATTGTGATAAACTGTTTTAAAATCTAGGACAGATGATGAACTTTTCAACCTTCCAATATTTTACTTTAGCAACTTTGAGGCCTTAGACCGCTCGGCCATGGTACCACATGGACACTCTTAGCTCACAGATCTGGGTCATATAGCTCAGGTTACAGTAAAAACATTTTTTTTAATCAATATTTAAAAAGAAGTGTAATGCAAATAGTGTTTAAATTATGTACAAAACGTTTTGGAAGGTTAAAAAAGTACATAAATTGACATAAAATATCAATGAGAAAGGATATTTTTATTATTGATTTGCTGTTTAGTAGAGAAAAAACACTTTGACATCAATTACTTATTTTTTCTCAGGGAAAATAATTATGGCGGCAGTAGGTTTTGAACCAATTCCTCCAAAGAATCTGGAACCTTAATCCAGCACCGTATTTTTAGCTAATGCATCTGGATCATATTGATCAGATGTTGAGGAGAAAGGACTTTATTATTATTGATTTTCTTATTAGTGGAGAAAAACACATTGCCATCACTGACTGACATTTTCATAGTAAAATCATTATGGAAGCAGTGGGATTCGGACCCACGCCTCCAGAGAGACTGGAACCTAAATCAAGTGCCTTAGACCGCTCGCCCTTGCTACCCCATGGATACTTTTGACTCAAAGCTCAGAGTTCTGGATCATATAGTTAAGATTACAAGAAAAAATTGTGTAGTTATAAATCAATACTTGAAAAGAAGTGTCATGTTAAAAGTGTTTAAAATACAAAAATTTAAAAAAGGTACAAAATTAGCAGACAATATTAATTAGAAAGGATTTTTTATTATTGACTTGCTGTTTAGTGGAGAAAAACACTTTGACATCAATGACAGTCGTTTTATCTTGAAAATAATGACAGCAGTGGAATTTGAACCCATGCCTCCAAACAGACGGGAGCCTTAATGCAGCATCTAATACCGCTCAGCCACATTTCTACCTTGACTCCATAGCTCATAGTTTATAATTTTACATATTATTTTTACATTTTGAGAAGACTCTTGAAATTATGATAAACTGTTTTAAAATCTAGGGCAGATGATGAACTTTTTAACCAACCAATATTTTATTTTAGCAGCTTAGTGGCCTTAGACCGCTCGGCCATGGTACCAAATGAACACTCTTAGCTCACAGATCAGGGCCATATAGCTCAGATTACAGTACAAACATTTTTTTTTTGTTTTAAATAAATACTTAAAAAGAAGTGTCATACCAAAAGTGTTTAAGTTATGTACAAAATGTTTTGGAAGGTTAAAAAAGTACATAAATTGACATAAAATATTAATGAGAAAGGATTTTTTTATTATTCATTTGCTGTTTAGCAAAGAAAAACACTTTGACATCAATGACTAATTTTTTCTTAGGAAAAATAATTATGGCGGAAGTAGGTTTTGATCCAAAGCATCCAAAGAAACTGGAACCTTAATCCAGCGCCTTAGACACTGCTGATTTTTAGCTCATGCATCTGGATCATATCAATCAGCTATTGAGGAGAAAAGTCTTTATTATTATTATTGTTTTTCTTATTAGTGGAGAAAAACATTTTGTCATCACTGACTGATGTTTTCATAGTAAAATCATTATGGCAGCAGTAGGATTTGAACCCACGCCTCCAGAGAGACTGGAGCCTAAATCCAGCACCTTAGACCGCTCGGCCATGCTACCACATGGACCTGTCTGACTGAAAGCTCACAGTTCTGGATCATACAGTTGAGATTACAGGAAAAAAATGTGTTGTTTTAAATCAATACTTGAAAAGAAGTGTCATGTTACAAGTATTTAAAATACAAAAAGTTAAGGAAGCATAAAAAAGGTACAAAATTAGTAGTCAATATTAATGAGTAAGGATTTTTTATTATTGATTTGCTGTTTAGTAGAGTAAAACAATTTGACATCAATGAATGTCATTTTCTCTTGAAAATAATTACGGCAGCAGTGGGATTTGAACCACGCCTCCAAAGAGACTGGAGCCTTAATGCAGCGCCTTAGACCGCTCGGCCATGCTACCACATATCTATTTTGGCTCCAAAGGTCATAGTTTATTATTTTACATATTATTTTTAAAGTTTGAGAAGACTCTTGAAATTGTGATAAACTGTTTTAAAATCTAGGACAGATGATGAACTTTTCAACCTTCCAATATTTTACTTTAGCAACTTAGTGGCCTTAGACCGCTCGGCCATGGTACCACATGGACACTCTTAGCTCACAGGTCTGGGTCATATAGCTCAGGTTACAGTAAAAACATTTTTTTAAATCAATATTTAAAAAGAAGTGTAATGCAAAAAGTGTTTAAATTATGTACAAAACGTTTTGGAAGGTTAAAAAAGTACATAAATTGACATAAAATATCAGTGAGAAAGGATATTTTTATTATTGATTTGCTGTTTAGTAGAGAAAAAACACTTTGACATCAATTACTTATTTTTTCTCAGGGAAAATAATTATGGCGGCAGTAGGTTTTGAACCAATTCCTCCAAAGAATCTGGAACCTTAATCCAGCACCTTAGACACTGCTGATTTTTAGCTAATGCATCTGGATCATATTGATCAGATGTTGAGGAGAAAGGACTTTATTATTATTGATTTTCTTATTAGTGGAGAAAAACACATTGCCAACACTGACTGACATTTTCATACTAAAATCATTATGGAAGCAGTGGGATTCGGACCCACGCCTCCAGAGAGACTGGAACCTAAATCCAGTGCCTTAGACTGCTCGCACTTGCTACCCCATGGATACTTTTGACTCAAAGCTCAGAGTTCTGGATCATATAGTTAAGATTACAAGAAAAAATTGTGTAGTTATAAATCAATACTTGAAAAGAAGTGTCATGTTAAAAGTGTTTAAAATACAAAAATTTAAAAAAGGTACAAAATTAGCAGACAATATTAATTAGAAAGGATTTTTTATTATTGACTTGCTGTTTAGTGGAGAAAAACACTTTGACATCAATGACAGTCGTTTTATCTTGAAAATAATTATGACAGCAGTGGAATTTGAACCCATGCCTCCAAACAGACGGGAGCCTTAATGCAGCATCTTAGACCGCTCAGCCACATTTCTACCTTGACTCCATAGCTCATAGTTTATCATTTTACATATTATTTTTGCATTTTGAGAAGACTCTTGAAATTATGATAAACTGTTTTAAAATCTAGGGCAGATGATGAACTTTTTACCCTACCAATATTTTATTTTAGCAGCTTAGTGGCCTTAGACCGCTCGGCCATGGTACCAAATGAACACTCTTAGCTCACAGATCAGGGCCATATAGCTCAGATTACAGTAAAAACATTTTTTTTAAATCAATATTTAAAAAGAAGTGTAATGCAAATAGTGTTTAAATTATGTACAAAACGTTTTGGAAGGTTAAAAAAGTACATAAATTGACATAAAATATCAATGAGAAAGGATATTTTTATTATTGATTTGCTGTTTAGTAGAGAAAAAACACTTTGACATCAATTACTTATTTTTTCTCAGGGAAAATAATTATGGCGGCAGTAGGTTTTGAACCAATTCCTCCAAAGAATCTGGAACCTTAATCAGCACCGTATTTTTAGCTAATGCATCTGGATCATATTGATCAGATGTTGAGGAGAAAGGACTTTATTATTATTGATTTTCTTATTAGTGGAGAAAAACACATTGCCATCACTGACTGACATTTTCATAGTAAAATCATTATGGAAGCAGTGGGATTCGGACCCACGCCTCCAGAGAGACTGGAACCTAAATCAAGTGCCTTAGACCGCTCGCCCTTGCTACCCCATGGATACTTTTGACTCAAAGCTCAGAGTTCTGGATCATATAGTTAAGATTACAAGAAAAAATTGTGTAGTTATAAATCAATACTTGAAAAGAAGTGTCATGTTAAAAGTGTTTAAAATACAAAAATTTAAAAAAGGTACAAAATTAGCAGACAATATTAATTAGAAAGGATTTTTTATTATTGACTTGCTGTTTAGTGGAGAAAAACACTTTGACATCAATGACAGTCGTTTTATCTTGAAAATAATTATGACAGCAGTGGAATTTGAACCCATGCCTCCAAACAGACGGGAGCCTTAATGCAGCATCTTAGACCGCTCAGCCACATTTCTACCTTGACTCCATAGCTCATAGTTTATCATTTTACATATTATTTTTGCATTTTGAGAAGACTCTTGAAATTATGATAAACTGTTTTAAAATCTAGGGCAGATGATGAACTTTTTACCCTACCAATATTTTATTTTAGCAGCTTAGTGGCCTTAGACCGCTCGGCCATGGTACCAAATGAACACTCTTAGCTCACAGATCAGGGCCATATAGCTCAGATTACAGTAAAAACATTTTTTTTAAATCAATATTTAAAAAGAAGTGTAATGCAAATAGTGTTTAAATTATGTACAAAACGTTTTGGAAGGTTAAAAAAGTACATAAATTGACATAAAATATCAATGAGAAAGGATATTTTTATTATTGATTTGCTGTTTAGTAGAGAAAAAACACTTTGACATCAATTACTTATTTTTTCTCAGGGAAAATAATTATGGCGGCAGTAGGTTTTGAACCAATTCCTCCAAAGAATCTGGAACCTTAATCAGCACCGTATTTTTAGCTAATGCATCTGGATCATATTGATCAGATGTTGAGGAGAAAGGACTTTATTATTATTGATTTTCTTATTAGTGGAGAAAAACACATTGCCATCACTGACTGACATTTTCATAGTAAAATCATTATGGAAGCAGTGGGATTCGGACCCACGCCTCCAGAGAGACTGGAACCTAAATCAAGTGCCTTAGACCGCTCGCCCTTGCTACCCCATGGATACTTTTGACTCAAAGCTCAGAGTTCTGGATCATATAGTTAAGATTACAAGAAAAAATTGTGTAGTTATAAATCAATACTTGAAAAGAAGTGTCATGTTAAAAGTGTTTAAAATACAAAAATTTAAAAAAGGTACAAAATTAGCAGACAATATTAATTAGAAAGGATTTTTTATTATTGACTTGCTGTTTAGTGGAGAAAAACACTTTGACATCAATGACAGTCGTTTTATCTTGAAAATAATGATGACAGCAGTGGAATTTGAACCCATGCCTCCAAACAGACGGGAGCCTTAATGCAGCATCTTAGACCGCTCAGCCACATTTCTACCTTGACTCCATAGCTCATAGTTTATAATTTTACATATTATTTTTACATTTTGAGAAGACTCTTGAAATTATGATAAACTGTTTTAAAATCTAGGGCAGATGATGAACTTTTTAACCTACCAATATTTTATTTTAGCAGCTTAGTGGCCTTAGACCGCTCGGCCATGGTACCAAATGAAAACTCTTAGCTCAAAGATCTGGGCCATATAGCTCAGATTACAGTACAAACATTTTTTTTTGTTTTAAATAAATACTTAAAAAGAAGTGTCATACCAAAAGTGTTTAAGTTATGTACAAAATGTTTTGGAAGGTTAAAAAAGTACATAAATTGACATAAAATATTAATGAGAAAGGATTCTTTTATTATTCATTTGCTGTTTAGTAAAGAAAAACACTTTGACATCAATGACTTATTTTTTCTTAGGAAAAATAATTATGGCGGCAGTAGGTTTTGATCCAAAGCATCCAAAGAAACTGGAACCTTAATCCAGCGCCTTAGACACTGCTGATTTTTAGCTCATGCATCTGGATCATATCAATCAGCTATTGACGAGAAAAGTCTTTATTATTATTATTGTTTTTCTTATTAGTGGAGAAAAACATTTTGTCATCACTGACTGATGTTTTCATAGTAAAATCATTATGGCAGCAGTGGGATTTGAACCCACGCCTCCAGAGAGACTGGAGCCTAAATCCAGCACCTTAGACCGCTCGGCCATGCTACCACATGGACTTGTCTGACTGAAAGCTCACAGTTCTGGATCATACAGTTGAGATTACAGGAAAAAAATGTGTTGTTTTAAATCAATACTTGAAAAGAAGTGTCATGTTACAAGTATTTAAAATACAAAAAGTTAAGGAAGCATGAAAAAGGTACAAAATTAGTATACAATATTAATGAGTAAGGATTTTTTATTATTGATTTGCTGTTTAGTAGAGTAAAACAGTTTGACATCAATGAATGTCATTTTCTCTTGAAAATAATTATGGCAGCAGTGGGATTTGAACCCACACCTCCAAAGAGACTGGAGCCTTAATCCAGCGCCTTAGACCGCTCGGCCATGCTACCACATATCTATTTTGCCTCCAAAGGTCATAGTTTATTATTTTACATATTATTTTTAAAGTTTGAGAAGACTCTTGAAATTGTGATAAACTGTTTTAAAATCTAGGACAGATGATGAACTTTTCAACCTTCCAATATTTTACTTTAGCAACTTTGTGGCCTTAGACCGCTCGGCCATGGTACCACATGGACACTCTTAGCTCACAGATCTGGGTCATATAGCTCAGGTTACAGTAAAAACATTTTTTTTAAATCAATATTTAAAAAGAAGTGTAATGCAAATAGTGTTTAAATTATGTACAAAACGTTTTGGAAGGTTAAAAAAGTACATAAATTGACATAAAATATCAATGAGAAAGGATATTTTTATTATTGATTTGCTGTTTAGTAGAGAAAAAACACTTTGACATCAATTACTTATTTTTTCTCAGGGAAAATAATTATGGCGGCAGTAGGTTTTGAACCAATTCCTCCAAAGAATCTGGAACCTTAATCCAGCACCGTATTTTTAGCTAATGCATCAGGATCATATTGATCAGATGTTGAGGAGAAAGGACTTTATTATTATTGATTTTCTTATTAGTGGAGAAAAACACATTGCCATCACTGACTGACATTTTCATAGTAAAATCATTATGGAAGCAGTGGGATTCGGACCCACGCCTCCAGAGAGACTGGAACCTAAATCAAGTGTCTTAGACCGCTCGCCCTTGCTACCCCATGGATACTTTTGACTCAAAGCTCAGAGTTCTGGATCATATAGTTAAGATTACAAGAAAAAATTGTGTAGTTATAAATCAATACTTGAAAAGAAGTGTCATGTTAAAAGTGTTTAAAATACAAAAATTTAAAAAAGGTACAAAATTAGCAGACAATATTAATTAGAAAGGATTTTTTATTATTGACTTGCTGTTTAGTGGAGAAAAACACTTTGACATCAATGACAGTCGTTTTATCTTGAAAATAATGATGACAGCAGTGGAATTTGAACCCATGCCTCCAAACACACGGGAGCCTTAATGCAGCATCTAAGACCGCTCAGCCACATTTCTACCTTGACTCCATAGCTCATAGTTTATAATTTTACATATAATTTTTACATTTTGAGAAGACTCTTGAAATTATGATAAACTGTTTTAAAATCTAGGGCAGATGATGAACTTTTTAACCAACCAATATTTTATTTTAGCAGCTTAGTGGCCTTAGACCGCTCGGCCATGGTACCAAATGAACACTCTTAGCTCACAGATCAGGGCCATATAGCTCAGATTACAGTACAAACATTTTTTTTTTGTTTTAAATAAATACTTAAAAAGAAGTGTCATACCAAAAGTGTTTAAGTTATGTACAAAATGTTTTGGAAGGTTAAAAAAGTACATAAATTGACATAAAATATTAATGAGAAAGGATTTTTTTATTATTCATTTGCTCTTTAGCAAAGAAAAACACTTTGACATCAATGACTTATTTTTTCTTAGGAAAAATAATTATGGCGGCAGTAGGTTTTGATCCAAAGCCTCCAAAGAAACTGGAACCTTAATCCAGCGCCTTAGACACTGCTGATTTTTAGCTCATGCATCTGGATCATATCAATCAGCTATTGAGGAGAAAAGTCTTTATTATTATTATTGTTTTTCTTATTAGTGGAGAAAAACATTTTGTCATCACTGACTGATGTTTTCATAGTAAAATCATTATGGCAGCAGTGGGATTTGAACCCACACCTCCAGAGAGACTGGAGCCTAAATCCAGCACCTTAGACCGCTCGGCCATTCTACCACATGGACCTGTCTGACTGAAAGCTCACAGTTCTGGATCATACAGTTGAGATTACAGGAAAAAAATGTGTTGTTTTAAATCAATACTTGAAAAGAAGTGTCATGTTACAAGTATTTAAAATACAAAAAGTTAAGGAAGCATAAAAAAGGTACAAAATTAGTAGTCAATATTAATGAGTAAGGATTTTTTATTATTGATTTGCTGTTTAGTAGAGTAAAACAATTTGACATCAATGAATGTCATTTTCTCTTGAAAATAATTACGGCAGCAGTGGGATTTGAACCACGCCTCCAAAGAGACTGGAGCCTTAATCCAGCGCCTTAGACCGCTCGGCCATGCTACCACATATCTATTTTGGCTCCAAAGGTCATAGTTTATTATTTTACATATTATTTTTAAAGTTTGAGAAGACTCTTGAAATTGTGATAAACTGTTTTAAAATCTAGGACAGATGATGAACTTTTCAACCTTCCAATATTTTACTTTAGCAACTTAGTGGCCTTAGACCGCTCGGCCATGGTACCACATGGACACTCTTAGCTCACAGGTCTGGGTCATATAGCTAAGGTTACAGTAAAAACATTTTTTTAAATCAATATTTAAAAAGAAGTGTAATGCAAAAAGTGTTTAAATTATGTACAAAACGTTTTGGAAGGTTAAAAAAGTACATAAATTGACATAAAATATCAATGAGAAAGGATATTTTTATTATTGATTTGCTGTTTAGTAGAGAAAAAACACTTTGACATCAATTACTTATTTTTTCTCAGGGAAAATAATTATGGCGGCAGTATGTTTTGAACCAATTCCTCCAAAGAATCTGGAACCTTAATCCAGCACCTTAGACACTGCTGATTTTTAGCTAATGCATCTGGATCATATTGATCAGATGTTGAGGAGAAAGGACTTTATTATTATTGATTTTCTTATTAGTGGAGAAAAACACATTGCCAACACTGAATGACATTTTCATACTAAAATCATTATGGAAGCAGTGGGATTCGGACCCACGCCTCCAGAGAGACTGGAACCTAAATCCAGTACCTTAGACCGCTCGCACTTGCTACCCCATGGATACTTTTGACTCAAAGCTCAGAGTTCTGGATCATATAGTTAAGATTACAAGAAAAAATTGTGTAGTTATAAATCAATACTTGAAAAGAAGTGTCATGTTAAAAGTGTTTAAAATACAAAAATTTAAAAAAGGTACAAAATTAGCAGACAATATTAATTAGAAAGGATTTTTTATTATTGACTTGCTGTTTAGTGGAGAAAAACACTTTGACATCAATGACAGTCGTTTTATCTTGAAAATAATTATGACAGCAGTGGAATTTGAACCCATGCCTCCAAACAGACGGGAGCCTTAATGCAGCATCTTAGACCGCTCAGCCACATTTCTACCTTGACTCCATAGCTCATAGTTTATCATTTTACATATTATTTTTGCATTTTGAGAAGACTCTTGAAATTATGATAAACTGTTTTAAAATCTAGGGCAGATGATGAACTTTTTAACCTACCAATATTTTATTTTAGCAGCTTAGTGGCCTTAGACCGCTCGGCCATGGTACCAAATGAACACTCTTAGCTCACAGATCAGGGCCATATAGCTCAGATTACAGTAAAAACATTTTTTTTTGTTTTAAATAAATACTTAAAAAGAAGTGTCATACCAAAAGTGTTTAAGTTATGTACAAAATGTTTTGGAAGGTTAAAAAAGTACATAAATTGACATAAAATATTAATGTGAAAGGATTTTTTATTATTCATTTGCTGTTTAGTAAAGAAAAACACTTTGACATCAATGACTTATTTTTTCTTAGGAAAAATAATTATGGTGGCAGTAGGTTTTGATCCAAAGCCTCCAAAGAAACTGGAACCTTAATCCAGCGTCTTAGACACTGCTGATTTTTAGCTCATGCATCTGGATTATATAAATCAGCTATTGAGGAGAAAAGTCTTTATTATTATTGTTTTTCTTATTAGTGGAGAAAAACATTTTGTCATCACTGACTGATGTTTTCATAGTAAAATCATTATGGCAGCAGTGGGATTTGAACCCACGCCTCCAGAGAGACTGGAGCCTAAATCCAGCGACTTAGACCGCTCGGCCATGCTACCACATGGACTTGTCTGACTGAAAGCTCACAGTTCTGGATCATACAGTTGAGATTACAGAAAAAAAATGTGTTGTTTTAAATCAATACTTGAAAAGAAGTGTCATGTTACAAGTATTTAAAATACAAAAAGTTAAGGAAGCATGAAAAAGGTACAAAATTAGTAGACAATATTAATGAGTAAGGATTTTTTATTATTGATTTGCTGTTTAGTAGAGTAAAACAGTTTGACATCAATGAATGTCATTTTCTCTTGAAAATAATTATGGCAGCAGTGGGATTTGAACCCACACCTCCAAAGAGACTGGAGCCTTAATCCAGCGCCTTAGACCGCTCGGCCATGATACCACATATCTATTTTGACTCCAAAGGTCATAGTTTATTATTTTACATATTATTTTTAAAGTTTGAGAAGACTCTTGAAATTGTGATAAACTGTTTTAAAATCTAGGACAGATGATGAACTTTTCAACCTTCCAATATTTTACTTTAGCAACTTTGTGGCCTTAGACCGCTCGGCCATGGTACCACATGGACACTCTTAGCTCACAGATCTGGGTCATATAGCTCAGGTTACAGTAAAAACATTTTTTTTAAATCAATATTTAAAAAGAAGTGTAATGCAAATAGTGTTTAAATTATGTACAAAACGTTTTGGAAGGTTAAAAAAGTACATAAATTGACATAAAATATCAATGAGAAAGGATATTTTTATTATTGATTTGCTGTTTAGTAGAGAAAAAACACTTTGACATCAATTACTTATTTTTTCTCAGGGAAAATAATTATGGCGGCAGTAGGTTTTGAACCAATTCCTCCAAAGAATCTGGAACCTTAATCCAGCACCGTATTTTTAGCTAATGCATCTGGATCATATTGATCAGATGTTGAGGAGAAAGGACTTTATTATTATTGATTTTCTTATTAGTGGAGAAAAACACATTGCCATCACTGACTGACATTTTCATAGTAAAATCATTATGGAAACAGTGGGATTCGGACCCACGCCTCCAGAGAGACTGGAACCTAAATCAAGTGCCTTAGACCGCTCGCCCTTGCTACCCCATGGATACTTTTGACTCAAAGCTCAGAGTTCTGGATCATATAGTTAAGATTACAAGAAAAAATTGTGTAGTTATAAATCAATACTTGAAAAGAAGTGTCATGTTAAAAGTGTTTAAAATACAAAAATTTAAAAAAGGTACAAAATTAGCAGACAATATTAATTAGAAAGGATTTTTTATTATTGACTTGCTGTTTAGTGGAGAAAAACACTTTGACATCAATGACAGTCGTTTTATCTTGAAAATAATGATGACAGCAGTGGAATTTGAACCCATGCCTCCAAACAGACGGGAGCCTTAATGCAGCATCTAATACCGCTCAGCCACATTTCTACCTTGACTCCATAGCTCATAGTTTATAATTTTACATATTATTTTTACATTTTGAGAAGACTCTTGAAATTATGATAAACTGTTTTAAAATCTAGGGCAGATGATGAACTTTTTAACCAACCAATATTTTATTTTAGCAGCTTAGTGGCCTTAGACCGCTCGGCCATGGTACCAAATGAACACTCTTAGCTCACAGATCAGGGCCATATAGCTCAGATTACAGTACAAACATTTTTTTTTTTGTTTTAAATAAATACTTAAAAAGAAGTGTCATACCAAAAGTGTTTAAGTTATGTACAAAATGTTTTGGAAGGTTAAAAAAGTACATAAATTGACATAAAATATTAATGAGAAAGGATTTTTTTATTATTCATTTGCTGTTTAGCAAAGAAAAACACTTTGACATCAATGACTTATTTTTTCTTAGGAAAAATAATTATGGCGGCAGTAGGTTTTGATCCAAAGCATCCAAAGAAACTGGAACCTTAATCCAGCGCCTTAGACACTGCTGATTTTTAGCTCATGCATCTGGATCATATCAATCAGCTATTGAGGAGAAAAGTCTTTATTATTATTATTGTTTTTCTTATTAGTGGAGAAAAACATTTTGTCATCACTGACTGATGTTTTCATAGTAAAATCATTATGGCAGCAGTAGGATTTGAACCCACGCCTCCAGAGAGACTGGAGCCTAAATCCAGCACCTTAGACCGCTCGGCCATGCTACCACATGGACCTGTCTGACTGAAAGCTCACAGTTCTGGATCATACAGTTGAGATTACAGGAAAAAAATGTGTTGTTTTAAATCAATACTTGAAAAGAAGTGTCATGTTACAAGTATTTAAAATACAAAAAGTAAAGGAAGCATAAAAAAGGTACAAAATTAGTAGTCAATATTAATGAGTAAGGATTTTTTATTATTGATTTGCTGTTTAGTAGAGTAAAACAATTTGACATCAATGAATGTCATTTTCTCTTGAAAATAATTACGGCAGCAGTGGGATTTGAACCACGCCTCCAAAGAGACTGGAGCCTTAATCCAGCGCCTTAGACCGCTCGGCAATGCTACCACATATCTATTTTGGCTCCAAAGGTCATAGTTTATTATTTTACATATTATTTTTAAAGTTTGAGAAGACTCTTGAAATTGTGATAAACTGTTTTAAAATCTAGGACAGATGATGAACTTTTCAACCTTCCAATATTTTACTTTAGCAACTTAGTGGCATTAGACCGCTCGGCCATGGTACCACATGGACACTCTTAGCTCACAGGTCTGGGTCATATAGCTCAGGTTACAGTAAAAACATTTTTTTAAATCAATATTTAAAAAGAAGTGTAATGCAAAAAGTGTTTAAATTATGTACAAAACGTTTTGGAAGGTTAAAAAAGTACATAAATTGACATAAAATATCAGTGAGAAAGGATATTTTTATTATTGATTTGCTGTTTAGTAGAGAAAAAACACTTTGACATCAATTACTTATTTTTTCTCAGGGAAAATAATTATGGCGGCAGTAGGTTTTGAACCAATTCCTCCAAAGAATCTGGAACCTTAATCCAGCACCTTAGACACTGCTGATTTTTAGCTAATGCATCTGGATCATATTGATCAGATGTTGAGGAGAAAGGACTTTATTATTATTGATTTTCTTATTAGTGGAGAAAAACACATTGCCAACACTGACTGACATTTTCATACTAAAATCATTATGGAAGCAGTGGGATTCGGACCCACGCCTCCAGAGAGACTGGAACCTAAATCCAGTGCCTTAGACTGCTCGCACTTGCTACCCCATGGATACTTTTGACTCAAAGCTCAGAGTTCTGGATCATATAGTTAAGATTACAAGAAAAAATTGTGTAGTTATAAATCAATACTTAAAAAGAAGTGTCATGTTAAAAGTGTTTAAAATACAAAAATTTAAAAAAGGTACAAAATTAGCAGACAATATTAATTAGAAAGGATTTTTTATTATTGACTTGCTGTTTAGTGGAGAAAAACACTTTGACATCAATGACAGTCGTTTTATCTTGAAAATAATTATAACAGCAGTGGAATTTGAACCCATGCCTCCAAACAGACGGGAGCCTTAATGCAGCATCTTAGACCGCTCAGCCACATTTCTACCTTGACTCCATAGCTCATAGTTTATCATTTTACATATTATTTTTGCATTTTGAGAAGACTCTTGAAATTATGATAAACTGTTTTAAAATCTAGGGCAGATGATGAACTTTTTACCCTACCAATATTTTATTTTAGCAGCTTAGTGGCCTTAGACCGCTCGGCCATGGTACCACATGGACACTCTTAGCTCACAGATCTGGGTCATATAGCTCAGGTTACAGTAAAAACATTTTTTTTAAATCAATATTTAAAAAGAAGTGTAATGCAAATAGTGTTTAAATTATGTACAAAACGTTTTGGAAGGTTAAAAAAGTACATAAATTGACATAAAATATCAATGAGAAAGGATATTTTTATTATTGATTTGCTGTTTAGTAGAGAAAAAACACTTTGACATCAATTACTTATTTTTTCTCAGGGAAAATAATTATGGCGGCAGTAGGTTTTGAACCAATTCCTCCAAAGAATCTGGAACCTTAATCCAGCACCGTATTTTTAGCTAATGCATCTGGATCATATTGATCAGATGTTGAGGAGAAAGGACTTTATTATTATTGATTTTCTTATTAGTGGAGAAAAACACATTGCCATCACTGACTGACATTTTCATAGTAAAATCATTATGGAAGCAGTGGGATTCGGACCCTTGCCTCCAGAGAAACTGGAACCTAAATCCAGTGCCTTAGACCGCTCGCCCTTGCTACCCCATGGATACTTTTGACTCAAAGCTCAGAGTTCTGGATCATATAGTTAAGATTACAAGAAAAAATTGTGTAGTTATAAATCAATACTTGAAAAGAAGTGTCATGTTAAAAGTGTTTAAAATACAAAAATTTTAAAAAGGTACAAAATTAGCAGACAATATTAATTAGAAAGGATTTTTTATTATTGACTTGCTGTTTAGTGGAGAAAAACACTTTGACATCAATGACAGTCGTTTTATCTTGAAAATAATTATGACAGCAGTGGAATTTGAACCCATGCCTCCAAACAGACTGGAGCCTTAATGCAGCATCTTAGCCCGCTCAGCCCCATTTCTACCTTGACTCCATAGCTCATAGTTTATAATTTTACATAATATTTTTGCATTTTGAGAAGACTCTTGAAATTATGATAAACTGTTTTAAAATCTAGGGCAGATGATGAACTTTTTAACCTACCAATATTTTATTTTAGCAGCTTAGTGGCCTTAGACCGCTCGGCCATGGTACCAAATGAACACTCTTAGCTCACAGATCTGGGCCATATAGCTCAGATTACAGTACAAACATTTTTTTTGTTTTAAATAAATACTTAAAAAGAAGTGTCATACCAAAAGTGTTTAAGTTATGTACAAAATGTTTTGGAAGGTTAAAAAAGTACATAAATTGACATAAAATATTAATGAGAGAGGATTTTTTATTATTGATTTGCTGTTTAGTAAAGAAAAACACTTTGACATCAATGACTTATTTTTTCTTAGGAAAAATAATTATGGCGGCAGTAAGTTTTGATCCAAAGCCTCCAAAGAAACTGGAACCTTAATCCAGCGCTTTAGACACTGCTGATTTTTAGCTCATGCATCTGGATCATATCAATCAGCTATTGAGGAGAAAAGTCTTTATTATTATTGTTTTTCTTATTAGTGGAGAAAAACATTTTGTCATCACTGACTGATGTTTTCATAGTAACATCATTATGGCAGCAGTGGGATTTGAACCCACACCTCCAGAGAGACTGGAGCCTAAATCCAGCGCCTTAGACCGCTCGGCCATGCTACCACATGGACCTGTAGGACTGAAAGCTCACAGTTCTGGATCATACAGTTGAGATTACAGGAAAAAAAATGTGTTGTTTTAAATCAATACTTGAAAAGAAGTGTCATGTTACAAGTATTTAAAATACAAAAAGTTAAGGAAGCATAAAAAGGTAGTCAATATTAATGAGTAAGGATTTTTTATTATTGATTTGCTGTTTAGTAGAGTAAAACAGCATCAATGAATGTCATTTTCTCTTGAAAATAATTATGGCAGCAGTGGGATTTGAACCCACGCCTCCAAAGAGACTGGAGTCTTAATCCAGCCCCTTAGACCGCTCGGCCATGCTACTACATAACTATTTTGGCTCCAAAGGTCATAGTTTATTATTTTACATATTATTTTTAAAGTTTGAGAAGACTCTCGAAATTGTGATAAACTGTTTTAAAATCTAGGACAGATGATGAACTTTTCAACCTTCCAATATTTTACTTTAGCAACTTAGTGGCCTTAGACCGCTTGGCCATGGTACCACATGGACACTCTTAGCTCACAGATCTGGGTCATATAGCTCAGGTTACAGTAAAAAAAAAATTTTAAATCAATATTTAAAAAGAAGTGTAATGCAAAAAGTGTTTAAATTATGTACAAAATGTTTTGGAAGGTTCAAAAAGTACATAAATTGACATAAAATATCAATGAGAAAGGATATTTTTATTATTGATTTGCTGTTTAGTAGAGAAAAAACACTTTGACATCAATTACTTATTTTTTCTCAGGGAAAATAATTATGGCAGCAGTAGGTTTTGAACCAATGTCTCCAAAGAATCTGGAACCTTAATCCAGCACCTTAGACACTGCTGATTTTTAGCTCATGCATCTGGATCATATCAATCAGCTATTGAGGAGAAAAGTCTTTATTATTATTGTTTTTCTTATTAGTGGAGAAAAACATTTTGTCATCACTGACTGATGTTTTCATAGTAACATCATTATGGCAGCAGTGGGATTTGAACCCACACCTCCAGAGAAACTGGAGCCTAAATCCAGCGCCTTAGACCGCTCGGCCATGCTACCACATGAACCTGTAGGACTGAAAGCTCACAGTTCTGGATCATACAGTTGAGATTACAGGAAAAAAATGTGTTGTTTTAAATCAATACTTGAAAAGAAGTGTCATGTTACAAGTATTTAAAATACAAAAAGTTAAGGAAGCATAAAAAAGGTACAAAATTAGTAGTCAATATTAATGAGTAAGGATTTTTTATTATTGATTTGCTGTTTAGTAGAGTAAAACAGTTTGACATCAATGAATGTCATTTTCTTTTGAATATAATTATGGCAGCAGTGGGATTTGAACCCACGCCTCCAAAGAGACTGGTGTCTTAATCCAGCGCCTTAGACCGCTCGGCCATGCTACCACATATCTATTTTGGCTCCAAAGGTCATAGTTTATTATTTTACATATTATTTTTAAAGTTTGAGAAGACTCTCGAAATTGTGATAAACTGTTTTAAAATCTAGGACAGATGATGAACTTTTCAACCTTCCAATATTTTACTTTAGCAACTTAGTGGCCTTAGACCGCTCGGCCATGGTACCACATGGACACTCTTAGCTCACAGATCTGGGTCATATAGCTCAGGTTACAGTAAAAACATTTTTTTAAATCAATATTTAAAAAGAAGTGTAATGCAAAAAGTGTTTAAATTATGTACAAAATGTTTTGGAAGGTTAAAAAAGTACATAAATTGACATAAAATATCAATGAGAAAGGATATTTTTATTATTGATTTGCTGTTTAGTAGAGAAAAAACACTTTGACATCAATTACTTATTTTTTTCTCAGGGAAAATAATTATGGCAGCAGTAGGTTTTGAACCAATGTCTCCAAAGAATCTGGAACCTTAATCCAGCACCTTAGACACTGCTGATTTTTAGCTAATGCATCTGGATCATATTGATCAGATGTTGAGGAAATAGGACTTTATTATTATTGATTTTCTTATTAGTGGAGAAAAACACATTGCCATCACTGACTGACATTTTCATAGTAAAATCATTATGGAAGCAGTGGGATTCGGACCCACGCCTCCAGAGAAACTGGAACCTAAATCCAGTGCCTTAGACCGCTCGCCCTTGCTACCCCATGGATACTTTTGACTCAAAGCTCAGAGTTCTGGATCATATAGTTAAGATTACAAGAAAAAATTGTGTAGTTATAAATCAATACTTGAAAAGAAGTGTCATGTTAAAAGTGTTTAAAATACAAAAATTTTAAAAAGGTACAAAATTAGCAGACAATATTAATTAGAAAGGATTTTTTATTATTGACTTTCTGTTTAGTGGAGAAAAACACTTTGACATCAATGACAGTCGTTTTATCTTGAAAATAATTATGACAGCAGTGGAATTTGAACCCATGCCTCCAAACAGACTGGAGCCTTAATGCAGCATCTTAGCCCGCTCAGCCCCATTTCTACCTTGACTCCATAGCTCATAGTTTATAATTTTACATAATATTTTTGCATTTTGAGAAGACTCTTGAAATTATGATAAACTGTTTTAAAATCTAGGGCAGATGATGAACTTTTCAACCTACCAATATTTTATTTTAGCAGCTTAGTGGCCTTAGACCGCTCGGCCATGGTACCAAATGAACACTCTTAGCTCACAGATCTGGGCCATATAGCTCAGATTACAGTACAAACATTTTTTTTGTTTTAAATAAATACTTAAAAATAAGTGTCATACCAAAAGTGTTTAAGTTATGTACAAAATGTTTTGGAAGGTTAAAAAAGTACATAAATTGACATAAAATATTAATGAGAGAGGATTTTTTATTATTGATTTGCTGTTTAGTAAAGAAAAACACTTTGACATCAATGACTTATTTTTTCTTAGGAAAAATAATTATGGCGGCAGTAAGTTTTGATCCAAAGCCTCCAAAGAAACTGGAACCTTTATCCAGCGCTTTAGACACTGCTGATTTTTAGCTCATGCATCTGGATCATATCAATCAGCTATTGAGGAGAAAAGTCTTTATTATTATTGTTTTTCTTATTAGTGGAGAAAAACATTTTGTCATCACTGACTGATGTTTTCATAGTAACATCATTATGGCAGCAGTGGGATTTGAACCCACGCCTCCAGAGAGACTGGAGCCTAAATCCAGCGCCTTAGACCGCTCGGCCATGCTACCACATGGACCTGTAGGACTGAAAGCTCACAGTTCTGGATCATACACTTGAGATTACAGGAAAAAAATGTGTTGTTTTAAATCAATACTTGAAAAGAAGTGTCATGTTACAAGTATTTAAAATACAAAAAGTTAAGGAAGCATAAAAAGGTAGTCAATATTAATGAGTAAGGATTTTTTATTATTGATTTGCTGTTTGGTAGAGTAAAACAGCATCAAAGAATGTCATTTTCTCTTGAAAATAATTATGGCAGCAGTGGGATTTGAACCCACGCCTCCAAAGAGACTGGAGTCTTAATCCAGCCCCTTAGACCGCTCGGCCATGCTACTACATAACTATTTTGGCTCCAAAGGTCATAGTTTATTATTTTACATATTATTTTTAAAGTTTGAGAAGACTCTCGAAATTGTGATAAACTGTTTTAAAATCTAGGACAGATGATGAACTTTTCAACCTTCCAATATTTTACTTTAGCAACTTAGTGGCCTTAGACCGCTCGGCCATGGTACCACATGGACACTCTTAGCTCACAGATCTGGGTCATATAGCTCAGGTTACAGTAAAAACATTTTTTTAAATCAATATTTAAAAAGAAGTGTAATGCAAAAAGTGTTTAAATTATGTACAAAATGTTTTGGAAGGTTCAAAAAGTACATAAATTGACATAAAATATCAATGAGAAAGGATATTTTTATTATTGATTTGCTGTTTAGTAGAGAAAAAACACTTTGACATCAATTACTTATTTTTTCTCAGGGAAAATAATTATGGCAGCAGTAGGTTTTGAACCAATGTCTCCAAAGAATCTGGAACCTTAATCCAGCACCTTAGACACTGCTGATTTTTAGCTAATGCATCTGGATCATATTGATCAGATGTTGAGGAAATAGGACTTTATTATTATTGATTTTCTTATTAGTGGAGAAAAACACATTGCCATCACTGACTGACATTTTCATAGTAAAATCATTATGGAAGCAGTGGGATTCGGACCCACACCTCCAGAGAGACTGGAACCTAAATCCAGTGCTTTAGACCGCTCGCCCTTGCTACCCCATGGATACTTTTGACTCAAAGCTCAGAGTTCTGGATCATATAGTTAAGATTACAAGAAAAAATTGTGTAGTTATAAATCAATACTTGAAAAGAAGTGTCATGTTAAAAGTGTTTAAAATACAAAAATTTAAAAAAGGTACAAAATTAGCAGACAATATTAATTAGAAAGGATTTTTTATTATTGACTTGCTGTTTAGTGGAGAAAAACACTTTGACATCAATGACAGTCGTTTTATCTTGAAAATAATTATGACAGCAGTGGAATTTGAACCCATGCCTCCAAACAGACTGGAGCCTTAATGCAGCATCTTAGCCCGCTCAGCCACATTTCTACCTTGACTCCATAACTCATAGTTTATAATTTTCCTTAATATTTTTGCATTTTGAGAAGACTCTTGAAATTATGATAAACTGTTTTAAAATCTAGGGCAGATGATGAACTTTTTAACCTACCAATATTTTATTTTAGCAGCTTAGTGGCCTTAGACCGCTCGGCCATGGTACCAAATGAACACTCTTAGCTCACAGATCTGGGCCATATAGCTCAGATTACAGTACAAACATTTTTTTTGTTTTAAATAAATACTTAAAAATAAGTGTCATACCAAAAGTGTTTAAGTTATGTACAAAATGTTTTGGAAGGTTAAAAAAGTACATAAATTGACATAAAATATTAATGAGAAAGGATTTTTTTATTATTGATTTGCTGTTTAGTAAAGAAAAACACTTTGACATCAATGACTTATTTTTTCTTAGGAAAAATAATTATGGCGGCAGTAAGTTTTGATCCAAAGCCTCCAAAGAAACTGGAACCTTAATCCAGCGCTTTAGACACTGCTGATTTTTAGCTCATGCATCTGGATCATATCAATCAGCTATTGAGAAGAAAAGTCTTTATTATTATTATTGTTTTTCTTATTAGTGGAGAAAAACATTTTGTCATCACTGACTGATGTTTTCATAGTAAAATCATTATAGCAGCAGTGGGATTTGAACCCACGCCTCCAGAGAGACTGGAGCCTAAATCCAGCGCCTTAGACCGCTCGGCCATGCTACCACATGGACCTGTCTGACTGAAAGCTCACAGTTCTGGATCATACAGTTGAGATTACAGGAAAAAAATGTGTTGTTTTAAATCAATACTTGAAAAGAAGTGTCATGTTACAAGTATTTAAAATACAAAAAGTTAAGGAAGCATAAAAAAGGTACAAAATTAGTAGTCAATATTAATGAGTAAGGATTTTTTATTATTGATTTGCTGTTTAGTAGAGTAAAACAGTTTGACATCAATGAATGTCATTTTCTTTTGAATATAATTATGGCAGCAGTGGGATTTGAACCCACGCCTCCAAAGAGACTGGAGTCTTAATCCAGCGCCTTAGACCGCT
The DNA here is from genome assembly GCF_028390025.1 of Pseudophryne corroboree. Lineage (NCBI taxonomy): Eukaryota > Metazoa > Chordata > Amphibia > Anura > Myobatrachidae > Pseudophryne > Pseudophryne corroboree. The sequence goes on along the minus strand of NC_086446.1, from coordinate 547,942,578 downwards.
CGGCCATGCTACCACATATCTATTTTGGCTCCAAAGGTCATAGTTTATTATTTTACATATTATTTTTAAAGTTTGAGAAGACTCTCGAAATTGTGATAAACTGTTTTAAAATCTAGGACAGATGATGAACTTTTCAACCTTCCAATATTTTACTTTAGCAACTTAGTGGCCTTAGACCGCTCGGCCATGGTACCACATGGACACTCTTAGCTCACAGATCTGGGTCATATAGCTCAGGTTACAGTAAAAACATTTTTTTAAATCAATATTTAAAAAGAAGTGTAATGCAAAAAGTGTTTAAATTATGTACAAAATGTTTTGGAAGGTTAAAAAAGTACATAAATTGACATAAAATATCAATGAGAAAGGATATTTTTATTATTGATTTGCTGTTTAGTAGAGAAAAAACACTTTGACATCAATTACTTATTTTTTCTCAGGGAAAATAATTATGGCGGCAGTAGGTTTTGAACCAATGTCTCCAAAGAATCTGGAACCTTAATCCAGCACCTTAGACACTGCTGATTTTTAGCTAATGCATCTGGATCATATTGATCAGATGTTGAGGAAATAGGACTTTATTATTATTGATTTTCTTATTAGTGGAGAAAAACACATTGCCATCACTGACTGACATTTTCATAGTAAAATCATTATGGAAGCAGCGGGATTCGGACCCACGCCTCCAGAGAAACTGGAACCTAAATCCAGTGCCTTAGACCGCTCACCCTTGCTACCCCATGGATACTTTTGACTCAAAGCTCAGAGTTCTGGATCATATAGTTAAGATTACAAGAAAAAATTGTGTAGTTATAAATCAATACTTGAAAAGAAGTGTCATGTTAAAAGTGTTTAAAATACAAAAAATTTAAAAAGGTACAAAATTAGCAGACACTATTAATTAGAAAGGATTTTTTATTATTGACTTTCTGTTTAGTGGAGAAAAACACTTTGACATCAATGACAGTCGTTTTATCTTGAAAATAATTATGACAGCAGTGGAATTTGAACCCATGCCTCCAAACAGACTGGAGCCTTAATGCAGCATCTTAGCCCGCTCAGCCACATTTCTACCTTGACTCCATAGCTCATAGTTTATAATTTTACATAATATTTTTGCATTTTGAGAAGACTCTTGAAATTATGATAAACTGTTTTAAAATCTAGGGCAGATGATGAACTTTTTAACCTACCAATATTTTATTTTAGCAGCTTAGTGGCCTTAGACCGCTCGGCCATGGTACCAAATGAACACTCTTAGCTCACAGATCTGGGCCATATAGCTCAGATTACAGTACAAACATTTTTTTTGTTTTAAATAAATACTTAAAAATAAGTGTCATACCAAAAGTGTTTAAGTTATGTACAAAATGTTTTGGAAGGTTAAAAAAGTACATAAATTGACATAAAATATTAATGAGAGAGGATTTTTTATTATTGATTTGCTGTTTAGTAAAGAAAAACACTTTGACATCAATGACTTATTTTTTCTTAGGAAAAATAATTATGGCGGCAGTAAGTTTTGATCCAAAGCCTCCAAAGAAACTGGAACCTTAATCCAGCGCTTTAGACACTGCTGATTTTTAGCTCATGCATCTGGATCATATCAATCAGCTATTGAGGAGAAAAGTCTTTATTATTATTGTTTTTCTTATTAGTGGAGAAAAACATTTTGTCATCACTGACTGATGTTTTCATAGTAACATCATTATGGCAGCAGTGGGATTTGAACCCACGCCTCCAGAGAGACTGGAGCCTAAATCCAGCGCCTTAGACCGCTCGGCCATGCTACCACATGGACCTGTAGGACTGAAAGCTCACAGTTCTGGATCATACACTTGAGATTACAGGAAAAAAAATTGTTGTTTTAAATCAATACTTGAAAAGAAGTGTCATGTTACAAGTATTTAAAATACAAAAAGTTAAGGAAGCATAAAAAGGTAGTCAATATTAATGAGTAAGGATTTTTTATTATTGATTTGCTGTTTAGTAGAGTAAAACAGCATCAAAGAATGTCATTTTCTCTTGAAAATAATTATGGCAGCAGTGGGATTTGAACCCACGCCTCCAAAGAGACTGGAGTCTTAATCCAGCCCCTTAGACCGCTCGGCCATGCTACTACATAACTATTTTGGCTCCAAAGGTCATAGTTTATTATTTTACATATTATTTTTAAAGTTTGAGAAGACTCTCGAAATTGTGATAAACTGTTTTAAAATCTAGGACAGATGATGAACTTTTCAACCTTCCAATATTTTACTTTAGCAACTTAGGGGCCTTAGACCGCTCGGCCATGGTACCACATGGACACTCTTAGCTCACAGATCTGGGTCATATAGCTCAGGTTACAGTAAAAACATTTTTTTAAATCAATATTTAAAAAGAAGTGTAATGCAAAAAGTGTTTAAATTATGTACAAAATGTTTTGGAAGGTTCAAAAAGTACATAAATTTACATAAAATATCAATGAGAAAGGATATTTTTATTATTGATTTGCTGTTTAGTAGAGAAAAAACACTTTGACATCAATTACTTATTTTTTCTCAGGGAAAATAATTATGGCAGCAGTAGGTTTTGAACCAATGTCTCCAAAGAATCTGGAACCTTAATCCAGCACCTTAGACACTGCTGATTTTTAGCTAATGCATCTGGATCATATTGATCAGATGTTGAGGAAATAGGACTTTATTATTATTGATTTTCTTATTAGTGGAGAAAAACACATTGCCATCACTGACTGACATTTTCATAGTAAAATCATTATGGAAGCAGTGGGATTCGGACCCACACCTCCAGAGAGACTGGAACCTAAATCCAGTGCTTTAGACCGCTCGCCCTTGCTACCCCATGGATACTTTTGACTCAAAGCTCAGAGTTCTGGATCATATAGTTAAGATTACAAGAAAAAATTGTGTAGTTATAAATCAATACTTGAAAAGAAGTGTCATGTTAAAAGTGTTTAAAATACAAAAATTTTAAAAAGGTACAAAATTAGCAGACAATATTAATTAGAAAGGATTTTTTATTATTGACTTGCTGTTTAGTGGAGAAAAACACTTTGACATCAATGACAGTCGTTTTATCTTGAAAATAATTATGACAGCAGTGGAATTTGAACCCATGCCTCCAAACAGACTGGAGCCTTAATGCAGCATCTTAGCCCGCTCAGCCACATTTCTACCTTGACTCCATAACTCATAGTTTATAATTTTCCTTAATATTTTTGCATTTTGAGAAGACTCTTGAAATTATGATAAACTGTTTTAAAATCTAGGGCAGATGATGAACTTTTTATCCTACCAATATTTTATTTTAGCAGCTTAGTGGCCTTAGACCGCTCGGCCATGGTACCAAATGAACACTCTTAGCTCACAGATCTGGGCCATATAGCTCAGATTACAGTACAAACATTTTTTTTGTTTTAAATAAATACTTAAAAATAAGTGTCATACCAAAAGTGTTTAAGTTATGTACAAAATGTTTTGGAAGGTTAAAAAAGTACATAAATTGACATAAAATATTAATGAGAAAGGATTTTTTTATTATTGATTTGCTGTTTAGTAAAGAAAAACACTTTGACATCAATGACTTATTTTTTCTTAGGAAAAATAATTATGGCGGCAGTAAGTTTTGATCCAAAGCCTCCAAAGAAACTGGAACCTTAATCCAGCGCTTTAGACACTGCTGATTTTTAGCTCATGCATCTGGATCATATCAATCAGCTATTGAGAAGAAAAGTCTTTATTATTATTATTGTTTTTCTTATTAGTGGAGAAAAACATTTTGTCATCACTGACTGATGTTTTCATAGTAAAATCATTATAGCAGCAGTGGGATTTGAACCCACGCCTCCAGAGAGACTGGAGCCTAAATCCAGCGCCTTAGACCGCTCGGCCATGCTACCACATGGACCTGTCTGACTGAAAGCTCACAGTTCTGGATCATACAGTTGAGATTACAGGAAAAAAATGTGTTGTTTTAAATCAATACTTGAAAAGAAGTGTCATGTTACAAGTATTTAAAATACAAAAAGTTAAGGAAGCATAAAAAAGGTACAAAATTAGTAGTCAATATTAATGAGTAAGGATTTTTTATTATTGATTTGCTGTTTAGTAGAGTAAAACAGTTTGACATCAATGAATGTCATTTTCTTTTGAATATAATTATGGCAGCAGTGGGATTTGAACCCACGCCTCCAAAGAGACTGGAGTCTTAATCCAGCGCCTTAGACCGCTCGGCCATGCTACCACATATCTATTTTGGCTCCAAAGGTCATAGTTTATTATTTTACATATTATTTTTAAAGTTTGAGAAGACTCTCGAAATTGTGATAAACTGTTTTAAAATCTAGGACAGATGATGAACTTTTCAACCTTCCAATATTTTACTTTAGCAACTTAGTGGCCTTAGACCGCTCGGCCATGGTACCACATGGACACTCTTAGCTCACAGATCTGGGTCATATAGCTCAGGTTACAGTAAAAACATTTTTTTAAATCAATATTTAAAAAGAAGTGTAATGCAAAAAGTGTTTAAATTATGTACAAAATGTTTTGGAAGGTTAAAAAAGTACATAAATTGACATAAAATATCAATGAGAAAGGATATTTTTATTATTGATTTGCTGTTTAGTAGAGAAAAAACACTTTGACATCAATTACTTATTTTTTCTCAGGGAAAATAATTATGGCGGCAGTAGGTTTTGAACCAATGTCTCCAAAGAATCTGGAACCTTAATCCAGCACCTTAGACACTGCTGATTTTTAGCTAATGCATCTGGATCATATTGATCAGATGTTGAGGAAATAGGACTTTATTATTATTGATTTTCTTATTAGTGGAGAAAAACACATTGCCATCACTGACTGACATTTTCATAGTAAAATCATTATGGAAGCAGCGGGATTCGGACCCACGCCTCCAGAGAAACTGGAACCTAAATCCAGTGCCTTAGACCGCTCGCCCTTGCTACCCCATGGATACTTTTGACTCAAAGCTCAGAGTTCTGGATCATATAGTTAAGATTACAAGAAAAAATTGTGTAGTTATAAATCAATACTTGAAAAGAAGTGTCATGTTAAAAGTGTTTAAAATACAAAAAATTTAAAAAGGTACAAAATTAGCAGACAATATTAATTAGAAAGGATTTTTTATTATTGACTTGCTGTTTAGTGGAGAAAAACACTTTGACATCAATGACAGTCGTTTTATCTTGAAAATAATTATGACAGCAGTGGAATTTGAACCCATGCCTCCAAACAGACTGGAGCCTTAATGCAGCATCTTAGCCCGCTCAGCCACATTTCTACCTTGACTCCATAGCTCATAGTTTATAATTTTACATAATATTTTTGCATTTTGAGAAGACTCTTGAAATTATGATAAACTGTTTTAAAATCTAGGGCAGATGATGAACTTTTTAACCTACCAATATTTTATTTTAGCAGCTTAGTGGCCTTAGACCGCTCGGCCATGGTACCAAATGAACACTCTTAGCTCACAGATCTGGGCCATATAGCTCAGATTACAGTACAAACATTTTTTTTGTTTTAAATAAATACTTAAAAATAAGTGTCATACCAAAAGTGTTTAAGTTATGTACAAAATGTTTTGGAAGGTTAAAAAAGTACATAAATTGACATAAAATATTAATAAGAAAGGATTTTTTTATTATTGATTTGCTGTTTAGTAAAGAAAAACACTTTGACATCAATGACTTATTTTTTCTTAGGAAAAATAATTATGGCGGCAGTAAGTTTTGATCCAAAGCCTCCAAAGAAACTGGAACCTTAATCCAGCGCTTTAGACACTGCTGATTTTTAGCTCATGCATCTGGATCATATCAATCAGCTATTGAGAAGAAAAGTCTTTATTATTATTATTGTTTTTCTTATTAGTGGAGAAAAACATTTTGTCATCACTGACTGATGTTTTCATAGTAAAATCATTATGGCAGCAGTGGGATTTGAACCCACGCCTCCAGAGAGACTGGAGCCTAAATCCAGCGCCTTAGACCGCTCGGCCATGCTACCACATGGACCTGTCTGACTGAAAGCTCACAGTTCTGGATCATACAGTTGAGATTACAGGAAAAAAATGTGTTGTTTTAAATCAATACTTGAAAAGAAGTGTCATGTTACAAGTATTTAAAATACAAAAAGTTAAGGAAGCATAAAAAGGTAGTCAATATTAATGAGTAAGGATTTTTTATTATTGATTTGCTGTTTAGTAGAGTAAAACAGCATCAATGAATGTCATTTTCTCTTGAAAATAATTATGGCAGCAGTGGGATTTGAACCCACGCCTCCAAAGAGACTGGAGTCTTAATCCAGCCCCTTAGACCGCTCGGCCATGCTACTACATAACTATTTTGGCTCCAAAGGTCATAGTTTATTATTTTACATATTATTTTTAAAGTTTGAGAAGACTCTCGAAATTGTGATAAACTGTTTTAAAATCTAGGACAGATGATGAACTTTTCAACCTTCCAATATTTTACTTTAGCAACTTATTGGCCTTAGACCGCTCGGCCATGGTACCACATGGACACTCTTAGCTCACAGATCTGGGTCATATAGCTCAGGTTACAGTAAAAACATTTTTTTAAATCAATATTTAAAAAGAAGTGTAATGCAAAAAGTGTTTAAATTATGTACAAAATGTTTTGGAAGGTTAAAAAAGTACATAAATTGACATAAAATATCAATGAGAAAGGATATTTTTATTATTGATTTGCTATTTAGTAGAGAAAAAACACTTTGACATCAATTACTTATTTTTTCTCAGGGAAAATAATTATGGCGGCAGTAGGTTTTGAACCAATGTCTCCAAAGAATCTGGAACCTTAATCCAGCACCTTAGACACTGCTGATTTTTAGCTAATGCATCTGGATCATATTGATCAGATGTTGAGGAAATAGGATTTTATTATTATTGATTTTCTTATTAGTGGAGAAAAACACATTGCCATCACTGACTGACATTTTCATAGTAAAATCATTATGGAAGCAGTGGGATTCGGACCCACGCCTCCAGAGAAACTGGAACCTAAATCCAGTGCCTTAGACCGCTCGCCCTTGCTACCCCATGGATACTTTTGACTCAAAGCTCAGAGTTCTGGATCATATAGTTAAGATTACAAGAAAAAATTGTGTAGTTATAAATCAATACTTGAAAAGAAGTGTCATGTTAAAAGTGTTTAAAATACAAAAATTTTAAAAAGGTACAAAATTAGCAGACAATATTAATTAGAAAGGATTTTTTATTATTGACTTGCTGTTTAGTGGAGAAAAACACTTTGACATCAATGACAGTCGTTTTATCTTGAAAATAATTATGACAGCAGTGGAATTTGAACCCATGCCTCCAAACAGACTGGAGCCTTAATGCAGCATCTTAGCCCGCTCAGCCACATTTCTACCTTGACTCCATAGCTCATAGTTTATAATTTTCCATAATATTTTTGCATTTTGAGAAGACTTGAAATTATGATAAACTGTTTTAAAATCTAGGGCAGATGATGAACTTTTTAACCTACCAATATTTTATTTTAGCAGCTTAGTGGCCTTAGACTGCTCGGCCATGGTACCAAATGAACACTCTTAGCTCACAGATCTGGGCCATATAGCTCAGATTACAGTACAAACATTTTTTTTGTTTTAAATAAATACTTAAAAATAAGTGTCATACCAAAAGTGTTTAAGTTATGTACAAAATGTTTTGGAAGGTTAAAAAAGTACATAAATTGACATAAAATATTAATGAGAATGGATTTTTTTATTATTGATTTGCTGTTTAGTAAAGAAAAACACTTTGACATCACTGACTTATTTTTTCTTAGGAAAAATAATTATGGCGGCAGTAAGTTTTGATCCAAAGCCTCCAAAGAAACTGGAACCTTAATCCAGCGCTTTAGACACTGCTGATTTTTAGCTCATGCATCTGGATCATATCAATCAGCTATTGAGAAGAAAAGTCTTTATTATTATTGTTTTTCTTATTAGTGGAGAAAAACATTTTGTCATCACTGACTGATGTTTTCATAGTAAAATCATTATGGCAGCAGTGGGATTTGAACCCACACCCCCAGAGAGACTGGAGCCTAAATCCAGCGCCTTAGACCGCTCGGCCATGCTACCCCATGGATCTGTCTGACTGAAAGCTCACAGTTCAGGATCATACAGTTGAGATTACAGGAAAAAAATGTGTTGTTTTAAATCAATACTTGAAAAGAAGTGTCATGTTACAAGTATTTAAAATACAAAAAGTTAAGGAAGCATAAAAAAGGTACAAAATTAGTAGTCAATATTAATGAGTAAGGATTTTTTATTATTGATTTGCTGTTTAGTAGAGTAAAACAGTTTGACATCAATGAATGTCATTTTCTCTTGAATATAATTATGGCAGCAGTGGGATTTGAACCCACGCCTTCAAAGAGATTGGAGCCTTAATCCAGCGCCTTAGACTGCTTGGCCATGCTACCACATATCTATTTTAGCTCCAAAGGTCATAGTTTATTATTTTACATATTATTTTTAAAGTTTGAGAAGACTCTCGAAATTGTGATAAACTGTTTTAAAATCTAGGACAGATGATGAACTTTTCAACCTTCCAATATTTTACTTTAGCAACTTAGTGGCCTTAGACCGCTCGGCCATGGTACCACATGGACACTCTTAGCTCACAGATCTGGGTCATATAGCTCAGGTTACAGTAAAAACATTTTTTTAAATCAATATTTAAAAAGAAGTGTAATGCAAAAAGTGTTTAAATTATGTACAAAACGTTTTGGAAGGTTCAAAAAGTACATAAATTGACATAAAATATCAATGAGAAAGGATATTTTTATTATTGATTTGCTGTTTAGTAGAGAAAAAACACTTTGACATCAATTACTTATTTTTTCTCAGGGAAAATAATTATGGCGGCAGTAGGTTTTGAACCAATTCCTCCAAAGAATCTGGAACCTTAATCCAGCACCTTAGACACTGCTGATTTTTAGCTAATGCATCTGGATCATATTGATCAGATGTTGAGGAAAAAGGACTTTATTATTATTGATTTTCTTATTAGTGGAGAAAAACACATTGCCATAACTGACTGACATTTTCATAGTAAAATCATTATGGAAGCTGTGGGATTCAGACCCACGCCTCCAGAGAGACTGGAACCTAAATCCAATGCCTGAGACCGCTCGCCCTTGCTACCCCATGGATACTTTTGACTCAAAGCTCAGACTTCTGGATCATATAGTTAAGATTACAAGAAAAAATTGTGTAATTATAAATCAATACTTGAAAAGAAGTGTCATGTTAAAAGTGTTTAAAATACAAAAATTTTAAAAAGGTACAAAATTAGCAGACAATATTAATTAGAAAGGATTTTTTATTATTGACTTGCTGTTTAGTGGAGAAAAACACTTTGACATCAATGACAGTCGTTTTATCTTGAAAATAATTATGACAGCAGTGGAATTTGAACCCATGCCTCCAAACAGACTGGAGCCTTAATGCAGCATCTTAGCCCGCTCAGCCACATTTCTACCTTGACTCTATAGCTCATAGTTTATAATTTTACATAATATTTTTGCATTTTGAGAAGACTCTTGAAATTATGATAAACTGTTTTAAAATCTAGGGCAGATGATGAACTTTTTAACCTACCAATATTTTATTTTAGCAGCTTAGTGGCCTTAGACCACTCGGCCATGGTACCAAATGAACACTCTTAGCTCACAGATCTGGGCCATATAGCTCAGATTACAGTACAAACATTTTTTTTGTTTTAAATAAATACTTAAAAATAAGTGTCATACCAAAAGTGTTTAAGTTATGTACAAAATGTTTTGGAAGGTTAAAAAAGTACATAAGTTGACATAAAATATTAATGAGAAAGGATTTTTTATTATTGATTTGCTGTTTAGTAAAGAAAAACACTTTGACATCAATGACTTATTTTTTCTTAGGAAAAATAATTATGGCGGCAGTAAGTTTTGATCCAAAGCCTCCAAAGAAACTGGAACCTTAATCCAGCGCTTTAGACACTGCTGACTTTTAGCTCATGCATCTGGATCATATCAATCAGCTATTGAGGAGAAAAGTCTTTATTATTATTGTTTTTCTTATTAGTGGAGAAAAACATTTTGTCATCACTGACTGATGTTTTCATAGTAAAAGCATTATGGCAGCAGTGGGATTTGAACCCACGCCTCCAGAGAGACTGGAGCCTAAATCCAGCGCCTTAGACCACTCGGCCATGCTACCACATGTACCTGTCTGACTGAAAGCTCACAGTTCTGGATCATACAGTTGAGATTACAGGAAAAAAATGTGTTGTTTTAAATCAATACTTGAAAAGAAGTGTCATGTTACAAGTATTTATAATACACAAAGTTAAGGAAGCATAAAAAAGGTACAAAATTAGTAGACAATATTAATGAGTAAGGATTTTTTATTATTGATTTGCTGTTTAGTAGAGTAAAACAGTTTGACATCAATGAATGTCATTTTCTCTTGAAAACAATTATAGCAGCAGTGGGATTTGAACCCACGCCTCCAAAGAAACTGGAGCCTTAATCCAGCGCCTTAGACCGCTCAGCCATGCTACTACATATCTATTTTGGCTCCAAAGGTCATAGTTTATTATTTTACATATTATTTTTAAAGTTTGAGAAGACTATTGAAATTGTGATAAACTGTTTTAAAATCTAGGACAGATGATGAACTTTTCAACCTTCCAATATTTTATTTTAGCAACTTAGTGGCCTTAGACCGCTCGGCCATGGTACCACATGGACACTCTTAGCTCACAGATCTGGGTCATATAGCTCAGGTTACAGTAAAAACATTTTTTTAAATCAATATTTAAAAAGAAGTGTAATGCAAAAAGTGTTTAAATTATGTACAAAATGTTTTGGAAGGTTCAAAAAGTACATAAATTGACATAAAATATCAATGAGAAAGGATATTTTTATTATTGATTTGCTGTTTAGTAGAGAAAAAACACTTTGACATCAATTACTTATTTTTTCTCAGGGAAAATAATTATGGCGGCAGTAGGTTTTGAACCAATGTCTCCAAAGAATCTGGAACCTTAATCTAGCACCTTAGACACTGCTGATTTTTAGCTAATGCATCTGGATCATATTGATCAGATGTTGTGGAAATAGGACTTTATTATTATTGATTTTCTTATTATTGGAGAAAAACACATTGCCATCACTGACTGACATTTTCATAGTAAAATCATTATGGAAGCAGTGGGATTCGGACCCACGCCTCCAGAAAGACTGGAACCTAAATCCAGTGCCTTAGACCGCTCGCCCTTGCTACCCCATTGATACTTTTGACTCAAAGCTCAGAGTTCTGGATCATATAGTTAAGATTACAAGAAAAAATTGTGTAGTTATAAATCAATACTTGAAAAGAAGTGTCATGTTAAAAGTGTTTAAAATACAAAAATTTTAAAAAGGTACAAAATTAGCAGACAATATTAATTAGAAAGGATTTTTTATTATTGACTTGCTGTTTAGTGGAGAAAAACACTTTGACATCAATGACAGTCGTTTTATCTTGAAAATAATTATGACAGCAGTGGAATTTGAACCCATGCCTCCAAACAGACTGGAGCCTTAATGCAGCATCTTAGCCCGCTCAGCCACATTTCTACCTTGACTCTATAGCTCACAGTTTATAATTTTACATAATATTTTTGCATTTTGAGAAGACTCTTGAAATTATGATAAACTGTTTTAAAATCTAGGGCAGATGATGAACTTTTTAACCTACCAATATTTTATTTTAGCAGCTTAGTGGCCTTAGACTGCTCGGCCATGGTACCAAATGAACACTCTTAGCTCACAGATCTGGGCCATATAGCTCAGATTACAGTACAAACATTTTTTTTGTTTTAAATAAATACTTAAAAATAAGTGTCATACCAAAAGTGTTTAAGTTATGTACAAAATGTTTTGGAAGGTTAAAAAAGTACATAAATTGACATAAAATATTAATGAGAAAGGATTTTTTATTATTGATTTGCTGTTTAGTAAAGAAAAACACTTTGACATCAATGACTTATTTTTTCTTAGGAAAAATAATTATGGCGGCAGTAAGTTTTGATCCAAAGCCTCCAAAGAAACTGGAACCTTAATCCAGTGCCTTAATACTGCTGATTTTTAGCTCATGCATCTGGATCATATCAATCAGCTATTGAGGAGAAAAGTCTTTATTATTATTGTTTTTCTTATTAGTGGAGAAAAACATTTTGTCATCACTGACTGATGTTTTCATAGTAAAAGCATTATAGCAGCAGTGGGATTTGAACCCACGCCTCCAGAGAGACTGGAGCCTTAATCCAGCGCCTTAGACCGCTCGGCCATGCTACCACATGTACCTGTCTGACTGAAAGCTCACAGTTCTGGATCATACAGTTGAGATTACAGGAAAAAAATGTGTTGTTTTAAATCAATACTTGAAAAGAAGTGTCATGTTACAAGTATTTATAATACACAAAGTTAAGGAAGCATAAAAAAGGTACAAAATTAGTAGACAATATTAATGAGTAAGGATTTTTTATTATTGATTTGCTGTTTAGTAGAGTAAAACAGTTTGACATCAATGAATGTCATTTTCTCTTGAATATAATTATGGCAGCAGTGGGATTTGAACCCACGCCTCCAAAGAGACTGGAGCCTTAATCCAGCACCTTAGACTGCTCGGCCATGCTACCACATATCTATTTTGGCTCCAAAGGTCATAGTTTATTATTTTACATATTATTTTTAAAGTTTGAGAAGACTCTTGAAATTGTGATAAACTGTTTTAAAATCTAGGACAGATGATAAACTTTTCAACCTTCCAATATTTTACTTTAGCAACTTAGTGGCCTTAGACCGCTCGGCCATGGTACCACATGGACACTCTTAGCTCACAGATCTGGGTCATATAGCTCAGGTTACAGTAAAAACATTTTTTTAAATCAATATTTAAAAAGAAGTGTAATGCAAAAAGTGTTTAAATTATGTACAAAACGTTTTAAAAGGTTAAAAAAGTACATAAATTGACATAAAATATCAATGAGAAAGGATATTTTTATTATTCATTTGCTGTTTAGTAGAGAAAAAACACTTTGATATCAATTACTTATTTTTTCTCAGGGAAAATAATTATGGCGGCAGTAGGTTTTGAACCAATTCCTCCCAAGAATCTGGAACCTTAATCCAGCATCTTAGACACTGCTGATTTTTAGCTAATGCATCTGGATCATATTGATCAGATGTTGAGGAGAAAGGACTTTATTATTATTGATTTTCTTATTAGTGGAGAAAAACACATTGCCATCACTGACTGACATTTTCATAGTAAAATCATTATGGAAGCAGTGGGATTCGGACCCACGCCTCCAGAGAGACTGGAACCTAAATCCAGTGCCTTAGACCGCTCGCCCTTGCTACCCCATGGATACTTTTGACTCAAAGCTCAGAGTTCTGGATCATATAGTTAAGATTACAAGAAAAAATTGTGTAGTTATAAATCAATACTTGAAAAGAAGTGTCATGTTAAAAGTGTTTAAAATACAAAAATTTTAAAAAGGTACAAAATTAGCAGACAATATTAATTAGAAAAGATTTTTTATTATTGATTTGCTGTTTAGTGGAGAAAAACACTTTGACATCAATGACAGTCGTTTTATCTTGAAAATAATTATGACAGCAGTGGAATTTGAACCCATGCCTCCAAACAGACTGGAGCCTTAATGCAGCATCTTAGACCGCTCAGCCACATTTCTACCTTGACTCCATAGCTCATAGTTTATAATTTTACATATTATTTTTACATTTTGAGAAGACTCTTGAATTTATGATAACTGTTTTAAAATCTAGGGCAGATGATGAACTTTTTAACCTACCAATATTTTATTTTAGCAGCTTAGTGGCCTCAGACCGCTCGGCCATGGTACCAAATGAACACTCTTAGCTCACAGATCTGGGCCATATAGCTCAGTTTACAGTACAAACATTTTTTTTTGTTTTAAATAAATACTTAAAAAGAAGTGTCATGCCAATAGTGTTTAAGTTATGTACAAAATGTTTTGGAAGGTTAAAAAAGTACATAAATTGACATAAAATATTAATGAGAAAGGATTTTTTATTATTCATTTGCTGTTTAGTAAAGAAAAACACTTTGACATCAATGACTTATTTTTTCTTAGGAAAAATAATTATGGCAGCAGTAGGTTTTGATCCAAAGCCTCCAAAGAAACTGGAACCTTAATACAGCGCCTTAGACACGGCTGATTTTTAGCTCATGCATCTGGATCATATCAATCAGCTATTGAGGAGAAAAGTCTTTATTATTATTGTTTATCTTATTAGTGGAGAAAAACATTTTGTCATCACTGACTGATGTTTTCATAGTAAAATCATTATGTCAGTAGTGTGATTTGAACCCACGCCTCCAGAGAGACTGGAGCCTAAATCCAACGCCCTAGACCGCTCGGCCATGCTACAACATGAACCTGTCTGACTGAAAGCTCACAGTTCTGGATCATACAGTTGAGATTACAGGAAAAAAATGTGTTGTTTTAAATCAATACTTGAAAAGAAGTGTCATGTTACAAGTATTTAAAATACAAAAAGTTAAGGAAGCATAAAAAAGGTACAAAATTAGTAGTCAATATTAATGAGTAAGGATTTTTTATTATTGATTTGCTGTTTAGTAGAGTAAAACAGTTTGACATCAATGAATGTCATTTTCTCTTGAAAATAATTATGGCAGCAGTGGGATTTGAACCCACACCTCCAAAGAGACTGGAGCCTTAATCCAGCGCCTTAGACCGCTCGTCCATGCTACCACATATCTATTTTGGCTCAAAAGGTCATAGTTTATTATTTTACATATTATTTTTAAAGTTTGAGAAGACTCTTGAAATTGTGATAAACTGTTTTAAAATCTAGGACAGATGATGAACTTTTCAACCTTCCAATATTTTACTTTAGCAACTTTGTGGCCTTAGACCGCTCGGCCATGGTACCACATGGACACTCTTAGCTCACAGATCTTGGTCATATAGCTCAGGTTACAGTAAAAACATTTTTTGACTTTTGAACCCATGCCTCCAAACAGACTGGAGCCTTAATGCAGCATCTTAGACCGCTCAGCCAACTTTCTACCTTGACACCATAGCTCATAGTTTATAATTTTACATATTATTTTTACATTTTGAGAAGACTCTTGAAATTATGATAAACTGTTTTAAAATCTAGGGCAGATGATGAACTTTTTAACCTACCAATATTTTATTTTAGCAGCTTAGTGGCCTTAGACCGCTCGGCCATGGTACCAAATGAACACTCTTAGCTCACAGATCTGGGCCATATAGCTCAGATTACAGTATAAACGTTTTTTTTTTTTAAATAAATACTTAAAAAGAAGTGTCATACCAAAAGTGTTTAAGTTATGTACAAAATGTTTTGGAAGGTTAAAAAAGTACATAAATTGACATAAAATATTAATGAGAAAGGATTTTTTTATTATTGATTTGCTGTTTAGTTAAGAAAAACACTTTGACATCAATGACTTATTTTTTCTTAGGAAAAATAATTATGGCGGCAGTAGGTTTTGATCCAAAGCCTCCAAAGAAACTGGAACCTTAATCCAGCGCCTTAGACACTGCTGATTTTTAGCTCATGCATCTGGATCATATCAATCAGGTATTGAGGAGAAAAGTCTTTATTATTATTGTTTTTCTTATTAGTGGAGAAAAACATTTTGTCATCACTGACTGATGTTTTCATAGTAAAATCATTATGGCAGCAGTGGGATTTGAACCCACGCCTCCAGAGAGACTGGAGCCTTAATCCAGCGCCTTAGACCGCTCGGCCATGCTACCACATGGACCTGTCTGACTGAAAGCTCACAGTTCTGGATCATACAGTTGAGATTACAGGAAAAAAATGTGTTGTTTTAAATCAATACTTGAAAAGAAGTGTCATGTTACAAGTATTTAAAATACAAAAAGTTAAGGAAGCATAAAAAAGGTAGTCAATATTAATGAGTAAGGATTTTTTATTATTGATTTGCTGTTTAGTAGAGTAAAACATCATCAATTAATGTCATTTTCTCTTGAAAATAATTATGGCAGCAGTGGGATTTGAACCCACGCCTACAAAGAGACTGGAGCCTTAATCCAGCGCCTTAGACCGCTCTGCCATGCTACTACATATCTATTTTGGCTCCAAAGGTCATAGTTTATTATTTTACATATTATTTTTAAAGTTTGAGAAGACTCTTGAAATTGTGATAAACTGTTTTAAAATCTAGGACAGATGATGAACTTTTCAACCTTCCAATATTTTACTTTAGCAACTTAGTGGCCTTAGACCGCTCGGCCATGGTACCACATGGACACTCTTAGCTCACAGATCTGGGTCATATAGCTCAGGTTACAGTAAAAACATTTTTTTAAATCAATATTAAAAAAAAAGTGTAATGCAAAAAGTGTTTAAATTATGTACAAAATGTTTTGGAAGGTTCAAAAAGTACATAAATTGACATAAAATATCAATGAGAAAGGATATTTTTATTATTGATTTGCTGTTTAGTAGAGAAAAAACACTTTGACATCAATTACTTATTTTTTCTCAGGGAAAATAATTATGGCGGCAGTAGGTTTTGAACCAATGTCTACAAAGAATCTGGAACCTTAATCCAGCACCTTAGACACTGCTGATTTTTAGCTAATGCATCTGGATCATATTGATCAGATGTTGAGGAAATAGGACTTTATTATTATTGATTTTCTTATTAGTGGAGAAAAACACATTGCCATCACTGACTGACATTTTCATAGTAAAATCATTAAGTAAGCAGTGGGATTCGGACCCACGCCTCCAGAGAGACTGGAACCTAAATCCAGTGCCTTAGACCGCTCGCCCTTGCTACCCCATGGATACTTTTGACTCAAAGCTCAGAGTTCTGGATCATATAGTTAAGATTACAAGAAAAAATTGTGTAGTTATAAATCAATACTTAAAAAGAAGTGTCATGTTAAAAGTGTTTAAAATACAAAAATTTAAAAAAGGTACAAAATTAGCAGACAATATTAATTAGAAAGGATTTTTTATTATTGACTTGCTGTTTAGTGGAGAAAAACACTTTGACATCAATGACAGTCGTTTTATCTTGAAAATAATTATGACAGCAGTGGAATTTGAACCCATGCCTCCAAACAGACTGGAACCTTAATGCAGCATCTTAGACCGCTCAGGCACATTTCTACCTTGACTCCATATCTCATAGTTTATAATTTTACATAATATTTTTGCATTTTGAGAAGACTCTTGAAATTATGATAAACTGTTTTAAAATCTAGGGCAGATGATGAACTTTTTAACCTACCAATATTTTATTTTAGCAGCTTAGTGGCCTTAGACCGCTCGGCCATGGTACCAAATGAACACTCTTAGCTCACAGATCTGGGCCATATAGCTCAGTTTACAGTACAAACATTTTTTTTTTGTTTTAAATAAATACTTAAAAAGAAGTGTCATACCAATAGTGTTTAAGTTATGTACAAAATGTTTTGGAAGGTTAAAAAAGTACATAAATTGACATAAAATATTAATGAGAAAGGATTTTTTATTATTCATTTGCTGTTTAGTAAAGAAAAACACTTTGACATCAATGACTTATTTTTTCTTAGGAAAAATAATTATGGCGGCAGTAGGTTTTGATCCAAAGCCTCCAAAGAAACTGGAACCTTAATACAGCGCCTTAGACACTGCTGATTTTTAGCTCATGCATCTGGATCATATCAATCAGATATTGAGGAGAAAAGTCTTTATTATTATTGTTTATCTTATTAGTGGAGAAAAACATTTTGTCATCACTGACTGATGTTTTCATAGTAAAATCATTATGGCAGTAGTGGGATTTGAACCCACGCCTCCAGAGAGACTGGAGCCTAAATCCAGCGCCTTAGACCGCTCGGCCATGCTACCACATGGAGCTGTCTGACTGAAAGCTTACAGTTCTGGATCATACAGTTGAGATTACAGGAAAAAAATGTGTTGTTTTAAATCAATACTTGAAAAGAAGTGTCATGTTACAAGTATTTAAAATACAAAAAGTTAAGGAAGCATAAAAAAGGTATAAAATTAGTAGTCAATATTAATGAGTAAGGATTTTTTATTATTGATTTGCTGTTTAGTAGAGTAAAACAGTTTGACATCAATGAATGTCATTTTCTCTTGAAAATAATTATGGCAGCAGTGGGATTTGAAACCACGCCTCCAAATAGACTGGGGCCTTAATCCAGCGCCTTAGAACGCTCGGCCATGCTACCACATAACTATTTTAGCTCCAAAGGTCATAGTTTATTATTTTACATATTATTTTTAAAGTTTGAGAAGACTCTTGAAATTGTGATAAACTGTTTTAAAATCTAGGACAGATGATGAACTTTTCAACCATCCAATATTTTACTTTAGCAACTTAGTGGCCTTAGACCGCTCGGCCATGGTACCACATGGACACTCTTAGCTCACAGATCTGGGTCATATAGCTCAGGTTACAGTAAAAACATTTTTTTAAATCAATATTTAAAAAGAAGTGTAATGCAAAAAGTGTTTAAATTATGTACAAAACGTTTTGGAAGGTTAAAAAAGTACATAAATTGACATAAAATATCAATGAGAAAGGATATTTTTATTATTGATTTGCTGTTTAGTAGAGAAAAAACACTTTGACATCAATTACTTATTTTTTCTCAGGGAAAATAATTATGGCGGCAGTAGGTTTTGAACCAATTCCTCCAAAGAATCTGGTACCTTAATCCAGCACCTTAGACACTGCTGATTTTTAGCTAATGCATCTGGATCATATTGATCAGATGTTGAGGAGAAAGGACTTTATTATTATTGATTTTCTTATTAGTGGAGAAAAACACATTGCCATCACTGACTGACATTTTCATAGTAAAATAATTTATGGAAGCAGTGGGATTCGGACCCACACCCCCAAGAGAGATTGGAACCTAAATCCAGTGCCTTAGACCGCTCGCCCTTGCTACCCCATGGATACTTTTGACTCAAAGCTCAGAGTTCTGGATCATATAGTTAAGATTACAAGAAAAAATTGTGTAGTTATAAATCAATACTTGAAAAGAAGTGTCATGTTAAAAGTGTTTAAAATACAAAAATTTAAAAAAGGTACAAAATTAGCAGACAATATTAATTAGAAAGGATTTTTTATTATTGACTTGCTGTTTAGTGGAGAAAAACACTTTGACATCAATGACAGTCGTTTTATCTTGAAAATAATTATGACAGCAGTGGAATTTGAACCCATGCCTCCAAACAGACTGGAGCCTTAATGCAGCATCAATGACCGCTCAGCCACATTTCTACCTTGACTCCATAGCTCATAGTTTATAATTTTACATATTATTTTTACATTTTGAGAAGACTCTTGAAATTATGATAAACTGTTTTAAAATCTAGGGCAGATGATGAACTTTTTAACCTACCAATATTTTATTTTAGCAGCTTAGTGGCCTTAGACCGCTCGGCCATGGTACCAAATGAACACTCTTAGCTCACAGATCTGGGCCATATAGCTCAGTTTACAGTACAAACATTTTTTTTTTGTTTTAAATAAATACTTAAAAAGAAGTGTCATACCAATAGTGTTTAAGTTATGTACAAAATGTTTTGGAAGGTTAAAAAAGTACATAAATTGACATAAAATATTAATGAGAAAGGATTTTTTATTATTCATTTGCTGTTTAGTAAAGAAAAACACTTTGACATCAATGACTTATTTTTTTCTTAGGAAAAATAATTATGGCGGCAGTAGGTTTTGATCAAAAGCCTCCAAAGAAACTGGAACCGAAATACAGCGCCTTAGACACTGCTGATTTTTAGCTCATGCATCTGAATCATATCAATCAGCTATTGAGGAGAAAAGTCTTTATTATTATTGTTTATCTTATTAGTGGAGAAAAACATTTTGTCATCACTGACTGATGTTTTCATAGTAAAATCATTATGGCAGCAGTGGGATTTGAACTCACTCCTCCAGAGAGACTGGAGCCTAAATCCAGAGCCTTAGACCACTCGGCCATGCTCCCACATGGATCTGTCTGACTGAAAGCTCACAGTTCTGGATCATACAGTTGAGATTACAGGAAAAAAATGTGTTGTTTTAAATCAATACTTGAAAAGAAGTGTCATGTTACAAGTATTTAAAATACAAAAAGTTAAGGAAGCATAAAAAGGTACAAAATTAGTAGTCAATATTAATGAGTAAGGATTTTTTATTATTGATTTGCTGTTTAGTAGAGTAAAACAGTTTGACATCAATGAATGTCATTTTCTCTTGAAAATAATTATGGCAGCAGTGGGATTTGAACCCACGCCTCCAAAGAGACTGGAGCCTTATCCACATATCTATTTTGGCTACAAAGGTCATAGTTTATTATTTTACATATTATTTTTAAAGTTTGAGAAGACTCTTGAAATTGTGATAAACTGTTTTAAAATCTAGGACAGATGATGAACTTTTCAACCTTCCAATATTTTACTTTAGCAACTTAGTGGCCTTAGACCGCTCGGCCATGGTACCACATGGACACTCTTAGCTCACAGATCTGGGTCATATAGCTCAGGTTACAGTAAAAACATTTTTTAAATCAATATTTAAAAAGAAGTGTAATGCAAAAAGTGTTTAAATTATGTGCAAAATGTTTTGGAAGGTTAAAAAAGTACATAAATTGACATAAAATATCAATGAGAAAGTATATTTTTTTTTATTCATTTGCTGTTTAGTAGAGAAAAAATACTTTGACATCAATTACTTATTTTTTCTCAGGGAAAATAATTATGGCGGCAGTAGGTTTTAAACCAATTCCTCCAAAGAATCTGGAACCTTATTCCAGCACCTTAGACACTGCTGATCTTTAGCTAATGCATCTGGATCATATTGATCAGATGTTGAGGAGAAAGGACTTTATTATTATTGATTTTCTTATTAGTGGAGAAAAACACATTGCCATCACTGACTGACATTTTCATAGTAAAATCATTATGGAAGCAGTGGGATTCGGACCCACGCCTCCAGAGAGACTGGAACCTAAATCCAGTGCCTTAGACCGCTCGCCCTTGCTACTCCATGGATACTTTTGACTCAAAGCTAAGAGTTCTGGATCATATAGTTAAGATTACAAGAAAAAATTGTGTAGTTATAAATAAATACTTGAAAAGAAGTGTCATGTTAAAAGTATTTAAAATACAAAAATTTAAAAAAGGTACAAAATTAGCAGACAATATTAATTAGAAAGGATTTTTTATTATTGACTTGCTGTTTAGTGGAGAAAAACACTTTGACATCAATGACAGTCGTTTTATCTTGAAAATAATTATGACAGCAGTGGAATTTGAACCCATGCCTCCAAACAGACTGGAGCCTTAATGCAGCATCTTTGACCGCTCAGCCACATTTCTACCTTGACTCCATAGCTCATAGTTTATAATTTTACATATTATTTTTACATTTTGAGAAGACTCTTGAAATTATGATTAACTGTTTTAAAATCTAGGGCAGATGATGAACTTTTTAACCTACCAATATTTTATTTTAGCAGCTTAGTTGCCTTAGACCGCTCGGCCATGGTACCAAATGAACACTCTTAGCTCACAGATCTGGGCCATATAGCTCAGATTACAGTACAAACATTTTTTTTTTAAATAAATACATAAAAAGAAGTGTCATACCAAAAGTGTTTAAGTTATGTACAAAATGTTTTGGAAGGTTAAAAAAGTACATAAATTGACATAAAATATTAATGAGAAAGGATTTTTTATTATTCATTTGCTGTTTAGTAAAGAAAAACACTTTGACATCAATGACTTATTTTTTTCTTAGGAAAAATAATTATGGCGGCAGTAGGTTTTGATCCAAAGCCTCCAAAGAAACTGGAACCTTAATACAGCGCCTTAGACACTGCTGATTTTTAGCTCATGCATCTGGATCATATCAATCAGCTATTGAGGAGAAAAGTCTTTATTATTATTGTTTATCTTATTAGTGGAGAAAAACATTTTGTCATCACTGACTGATG
This sequence comes from Pseudophryne corroboree, assembly GCF_028390025.1. NCBI lineage: Eukaryota > Metazoa > Chordata > Amphibia > Anura > Myobatrachidae > Pseudophryne > Pseudophryne corroboree. The sequence continues at coordinate 547,920,459 of NC_086446.1, read as the reverse complement.
TTTTCATAGTAAAATCATTATGGCAGCAGTAGGATTTGAACCCACTCCTCCAGAGAGACTGGAGCCTAAATCCAGAGCCTTAGACCGCTCGGCCATGCTCCCACATGGATCTGTCTGACTGAAAGCTCACAGTTCTGGATCATACAGTTGAGATTACAGGAAAAAAATGTGTTGTTTTAAATCAATACTTGAAAAGAAGTGTCATGTTACAAGTATTTAAATACAAAAAGTTAAGGAAGCATAAAAAAGGTACAAAATTAGTAGTCAATATTAATGAGTAAGGATTTTTTATTATTGATTTGCTGTTTAGTAGAGTAAAACAGTTTGACATCAATGAATGTCATTTTCTCTTGAATATAATTATGGCAGCAGTGGGATTTGAACCCACGCCTCCAAAGAGACTGGAGCCTTAATCCAGCGCCTTAGACCACTCGGCCATGCTACCACATATCTATTTTGGCTCGAAAGGTCATAGTTTATTATTTTACATATTATTTTTAAAGTTTGAGAAGACTCTTGAAATTGTGATAAACTGTTTTAAAATCTAGGACAGATGATGAACTTTTCAACCTTCCAATATTTTACTTTAGCAACTTAGTGGCCTTAGACCGCTCGGCCATGGTACCACATGGACACTCTTAGCTCACAGATCTGGGTCATATAGCTCAGGTTACAGTAAAAACATTTTTTTAAATCAATATTTAAAAAGAAGTGTAATGCAAAAAGTGTTTAAATTATGTACAAAACGTTTTGGAAGGTTAAAAAAGTACATAAATTGACATAAAATATCAATGAGAAAGGATATTTTTATTATTGATTTGCTGTTTAGTAGAGAAAAAACACTTTGACATCAATTACTTATTTTTTCTCAGGGAAAATAATTATGGCGGCAGTAGGTTTTGAACAAATTCCTCCAAAGAATCTGGAACCTTAATCCAGCATCTTAGACACTGCTGGTTTTTAGCTAATGCATCTGGATCATATTGATCAGATTTTGAGGAGAAAGGACTTTATTATTATTGATTTTCTTATTAGTGGAGAAAAACACATTGCCATCACTGACTGACATTTTCATAGTAAAATCATTATGGAAGCAGTGGGATTCGGACCCACGCCTCCAGAGAAACTGGAACCTAAATCCAGTGCCTTAGACCGCTCGCCCTTGCTATGCCATGGATACTTTTGACTCAAAGCTCAGAGTTCTGGATCATATAGTTAAGATTACAATAAAAAATTGTGTAGTTATAAATCAATACTTGAAAAGAAGTGTCATGTTAAAAGTGTTTAAAATACAAAAATTTAAAAAAGGTACAAAATTAGCAGACAATATTAATTAGAAAGGATTTTTTATTATTGACTTGCTGTTTAGTGGAGAAAAACACTTTGACATCAATGACAGTCGTTTTATCTTGAAAATAATTATGACAGCAGTGGAATTTGAACCCATGCCTCCAAACAGACTGGAGCCTTAATGCAGCATCTTAGACCGCTCAGCCACATTTCTACCTTGACTCCATAGCTCATAGTTTATAATTTTACATATTATTTTTACATTTTGAGAAGACTCTTGAAATTATGATAAACTGTTTTAAAATCTAGGGCAGATGATGAACTTTTTAACCTACCAATATTTTATTTTAGCAGCTTAGTGGCCTTAGACCGCTCGGCCATGGTACCAAATGAACACTCTTAGCTCACAGATCTGGGCCATATAGCTCAGTTTACAGTACAAACATTTTTTTTTGTTTTAAATAAATACTTAAAAAGAAGTGTCATACCAATACTGTTTAAGTTATGTACAAAATGTTTTGGAAGGTTAAAAAAGTACATAAAATTGACATAAAATATTAATGAGAAAGGATTTTTTTATTATTCATTTGCTGTTTAGTAAAGAAAAACACTTTGACATCAATGACTTATTTTTTCTTAGGAAAAATAATTATGGCGGCAGTAGGTTTTGATCCAAAGCCTCCAAAGAAACTGGAACCTTAATCAAGCGTCTTAGACACTGCTGATTTTTAGCTCATGCATCTGGATCATATCAATCAGCTAATGAGGAGAAAAGTCTTTATTATTATTGTTTTTCTTATTAGTGGAGAAAAACATTTTGTCATCACTGACTGATGTTTTCATAGTAAAATCATTATGGCAGCAGTGGGATTTGAACTCACTCCTCCAGAGAGACTGGAGCCTAAATCCAGAGCCTTAGACCGCTCGGCCATGCTCCCACATGGATCTGTCTGACTGAAAGCTCACAGTTCTGGATCATACAGTTGAGATTACAGGAAAAAAATGTGTTGTTTTAAATCAATACTTGAAAAGAAGTGTCATGTTACAAGTATTTAAAATACAAAAAGTTAAGGAAGCATAAAAAAGGTACAAAATTAGTAGTCAATATTAATGAGTAAGGATTTTTTATTATTGATTTGCTGTTTAGTAGAGTAAAACAGTTTGACATCAATGAATGTCATTTTCTCTTGAAAATAATTATGGCAGCAGTGGGATTTGAACCCACACCTCCAAAGAGACTGGAGCCTTAATCCAGCACCTTAGACCGCTCGGCCATGCTACCACATGTCTATTTTGGCTCCAAAGGTCATAGTTTATTATTTTACAAATTATTTTTAAAGTTTGAGAAGACTCTTGAAATTGTGATAAACTGTTTTAAATCTAGGACAGATGATGAACTTTTCAACCTTCCAATATTTTACTTTAGCAACTTAGTGGCCTTAGACCGCTCGGCCATGGTACCACATGGACACTCTTAGCTCACAGATCTGGGTCATATAGCTCAGGTTACAGTAAAAACATTTTTTAAATCAATATTTAAAAAGAAGTGTAATGCAAAAAGTGTTTAAATTATGTGCAAAATGTTTTGGAAGGTTAAAAAAGTACATAAATTGACATAAAATATCAATGAGAAAGTATATTTTTTTTATTCAATTGCTGTTTAGTAGAGAAAAAACACTTTGACATCAATTACTTATTTTTTCTCAGGGAAAATAATTATGGCGGCAGTAGGTTTTGAACCAATTCCTCCAAAGAATCTGGAACCTTAATCCAGCATCTTAGACACTGCTGGTTTTTAGCTAATGCATCTGGATCATATTGATCAGATTTTGAGGAGAAAGGACTTTATTATTTCGATTTTCTTATTAGTGAAGAAAAACACATTGCCATCACTGACTGACATTTTCATAGTAAAATCATTATGGAAGCAGTGGGATTCGGACCCACGCCTCCAGAGAGACTGGAACCTAAATCCAGTGCCTTAGACCGCTCGCCCTTGCTACCCCATGGATACTTTTGACTCAAAGCTCAGAGTTCTGGATCATATAGTTAAGATTACAAGAAAAAATTGTGTAGTTATAAATCAATACTTGAAAAGAAGTGTCATGTTAAAAGTGTTTAAAATACAAAAATTTAAAAAAGGTACAAAATTAGCAGACAATATTAATTAGAAAGGATTTTTTATTATTGACTTGCTGTTTAGTGGAGAAAAACACTTTGACATCAATGACAGTCGTTTTATCTTGAAAATAATTATGACAGCAGTGGAATTTGAACCCATGCCTCCAAACAGACTGGAGCCTTAATGCAGCATCTTAGAACGCTCAGCCACATTTCTACCTTGACTCCATAGCTCATAGTTTATAATTTTACATATTGTTTTTACATTTTGAGAAGACTCTTGAAATTATGATAAACTGTTTTAAAATCTAGGGCAGATGATGAACTTTTTAACCTACCAATATTTTATTTTAGCAGCTTAGTTGCCTTAGACCGCTCGGCCATGGTACCAAATGAACACTCTTAGCTCACAGATCTGGGCCATATAGCTCAGTTTACAGTACAAACATTTTTTTTTGTTTTAAATAAATACTTAAAAAGAAGTGTCATACCAATAGTGTTTAAGTTATGTACAAAATGTTTTGGAAGGTTAAAAAATTACATAAAATTGACATAAAATATTAATGAGAAAGGATTTTTTATTATTCATTTGCTGTTTAGTAAAGAAAAACACTTTGACATCAATGACTTATTTTTTCTTAGGAAAAATAATTATGGCAGCAGTAGGTTTTGATCCAAAGCCTCCAAAGAAACTGGAACCTTAATCAAGCATCTTAGACACTGCTGATTTTTAGCTCATGCATCTGGATCATATCAATCAGCTAATGAGGAGAAAAGTCTTTATTATTATTGTTTTTCTTATTAGTGGAGAAAAACATTTTGTCATCACTGACTGATGTTTTCATAGTAAAATCATTATGGCAGCAGTGGGATTTGAACCCACGCCTCCAGAGAGACTGGAGCCTAAATCCAGAGCCTTAGACCGCTCGGCCATGCTCCCACATGGATCTGTCTGACTGAAAGCTCACAGTTCTGGATCATACAGTTGAGATTACAGGAAAAAAATGTGTTGTTTTAAATCAATACTTGAAAAGAAGTGTCATGTTACAAGTATTTAAAATACAAAAAGTTAAGGAAGCATAAAAAGGTACAAAATTAGTAGTCAATATTAATGAGTAAGGATTTTTTATTATTGATTTGCTGTTTAGTAGAGTAAAACAGTTTGACATCAATGAATGTCATTTTCTCTTGAAAATAATTATGGCAGCAGTGGGATTTGAACCCACGCCTCCAAAGAGACTGGAGCCTTATCCACATATCTATTTTGGCTACAAAGGTCATAGTTTATTATTTTACATATTATTTTTAAAGTTTGAGAAGACTCTTGAAATTGTGATAAACTGTTTTAAAATCTAGGACAGATGATGAACTTTTCAACCTTCCAATATTTTACTTTAGCAACTTAGTGGCCTTAGACCGCTCGGCCATGGTACCACATGGACACTCTTAGCTCACAGATCTGGGTCATATAGCTCAGGTTACAGTAAAAACATTTTTTAAATCAATATTTAAAAAGAAGTGTAATGCAAAAAGTGTTTAAATTATGTGCAAAATGTTTTGGAAGGTTAAAAAAGTACATAAATTGACATAAAATATCAATGAGAAAGTATATTTTTTTTTATTCATTTGCTGTTTAGTAGAGAAAAAATACTTTGACATCAATTACTTATTTTTTCTCAGGGAAAATAATTATGGCGGCAGTAGGTTTTGAACCAATTCCTCCAAAGAATCTGGAACCTTATTCCAGCACCTTAGACACTGCTGATCTTTAGCTAATGCATCTGGATCATATTGATCAGATGTTGAGGAGAAAGGACTTTATTATTATTGATTTTCTTATTAGTGGAGAAAAACACATTGCCATCACTGACTGACATTTTCATAGTAAAATCATTATGGAAGCAGTGGGATTCGGACCCACGCCTCCAGAGAGACTGGAACCTAAATCCAGTGCCTTAGACCGCTCGCCCTTGCTACTCCATGGATACTTTTGACTCAAAGCTAAGAGTTCTGGATCATATAGTTAAGATTACAAGAAAAAATTGTGTAGTTATAAATAAATACTTGAAAAGAAGTGTCATGTTAAAAGTATTTAAAATACAAAAATTTAAAAAAGGTACAAAATTAGCAGACAATATTAATTAGAAAGGATTTTTTATTATTGACTTGCTGTTTAGTGGAGAAAAACACTTTGACATCAATGACAGTCGTTTTATCTTGAAAATAATTATGACAGCAGTGGAATTTGAACCCATGCCTCCAAACAGACTGGAGCCTTAATGCAGCATCTTTGACCGCTCAGCCACATTTCTACCTTGGCTCCATAGCTCATAGTTTATAATTTTACATATTATTTTTACATTTTGAGAAGACTCTTGAAATTATGATTAACTGTTTTAAAATCTAGGGCAGATGATGAACTTTTTAACCTACCAATATTTTATTTTAGCAGCTTAGTTGCCTTAGACCGCTCGGCCATGGTACCAAATGAACACTCTTAGCTCACAGATCTGGGCCATATAGCTCAGATTACAGTACAAACATTTTTTTTTTTTAAATAAATACTTAAAAAGAAGTGTCATACCAAAAGTGTTTAAGTTATGTACAAAATGTTTTGGAAGGTTAAAAAAGTACATAAATTGACATAAAATATTAATGAGAAAGGATTTTTTATTATTCATTTGCTGTTTAGTAAAGAAAAACACTTTGACATCAATGACTTATTTTTTTCTTAGGAAAAATAATTATGGCGGCAGTAGGTTTTGATCCAAAGCCTCCAAAGAAACTGGAACCTTAATACAGCGCCTTAGACACTGCTGATTTTTAGCTCATGCATCTGGATCATATCAATCAGCTATTGAGGAGAAAAGTCTTTATTATTATTGTTTATCTTATTAGTGGAGAAAAACATTTTGTCATCACTGACTGATGTTTTCATAGTAAAATCATTATGGCAGCAGTAGGATTTGAACCCACTCCTCCAGAGAGACTGGAGCCTAAATCCAGAGCCTTAGACCGCTCGGCCATGCTCCCACATGGATCTGTCTGACTGAAAGCTCACAGTTCTGGATCATACAGTTGAGATTACAGGAAAAAAATGTGTTGTTTTAAATCAATACTTGAAAAGAAGTGTCATGTTACAAGTATTTAAATACAAAAAGTTAAGGAAGCATAAAAAAGGTACAAAATTAGTAGTCAATATTAATGAGTAAGGATTTTTTTATTATTGATTTGCTGTTTAGTAGAGTAAAACAGTTTGACATCAATGAATGTCATTTTCTCTTGAAAATAATTATGGCAGCAGTAGGATTTGAACCCACACCTCCAAAGAGACTGGAGCCTTAATCCAGCACCTTAGACCGCTCGGCCATGCTACCACATATCTATTTTGGCTCCAAAGGTCATAGTTTATTATTTTACAAATTATTTTTAAAGTTTGAGAAGACTCTTGAAATTGTGATAAACTGTTTTAAATCTAGGACAGATGATGAGCTTTTCAACCTTCCAATATTTTACTTTAGCAACTTAGTGGCCTTAGACCGCTCGGCCATGGTACCACATGGACACTCTTAGCTCACAGATCTGGGTCATATAGCTCAGGTTACAGTAAAAACATTTTTTAAATCAATATTTAAAAAGAAGTGTAATGCAAAAAGTGTTTAAATTATGTGCAAAATGTTTTGGAAGGTTAAAAAAGTACATAAATTGACATAAAATATCAATGAGAAAGTATATTTTTTTTTATTCATTTGCTGTTTAGTAGAGAAAAAACACTTTGACATCAATTACTTATTTTTTCTCAGGGAAAATAATTATGGCGGCAGTAGGTTTTGAACCAATTCCTCCAAAGAATCTGGAACCTTAATCCAGCATCTTAGACACTGCTGGTTTTTAGCTAATGCATCTGGATCATATTGATCAGATTTTGAGGAGAAAGGACTTTATTATTTCGATTTTCTTATTAGTGGAGAAAAACACATTGCCATCACTGACTGACATTTTCATAGTAAAATCATTATGGAAGCAGTGGGATTCGGACCCACGCCTCCAGAGAGACTGGAACCTAAATCCAGTGCCTTAGACCGCTCGCCCTTGCTACCCCATGGATACTTTTGACTCAAAGCTCAGAGTTCTGGATCATATAGTTAAGATTACAAGAAAAAATTGTGTAGTTATAAATCAATACTTGAAAAGAAGTGTCATGTTAAAAGTGTTTAAAATACAAAAATTTAAAAAAGGTACAAAATTAGCAGACAATATTAATTAGAAAGGATTTTTTATTATTGACTTGCTGTTTAGTGGAGAAAAACACTTTGACATCAATGACAGTCGTTTTATCTTGAAAATAATTATGACAGCAGTGGAATTTGAACCCATGCCTCCAAACAGACTGGAGCCTTAATGCAGCATCTTAGAACGCTCAGCCACATTTCTACCTTGACTCCATAGCTCATAGTTTATAATTTTACATATTGTTTTTACATTTTGAGAAGACTCTTGAAATTATGATAAACTGTTTTAAAATCTAGGGCAGATGATGAACTTTTTAACCTACCAATATTTTATTTTAGCAGCTTAGTTGCCTTAGACCGCTCGGCCATGGTACCAAATGAACACTCTTAGCTCACAGATCTGGGCCATATAGCTCAGTTTACAGTACAAACATTTTTTTTTGTTTTAAATAAATACTTAAAAAGAAGTGTCATACCAATAGTGTTTAAGTTATGTACAAAATGTTTTGGAAGGTTAAAAAAGTACATAAAATTGACATAAAATATTAATGAGAAAGGATTTTTTATTATTCATTTGCTGTTTAGTAAAGAAAAACACTTTGACATCAATGACTTATTTTTTCTTAGGAAAAATAATTATGGCAGCAGTAGGTTTTGATCCAAAGCCTCCAAAGAAACTGGAACCTTAATCAAGCATCTTAGACACTGCTGATTTTTAGCTCATGCATCTGGATCATATCAATCAGCTAATGAGGAGAAAAGTCTTTATTATTATTGTTTTTCTTATTAGTGGAGAAAAACATTTTGTCATCACTGACTGATGTTTTCATAGTAAAATCATTATGGCAGCAGTGGGATTTGAACCCACGCCTCCAGAGAGACTGGAGCCTAAATCCAGAGCCTTAGACCGCTCGGCCATGCTCCCACATGGATCTGTCTGACTGAAAGCTCACAGTTCTGGATCATACAGTTGAGATTACAGGAAAAAAATGTGTTGTTTTAAATCAATACTTGAAAAGAAGTGTCATGTTACAAGTATTTAAAATACAAAAAGTTAAGGAAGCATAAAAAAGGTACAAAATTAGTAGTCAATATTAATGAGTAAGGATTTTTTATTATTGATTTGCTGTTTAGTAGAGTAAAACAGTTTGACATCAATGAATGTCATTTTCTCTTGAATATAATTATTGCAGCAGTGGGATTTGAACCCACGCCTCCAAAGAGACTGGAGCCTTAATCCAGCGCCTTAGACCGCTTGGCCATGCTACCACATATCTATTTTGGCTCGAAAGGTCATAGTTTATTATTTTACATATTATTTTTAAAGTTTGAGAAGACTCTTGAAATTGTGATAAACTGTTTTAAAATCTAGGACAGATGATGAACTTTTCAACCTTCCAATATTTTACTTTAGCAACTTAGTGGCCTTAGACCGCTCGGCCATGGTACCACATGGACACTCTTAGCTCACAGATCTGGGTCATATAGCTCAGGTTACAGTAAAAACATTTTTTAAATCAATATTTAAAAAGAAGTGTAATGCAAAAAGTGTTTAAATTATGTGCAAAATGTTTTGGAAGGTTAAAAAAGTACATAAATTGACATAAAATATCAATGAGAAAGTATATTTTTTTATTCATTTGCTGTTTAGTAGAGAAAAAACACTTTGACATCAATTACTTATTTTTTTTCAGGGAAAATAATTATGGCGGCAGTAGGTTTTGAACCAATTCCTCCAAAGAATCTGGAACCTTATTCCAGCACCTTAGACACTGCTGATCTTTAGCTAATGCATCTGGATCATATTGATCAGATGTTGAGGAGAAAGGACTTTATTATTATTGATTTTCTTATTAGTGGAGAAAAACACATTGCCATCACTGACTGACATTTTCATAGTAAAATCATTATGGAAGCAGTGGGATTCGGACCCACGCCTCCAGAGAGACTGGAACCTAAATCCAGTGCCTTAGACCGCTCGCCCTTGCTACTCCATGGATACTTTTGACTCAAAGCTAAGAGTTCTGGATCATATAGTTAAGATTACAAGAAAAAATTGTGTAGTTATAAATAAATACTTGAAAAGAAGTGTCATGTTAAAAGTATTTAAAATACAAAAATTTAAAAAAGGTACAAAATTAGCAGACAATATTAATTAGAAAGGATTTTTTATTATTGACTTGCTGTTTAGTGGAGAAAAACACTTTGACATCAATGACAGTTGTTTTATCTTGAAAATAATTATGACAGCAGTGGAATTTGAACCCATGCCTCCAAACAGACTGGAGCCTTAATGCAGCATCTTAGACCGCTCAGCCACATTTCTACCTTGACTCCATAGCTCATAGTTTATAATTTTACATATTATTTTTACATTTTGAGAAGACTCTTGAAATTATGATAAACTGTTTTAAAATCTAGGGCAGATGATGAACTTTTTAACATACCAATATTTTATTTTAGCAGCTTAGTGGCCTTAGACCGCTCGGCCATGGTACCAAATGAACACTCTTAGCTCACAGATCTGGGCCATATAGCTCAGATTACAGTACAAACATTTTTTTTGTTTTAAATAAATACTTAAAAAGAAGTGTCATACCAAAAGTGTTTAAGTTATGTACAAAATGTTTTGGAAGGTTAAAAAAGTACATATATTGACATAAAATATTAATGAGAAAGGATTTTTTTTATTATTCATTTGCTGTTTAGTAAAGAAAAACACTTTGACATCAATGACTTATTTTTTCTTAGGAAAAATAATTATGGCGGCAGTAGGTTTTGATCCAAAGCCTCCAAAGAAACTGAAACCTTAATCAAGCGTCTTAGACACTGCTGATTTTTAGCTCATGCATCTGGATCATATCAATCAGCTAATGAGGAGAAAAGTCTTTATTATTATTGTTTTTCTTATTAGTGGAGAAAAACATTTTGTCATCACTGACTGATGTTTTCATAGTAAAATCATTATGGCAGCAGTGGGATTTGAACTCACTCCTCCAGAGAGACTGGAGCCTAAATCCAGAGCCTTAGACCGCTCAGCCATGCTCCCACATGGACCTGTCTGACTGAAAGCTCACAGTTCTGGATCATACAGTTGAGATTACAGGAAAAAAATGTGTTGTTTTAAATCAATACTTGAAAAGAAGTGTCATGTTACAAGTATTTAAAATACAAAAAGTTAAGGAAGCATAAAAAAGGTACAAAATTAGTAGTCAATATTAATGAGTAAGGATTTTTTATTATTGATTTGCTGTTTAGTAGAGTAAAACAGTTTGACATCAATGAATGTCATTTTCTCTTGAAAATAATTATGGCAGCAGTGGGATTTGAACCCACACCTCCAAAGAGACTGGAGCCTTAATCCAGCGCCTTAGACCGCTCGGCCATGCTACCACATATCTATTTTGACTCCAAAGGTAATAGTTTATTATTTTACAAATTATTTTTAAAGTTTGAGAAGACTCTTGAAATTGTGATAAACTGTTTTAAAATCTAGGACAGATGATGAACTTTTCAACCTTCCAATATTTTACTTTAGCAACTTAGTGGCCTTAGACCGCTCGGCCATGGTACCACATGGACACTCTTAGCTCACAGATCTGGGTCATATAGCTCAGGTTACAGTAAAAACATTTTTTAAATCAATATTTAAAAAGAAGTGTAATGCAAAAAGTGTTTAAATTATGTGCAAAATGTTTTGGAAGGTTAAAAAAAGTACATAAATTGACATAAAATATCAATGAGAAAGTATATTTTTTTTATTCATTTGCTGTTTAGTAGAGAAAAAACACTTTGACATCAATTACTTATTTTTTCTCAGGGAAAATAATTATGGCGGCAGTAGGTTTTGAACCAATTCCTCCAAAGAATCTGGAACCTTATTCCAGCATCTTAGACACTGCTGATCTTTAGCTAATGCATCTGGATCATATTGATCAGATTTTGAGGAGAAAGGACTTTATTATTATTGATTTTCTTATTAGTGGAGAAAAACATATTGCCATCACTGACTGACATTTTCATAGTAAAATCATTATGGAAGCAGTGGGATTCAGACCCACGCCTCCAGAGAGACTGGAACCTAAATCCAGTGCCATAGACCGCTCGCCCTTGCTACCCCATGGATACTTTTGACTCAAAGCTCAGAGTTCTGGATCATATAGTTAAGTTTACAAGAAAAAATTGTGTAGTTATAAATCAATACTTCAAAAGAAGTGTCATGATAAAAGTGTTTAAAATACAAAAATTTAAAAAAGGTACAAAATTAGCAGACAATATTAATTAGAAAGGATTTTTTATTATTGACTTGCTGTTTAGTGGAGAAAAATACTTTGACATCAATGACAGTCGTTTTATCTTGAAAATAATTATGACAGCAGTAGAATTTGAACCCATGCCTCCAAACAGACTGGAGCCTTAATGCAGCATCTTAGACCGCTCAGCCACATTTCTACCTTGACTCCATAGCTCATAGTTTATAATTTTACATATTATTTTTACATTTTGAGAAGACTCTTGAAATTATGATAAACTGTTTTAAAATCTAGGGCAGATGATGAATTTTTTAACCTACCAATATTTTATTTTAGCAGCTTAGTGGCCTTAGACCGCTCGGCCATGGTACCAAATGAACACTCTTAGCTCACAGATCTGGGCCATATAGCTCAGATTACAGTACAAACATTTTTTTTTGTTTTAAATAAATACTTAAAAACAAGTGTCATTCCAAAAGTGTTTAAGTTATGTACAAAATGTTTTGGAAGGTTAAAAAAGTACATAAATTGACATAAAATATTAATGAGAAATGATTTTTTATTATTCATTTGCTGTTTAGTAAAGAAAAACACTTTGACATCAATGACTTATTTTTTCTTAGGAAAAATAATTATGGCGGCAGTAGGTTTTGATCCAAAGCCTCCAAAGAAACTGGAACCTTAATCAAGCGTCTTAGACACTGCTGATTTTTAGCTCATGCATCTGGATCATATCAATCAGCTAATGAGGAGAAAAGTCTTTATTATTATTGTTTTTCTTATTAGTGGAGAAAAACATTTTGTCATCACTGACTGATGTTTTCATAGTAAAATCATTATGGCAGCAGTGGGATTTGAACTCACTCCTCCAGAGAGACTGGAGCCTAAATCCAGAGCCTTAGACCGCTCGGCCATGCTCCCACATGGATCTGTCTGACTGAAAGCTCACAGTTCTGGATCATACAGTTGAGATTACAGGAAAAAAGGTGTTGTTTTAAATCAATACTTGAAAAGAAGTGTCATGTTACAAGTATTTAAAATACAAAAAGTTAAGGAAGCATAAAAAAGGTACAAAATTAGTAGTCAATATTAATGAGTAAGGATTTTTTATTATTGATTTGCTGTTTAGTAGAGTAAAACAGTTTGACATCAATGAATGTCATTTTCTCTTGAATATAATTATTGCAGCAGTGGGATTTGAACCCACGCCTCCAAAGAGACTGGAGCCTTAATCCAGCGCCTTAGACCGCTTGGCCATGCTACCACATATCTATTTTGGCTCGAAAGGTCATAGTTTATTATTTTACATATTATTTTTAAAGTTTGAGAAGACTCTTGAAATTGTGATAAACTGTTTTAAAATCTAGGACAGATGATGAACTTTTCAACCTTCCAATATTTTACTTTAGCAACTTAGTGGCCTTAGACCGCTCGGCCATGGTACCACATGGACACTCTTAGCTCACAGATCTGGGTCATATAGCTCAGGTTACAGTAAAAACATTTTTTAAATCAATATTTAAAAAGAAGTGTAATGCAAAAAGTGTTTAAATTATGTGCAAAATGTTTTGGAAGGTTAAAAAAGTACATAAATTGACATAAAATATCAATGAGAAAGTATATTTTTTTATTCATTTGCTGTTTAGTAGAGAAAAAACACTTTGACATCAATTACTTATTTTTTTTCAGGGAAAATAATTATGGCGGCAGTAGGTTTTGAACCAATTCCTCCAAAGAATCTGGAACCTTATTCCAGCACCTTAGACACTGCTGATCTTTAGCTAATGCATCTGGATCATATTGATCAGATGTTGAGGAGAAAGGACTTTATTATTATTGATTTTCTTATTAGTGGAGAAAAACACATTGCCATCACTGACTGACATTTTCATAGTAAAATCATTATGGAAGCAGTGGGATTCGGACCCACGCCTCCAGAGAGACTGGAACCTAAATCCAGTGCCTTAGACCGCTCGCCCTTGCTACTCCATGGATACTTTTGACTCAAAGCTAAGAGTTCTGGATCATATAGTTAAGATTACAAGAAAAAATTGTGTAGTTATAAATAAATACTTGAAAAGAAGTGTCATGTTAAAAGTATTTAAAATACAAAAATTTAAAAAAGGTACAAAATTAGCAGATAATATTAATTAGAAAGGATTTTTTATTATTGACTTGCTGTTTAGTGGAGAAAAACACTTTGACATCAATGACAGTTGTTTTATCTTGAAAATAATTATGACAGCAGTGGAATTTGAACCCATGCCTCCAAACAGACTGGAGCCTTAATGCAGCATCTTAGACCGCTCAGCCACATTTCTACCTTGACTCCATAGCTCATAGTTTATAATTTTACATATTATTTTTACATTTTGAGAAGACTCTTGAAATTATGATAAACTGTTTTAAAATCTAGGGCAGATGATGAACTTTTTAACCTACCAATATTTTATTTTAGCAGCTTAGTGGCCTTAGACCGCTCGGCCATGGTACCAAATGAACACTCTTAGCTCACAGATCTGGGCCATATAGCTCAGATTACAGTACAAACATTTTTTTTGTTTTAAATAAATACTTAAAAAGAAGTGTCATACCAAAAGTGTTTAAGTTATGTACAAAATGTTTTGGAAGGTTAAAAAAGTACATAAAATTGACATAAAATATTAATGAGAAAGGATTTTTTATTATTCATTTGCTGTTTAGTAAAGAAAAATACTTTGACATCAATGACTTATTTTTTCTTAGGAAAAATAATTATGGCGGCAGTAGGTTTTGATCCAAAGCCTCCAAAGAAACTGGAACCTTAATCAAGCATCTTAGACACTGCTGATTTTTAGCTCATGCATCTGGATCATATCAATCAGCTAATGAGGAGAAAAGTCTTTATTATTATTGTTTTTCTTATTAGTGGAGAAAAACATTTTGTCATCACTGACTGATGTTTTCATAGTAAAATCATTATGGCAGCAGTGGGATTTGAACCCACGCCTCCAGAGAGACTGGAGCCTAAATCCAGAGCCTTAGACCGCTCGGCCATGCTCCCACATGGATCTGTCTGACTGAAAGCTCACAGTTCTGGATCATACAGTTGAGATTACAGGAAAAAAATGTGTTGTTTTAAATCAATACTTGAAAAGAAGTGTCATGTTACAAGTATTTAAAATACAAAAAGTTAAGGAAGCATAAAAAAGGTACAAAATTAGTAGTCAATATTAATGAGCAAGGATTTTTTATTATTGATTTGCTGTTTAGTAGAGTAAAACAGTTTGACATCAATGAATGTCATTTTCTCTTGAAAATAATTATGGCAGCAGTGGGATTTGAACCCACGCCTCCAAAGAGACTGGAGCCTTAATCCAGCGCCTTAGACCGCTTGGCCATGCTACCACATATCTATTTCGGCTCGAAAGGTCATAGTTTATTATTTTACATATTATTTTTAAAGTTTGAGAAGACTCTTGAAATTGTGATAAACTGTTTTAAAATCTAGGACAGATGATGAACTTTTCAACCTTCCAATATTTTACTTTAGCAACTTAGTGGCCTTAGACCGCTCGGCCATGGTACCACATTGACACTCTTAGCTCACAGATCTGGGTCATATAGCTCAGGATACAGTAAAAACATTTTTTAAATCAATATTTAAAAAGAAGTGTAATGCAAAAAGTGTTTAAATTATGTGCAAAATGTTTTGGAAGGTTAAAAAAGTACATAAATTGACATAAAATATCAATGAGAAAGTATATTTTTTTATTCATTTGCTGTTTAGTAGAGAAAAAACACTTTGACATCAATTACTTATTTTTTCTCAGGGAAAATAATTATGGCGGCAGTAGGTTTTGAACCAATTCCTCCAAAGAATCTGGAACCTTATTCCAGCACCTTAGACACTGCTGATCTTTAGCTAATGCATCTGGATCATATTGATCAGATTTTGAGGAGAAAGGACTTTATTATTATTGATTTTCTTATTAGTGGAGAAAAACATATTGCCATCACTGACTGACATTTTCATAGTAAAATCATTATGGAAGCAGTGGGATTCAGACCCATGCCTCCAGAGAGACTGGAACCTAAATCCAGTGCCTAAGACCGCTCGCCCTTGCTACCCCATGGATACTTTTGACTCAAAGCTCAGAGTTCTGGATCATATAGTTAAGATTACAAGAAAAAATTGTGTAGTTATAAATCAATACTTGAAAAGAAGTGTCATGATAAAAGTGTTTAAAATACAAAAATTTAAAAAAGGTACAAAATTAGCAGACAATATTAATTAGAAAGGATTTTTTATTATTGACTTGCTGTTTAGTGGAGAAAAATACTTTGACATCAATGACAGTCGTTTTATCTTGAAAATAATTATGACAGCAGTAGAATTTGAACCCATGCCTCCAAACAGACTGGAGCCTTAATGCAGCATCTTAGACCGCTCAGCCACATTTCTACCTTGACTCCATAGCTCATAGTTTATAATTTTACATATTATTTTTACATTTTGAGAAGACTCTTGAAATTATGATAAACTGTTTTAAAATCTAGGGCAGATGATGAACTTTTTAACCTACCAATATTTTATTTTAGCAGCTTAGTGGCCTTAGACCGCTCGGCCATGGTACCAAATGAACACTCTTAGCTCACAGATCTGGGCCATATAGCTCAGATTACAGTACAAACATTTTTTTTTTGTTTTAAATAAATACTTAAAAAGAAGTGTCATTCCAAAAGTGTTTAAGTTATGTACAAAATGTTTTGGAAGGTTAAAAAAGTACATAAATTGACATAAAATATTAATGAGAAATGATTTTTTATTATTCATTTGCTGTTTAGTAAAGAAAAACACTTTGACATCAATGACTTATTTTTTCTTAGGAAAAATAATTATGGCGGCAGTAGGTTTTGATCCAAAGCCTCCAAAGAAACTGGAACCTTAATCAAGCGTCTTAGACACTGCTGATTTTTAGCTCATGCATCTGGATCATATCAATCAGCTAATGAGGAGAAAAGTCTTTATTATTGTTGTTTTTCTTATTAGTGGAGAAAAACATTTTGTCATCACTGACTGATGTTTTCATAGTAAAATCATTATGGCAGCAGTGGGATTTGAACTCACTCCTCCAGAGAGACTGGAGCCTAAATCCAGAGCCTTAGACCGCTCGGCCATGCTCCCACATGGATCTGTCTGACTGAAAGCTCACAGTTCTGGATCATACAGTTGAGATTACAGGAAAAAATGTGTTGTTTTAAATCAATACTTGAAAAGAAGTGTCATGTTACAAGTATTTAAAATACAAAAAGTTAAGGAAGCATAAAAAAGGTACAAAATTAGTAGTCAATATTAATGAGTAAGGATTTTTTATTATTGATTTGCTGTTTAGTAGAGTAAAACAGTTTGACATCAATGAATGTCATTTTCTCTTGAAAATAATTATGGCAGCAGTGGGATTTGAACCCACGCCTCCAAAGAGACTGGAGCCTTAATCCAGCGCCTTAGACCGCTTGGCCATGCTACCACATATCTATTTTGGCTCGAAAGGTCATAGTTTATTATTTTACATATTATTTTTAAAGTTTGAGAAGACTCTTGAAATTGTGATAAACTGTTTTAAAATCTAGGACAGATGATGAACTTTTCAACCTTCCAATATTTTACTTTAGCAACTTAGTGGCCTTAGACCGCTCGGCCATGGTACCACATGGACACTCTTAGCTCACAGATCTGGGTCATATAGCTCAGGTTACAGTAAAAACATTTTTTAAATCAATATTTAAAAAGAAGTGTAATGCAAAAAGTGTTTAAATTATGTGCAAAATGTTTTGGAAGGTTAAAAAAGTACATAAATTGACATAAAATATCAATGAGAAAGTATATTTTTTTATTCATTTGCTGTTTAGTAGAGAAAAAACACTTTGACATCAATTACTTATTTTTTTTCAGGGAAAATAATTATGGCGGCAGTAGGTTTTGAACCAATTCCTCCAAAGAATCTGGAACCTTATTCCAGCACCTTAGACACTGCTGATCTTTAGCTAATGCATCTGGATCATATTGATCAGATGTTGAGGAGAAAGGACTTTATTATTATTGATTTTCTTATTAGTGGTGAAAAACATTTTGTCATCACTGACTGATGTTTTCATAGTGAAATCATTATGGCAGCAGTGGGATTTGAACCCACGCCTCCAGAGAAACTGGAGCCTAAATCCAGCACCTTAGACCGCTCGGCCATGGTACTACATGGATACTCTTAGCTCACAGATCTGGGTCATATAGCTCAGGTTACAGTAAAAACATTTTTTTAAATCAATATTTAAAAAGAAGTGTAATGCAAAAAGTGTTTAAATTATGTACAAAACGTTTTGGAAGGTTAAAAAAGTACATAAATTGACATAAAATATCAATGAGAAAGGATATTTTTATTATTGATTTGCTGTTTAGTAGAGAAAAAACACTTTGACATCAATTACTTATTTTTTCTCAGGGAAAATAATTATGGCGGCAGTAGGTTTTGAACCAATTCCTCCAAAGAATCTGGAACCTTAATCCAGCATCTTAGACACTGCTGGTTTTTAGCTAATGCATCTGGATCATATTGATCAGATTTTGAGGAGAAAGGACTTTATTATTTTGATTTTCTTATTAGTGGAGAAAAACACATTGCCATCACTGACTGACATTTTCATAGTAAAATCATTATGGAAGCAGTGGGATTCGGACCCACGCCTCCAGAGAGACTGGAACCTAAATCCAGTGCCTTAGACCGCTCGCCCTTGCTACCCCATGGATACTTTTGACTCAAAGCTCAGAGTTCTGGATCATATAGTTAAGATTACAAGAAAAAATTGTGTAGTTATAAATCAATACTTGAAAAGAAGTGTCATGTTAAAAGTGTTTAAAATACAAAAATTTAAAAAAGGTACAAAATTAGCAGACAATATTAATTAGAAAGGATTTTTTATTATTGACTTGCTGTTTAGTGGAGAAAAACACTTTGACATCAATGACAGTCGTTTTATCTTGAAAATAATTATGACAGCAGTGGAATTTGAACCCATGCCTCCAAACAGACTGGAGCCTTAATGCAGCATCTTAGAACGCTCAGCCACATTTCTACCTTGACTCCATAGCTCATAGTTTATAATTTTACATATTGTTTTTACATTTTGAGAAGACTCTTGAAATTATGATAAACTGTTTTAAAATCTAGGGCAGATGATGAACTTTTTAACCTACCAATATTTTATTTTAGCAGCTTAGTTGCCTTAGACCGCTCGGCCATGGTACCAAATGAACACTCTTAGCTCACAGATCTGGGCCATATAGCTCAGTTTACAGTACAAACATTTTTTTTTGTTTTAAATAAATACTTAAAAAGAAGTGTCATACCAATAGTGTTTAAGTTATGTACAAAATGTTTTGGAAGGTTAAAAAAGTACATAAAATTGACATAAAATATTAATGAGAAAGGATTTTTTATTATTCATTTGCTGTTTAGTAAAGAAAAACACTTTGACATCAATGACTTATTTTTTCTTAGGAAAAATAATTATGGCGGCAGTAGGTTTTGATCCAAAGCCTCCAAAGAAACTGGAACCTTAATCAAGCATCTTAGACACTGCTGATTTTTAGCTCATGCATCTGGATCATATCAATCAGCTAATGAGGAGAAAAGTCTTTATTATTATTGTTTTTCTTATTAGTGGAGAAAAACATTTTGTCATCACTGACTGATGTTTTCATAGTAAAATCATTATGGCAGCAGTGGGATTTGAACCCACGCCTCCAGAGAGACTGGAGCCTAAATCCAGAGCCTTAGACCGCTCGGCCATGCTCCCACATGGATCTGTCTGACTGAAAGCTCACAGTTCTGGATCATACAGTTGAGATTACAGGAAAAAAATGTGTTGTTTTAAATCAATACTTGAAAAGATGTGTCATGTTACAAGTATTTAAAATACAAAAAGTTAAGGAAGCATAAAAAAGGTACAAAATTAGTAGTCAATATTAATGAGTAAGGATTTTTTATTATTGATTTGCTGTTTAGTAGAGTAAAACAGTTTGACATCAATGAATGTCATTTTCTCTTGAAAATAATTATGGCAGCAGTGGGATTTGAACCCACGCCTCCAAAGAGACTGGAGCCTTAATCCAGCGCCTTAGACCGCTTGGCCATGCTACCACATATCTATTTCGGCTCGAAAGGTCATAGTTTATTATTTTACATATTATTTTTAAAGTTTGAGAAGACTCTTGAAATTGTGATAAACTGTTTTAAAATCTAGGACAGATGATGAACTTTTCAACCTTCCAATATTTTACTTTAGCAACTTAGTGGCCTTAGACCGCTCGGCCATGGTACCACATTGACACTCTTAGCTCACAGATCTGGGTCATATAGCTCAGGATACAGTAAAAACATTTTTTAAATCAATATTTAAAAAGAAGTGTAATGCAAAAAGTGTTTAAATTATGTGCAAAATGTTTTGGAAGGTTAAAAAAGTACATAAATTGACATAAAATATCAATGAGAAAGTATATTTTTTTATTCATTTGCTGTTTAGTAGAGAAAAAACACTTTGACATCAATTACTTATTTTTTCTCAGGGAAAATAATTATGGCTGCAGTAGGTTTTGAACCAATTCCTCCAAAGAATCTGGAACCTTATTCCAGCACCTTAGACACTGCTGATCTTTAGCTAATGCATCTGGATCATATTGATCAGATGTTGAGGAGAAAGGACTTTATTATTATTGATTTTCTTATTAGTGGAGAAAAACACATTGCCATCACTGACTGACATTTTCATAGTAAAATCATTATGGAAGCAGTGGGATTCGGACCCACGCCTCCAGAGAGACTGGAACCTAAATCCAGTGCCTTAGACCGCTCGCCCTTGCTACTCCATGGATACTTTTGACTCAAAGCTAAGAGTTCTGGATCATATAGTTAAGATTACAAGAAAAAATTGTGTAGTTATAAATAAATACTTGAAAAGAAGTGTCATGTTAAAGGTATTTAAAATACAAAAATTTAAAAAAGGTACAAAATTAGCAGACAATATTAATTAGAAAGGATTTTTTATTATTGACTTGCTGTTTAGTGGAGAAAAACACTTTGACATCAATGACAGTCGTTTTATCTTAAAAATAATTATGACAGCAGTGGAATTTGAACCCATGCCTCCAAACAGACTGGAGCCTTAATGCAGCATCTTAGACCGCTCAGCCACATTTCTACCTTGACTCCATAGCTCATAGTTTATAATTTTACATATTATTTTTACATTTTGAGAAGACTCTTGAAATTATGATAAACTGTTTTAAAATCTAGGGCAGATGATGAACTTTTTAACCTACCAATATTTTATTTTAGCAGCTTAGTTGCCTTAGACCGCTCGGCCATGGTACCAAATGAACACTCTTAGCTCACAGATCTGGGCCATATAGCTCAGATTACAGTACAAACATTTTTTTTTTGTTTTAAATAAATACTTAAAAAGAAGTGTCATACCAAAAGTGTTTAAGTTATGTACAAAATGTTTTGGAAGGTTAAAAAAGTACATAAATTGACATAAAATATTAATGAGAAAGGATTTTTTTATTATTCATTTGCTGTTTAGTAAAGAAAAACACTTTGACATCAATGACTTATTTTTTCTTAGGAAAAATAATTATGGCGGCAGTAGGTTTTGATCCAAAGCCTCCAAAGAAACTGAAACCTTAATATAGCGCCTTAGACACTGCTGACTTTTAGCTCATGCATCTGGATCATATCAATCAGCTATTGATGAGAAAAGTCTTTATTATTATTATTGTTTTTCTTATTAGTGGTGAAAAACATTTTGTCATCACTGACTGATGTTTTCATAGTAAAATCATTATGGCAGCAGCGGGATTTGAACCCACGCCTCCAGAGAGACTGGAGCCTAAATCCAGCGCCTTAGACCGCTCGGCCATGCTACCACATGGACCTGTCTGACTGAAAGCTCACAGTTCTGGATCATACAGTTGAGATTACAGGAAAAAAATGTGTTGTTTTAAATCTATACTTGAAAAGAAGTGTCATGTTACAAGTATTTAAAATACAAAAAGTTAAGGAAGCATTAAAAAGGTACAAAATTAGTAGTCAATATTAATGAGTAAGGATTTTTTATTATTGATTTGCTGTTTAGTAGAGTAAAACAGTTTGACATCAATGAATGTCATTTTCTCTTGAATATAATTATTGCAGCAGTGGGATTTGAACCCACGCCTCCAAAGAGACTGGAGCCTTAATCCAGCGCCTTAGACCGCTCGGCCATGCTACCACATATCTATTTTGGCTCGAAAGGTCATAGTTTATTATTTTACATATTATTTTTAAAGTTTGAGAAGACTCTTGAAATTGTGATAAACTGTTTTAAAATCTAGGACAGATGATGAACTTTTCAACCTTCCAATATTTTACTTTAGCAACTTAGTGGCCTTAGACCGCTCGGCCATGGTACCACATGGACACTCTTAGCTCACAGATCTGGGTCATATAGCTCAGGTTACAGTAAAAACATTTTTTTAAATCAATATTTAAAAAGAAGTGTAATGCAAAAAGTGTTTAAATTATGTACAAAACGTTTTGGAAGGTTAAAAAAGTACATTAATTGACATAAAATATCAATGAGAAAGGATATTTTTATTATTGATTTGCTGTTTAGTAGAGAAAAAACACTTTGACATCAATTACTTATTTTTTCTCAGGGAAAATAATTATGGCGGCAGTAGGTTTTGAACAAATTCCTCCAAAGAATCTGGAACCTTAATCCAGCATCTTAGACACTGCTGGTTTTTAGCTAATGCATCTGGATCATATTGATCAGATTTTGAGGAGAAAGGACTTTATTATTATTGATTTTCTTATTAGTGGAGAAAAACACATTGCCATCACTGACTGACATTTTCATAGTAAAATCATTATGGAAGCAGTGGGATTCGGACCCACGCCTCCAGAGAGACTGGAACCTAAATCCAGTGCCTTAGACCGCTCTCCCTTGCTACCCCATGGATACTTTTGACTCAAAGCTCAGAGTTCTGGATCATATAGTTAAGATTACAAGAAAAAATTGTGTAGTTATAAATCAATACTTGAAAAGAAGTGTCATGTTAAAAGTGTTTAAAATACAAAAATTTAAAAAAGGTACAAAATTAGCAGACAATATTAATTAGAAAGGATTTTTTATTATTGACTTGCTGTTTAGTGGAGAAAAACACTTTGACATCAATGACAGTCGTTTTACCTTGAAAATAATTATGACAGCAGTGGAATTTGAACACATGCCTCCAAACAGACTGGAGCCTTAATGCAGCATCTTAGACCGCTCAGCCACATTTCTACCTTGACTCTATAGCTCATAGTTTATAATTTTACATATTGTTTTTACATTTTGAGAAGACTCTTGAAATTATGATAAACTGTTTTAAAATCTAGGGCAGATGATGAACTTTTTAACCTACCAATATTTTATTTTAGCAGCTTAGTGGCCTTAGACCGCTCGGCCATGGTACCAAATAAACACTCTTAGCTCACAGATCTGGGCCATATAGCTCAGTTTACAGTACAAACATTTTTTTTTGTTTTAAATAAATACTTAAAAAGAAGTGTCATACCAAAAGTGTTTAAGTTATGTACAAAATGTTTTGGAAGGTTAAAAAAGTACATAAAATTGACATAAAATATTAATGAGAAAGGATTTTTTATTATTCATTTGCTGTTTAGTAAAGAAAAACACTTTGACATCAATGACTTATTTTTTCTTAGGAAAAATAATTATGGCGGCAGTAGGTTTTGATCCAAAGCCTCCAAAGAAACTGGAACCTTAATCAAGCGTCTTAGACACTGCTGATTTTTAGCTCATGCATCTGGATCATATCAATCAGCTAATGAGGAGAAAAGTCTTTATTATTATTGTTTTTCTTATTAGTGGAGAAAAACATTTTGTCATCACTGACTGATGTTTTCATAGTAAAATCATTATGGCAGCAGTGGGATTTGAACTCACTCCTCCAGAGAGACTGGAGCCTAAATCCAGAGCCTTAGACCGCTCGGCCATGCTCCCACATGGATCTGTCTGACTGAAAGCTCACAGTTCTGGATCATACAGTTGAGATTACAGGAAAAAAATGTGTTGTTTTAAATCAATACTTGAAAAGAAGTGTCATGTTACAAGTATTTAAAATACAAAAAGTTAAGGAAGCATAAAAAAGGTACAAAATTAGTAGTCAATATTAATGAGTAAGGATTTTTTATTATTGATTTGCTGTTTAGTAGAGTAAAACAGTTTGACATCAATGAATGTCATTTTCTCTTGAAAATAATTATGGCAGCAGTGGGATTTGAACCCACGCCTCCAAAGAGACTGGAGCCTTAATCCAGCGCCTTAGACAGCTTGGCCATGCTACCACAAATCTATTTTGGCTCCAAAGGTCATAGTTTATTATTTTACATATTATTTTTAAAGTTTGAGAAGACTCTTGAAATTGTGATAAACTGTTTTAAAATCTAGGACAGATGATGAACTTTTCAACCTTCCAATATTTTACTTTAGCAACTTAGTGGCCTTAGACCGCTCGGCCATGGTACCACATGGACACTCTTAGCTCACAGATCTGGGTCATATAGCTCAGGTTACAGTAAAAACCTTTTTTAAATCAATATTTAAAAAGAAGTGTAATGCAAAAAGTGTTTAAATTATGTGCAAAATGTTTTGGAAGGTTAAAAAAGTACATAAATTGACATAAAATATCAATGAGAAAGTATATTTTTTTATTCATTTGCTGTTTAGTAGAGAAAAAACACTTTGACATCAATTACTTATTTTTTCTCAGGGAAAATAATTATGGCGGCAGTAGGTTTTGAACCAATTCCTCCAAAGAATCTGGAACCTTATTCCAGCACCTTAGACACTGCTGATCTTTAGCTAATGCATCTGGATCATATTGATCAGATGTTGAGGAGAAAGGACTTTATTATTATTGATTTTCTTATTAGTGGAGAAAAAAACATTGCCATCACTGACTGACATTTTCATAGTAAAATCATTATGGAAGCAGTGGGATTCGGACCCACGCCTCCAGAGAGACTGGAACCTAAATCCAGTGCCTTAGACCGCTCGCCCTTGCTACTCCATGGATACTTTTGACTCAAAGCTAAGAGTTCTGGATCATATAGTTAAGATTACAAGAAAAAATTGTGTAGTTATAAATAAATACTTGAAAAGAAGTGTCATGTTAAAAGTATTTAAAATACAAAAATTTAAAAAAGGTACAAAATTAGCAGACAATATTAATTAGAAAGGATTTTTTATTATTGACTTGCTGTTTAGTGGAGAAAAACACTTTGACATCAATGACAGTCGTTTTATCTTGAAAATAATTATGACAGCAGTGGAATTTGAACCCATGCCTCCAAACAGACTGGAGCCTTAATGCAGCATCTTAGACCGCTCAGCCACATTTCTACCTTGACTCCATAGCTCATAGTTTATAATTTTACATATTATTTTTACATTTTGAGAAGACTCTTGAAATTATGATAAACTGTTTTAAAATCTAGGGCAGATGATTAACTTTTTAACCTACCAATATTTTATTTTAGCAGCTTAGTGGCCTTAGACCGCTCGGCCATGGTACCAAATGAACACTCTTAGCTCACAGATCTGGGCCATATAGCTCAGATTACAGTACAAACATTTTTTTTTTGTTTTAAATAAATACTTAAAAAGAAGTGTCATACCAAAAGTGTTTAAGTTATGTACAAAATGTTTTGGAAGGTTAAAAAAGTACATAAATTGACATAAAATATTAATGAGAAAGGATTTTTTTATTATTCATTTGCTGTTTAGTAAAGAAAAACACTTTGACATCAATGACTTATTTTTTCTTAGGAAAAATAATTATGGCGGCAGTAGGTTTTGATCCAAAGCCTCCAAAGAAACTGAAACCTTAATCCAGCGCCTTAGACACTGCTGATTTTTAGCTCATGCATCTGGATCATATCAATCTGCTATTGATGAGAAAAGTCTTTATTATTATTGTTTTTCTTATTAGTGGTGAAAAACATTTTGTCATCACTGACTGATGTTTTCATAGTAAAATCATTATGGCAGCAGTGGGATTTGAACCCACGCCTCCAGAGAGACTGGAGCCTAAATACAGCGCCTTAGACCGCTCGGCCATGCTACCACAAATCTATTTTGGCTCCAAAGGTCATAGTTTATTATTTTACATATTATTTTTAAAGTTTGAGAAGACTCTTGAAATTGTGATAAACTGTTTTAAAATCTAGGACAGATGAACTTTTCAACCTTCCAATATTTTACTTTAGCAACTTAGTGGCCTTAGACCGCTCGGCCATGGTACCACATGGACACTCTTAGCTCACAGATCTGGGTCATATAGCTCAGGTTACAGTAAAAACATTTTTTTAAATCAATATTTAAAAAGAAGTGTAATGCAAAAAGTGTTTAAATTATGTACAAAACGTTTTGGAAGGTTAAAAAAGTACATAAATTGACATAAAATATCAATGAGAAAGGATATTTTTATTATTGATTTGCTGTTTAGTAGAGAAAAAACACTTTGACATCAATTACTTATTTTTTCTCAGGGAAAATAATTATGGCGGCAGTAGGTTTTGAACAAATTCCTCCAAAGAATCTGGAACCTTAATCCAGCATCTTAGACACTGCTGGTTTTTAGCTAATGCATCTGGATCATATTGATCAGATTTTGAGGAGAAAGGACTTTATTATTATTGATTTTCTTATTAGTGGAGAAAAACACATTGCCATCACTGACTGACATTTTCATAGTAAAATCATTATGGAAGCAGTGGGATTCGGACCCACGCCTCCAGAGAGACTGGAACCTAAATCCAGTGCCTTAGACCGCTCTCCCTTGCTACCCCATGGATACTTTTGACTCAAAGCTCAGAGTTCTGGATCATATAGTTAAGATTACAAGAAAAAATTGTGTAGTTATAAATCAATACTTGAAAAGAAGTGTCATGTTAAAAGTGTTTAAAATACAAAAATTTAAAAAAGGTACAAAATTAGCAGACAATATTAATTAGAAAGGATTTTTTATTATTGACTTGCTGTTTAGTGGAGAAAAACACTTTGACATCAATGACAGTCGTTTTACCTTGAAAATAATTATGACAGCAGTGGAATTTGAACACATGCCTCCAAACAGACTGGAGCCTTAATGCAGCATCTTAGACCGCTCAGCCACATTTCTACCTTGACTCTATAGCTCATAGTTTATAATTTTACATATTGTTTTTACATTTTGAGAAGACTCTTGAAATTATGATAAACTGTTTTAAAATCTAGGGCAGATGATGAACTTTTTAACCTACCAATATTTTATTTTAGCAGCTTAGTGGCCTTAGACCGCTCGGCCATGGTACCAAATAAACACTCTTAGCTCACAGATCTGGGCCATATAGCTCAGTTTACAGTACAAACATTTTTTTTTGTTTTAAATAAATACTTAAAAAGAGGTGTCATACCAATAGTGTTTAAGTTATGTACAAAATGTTTTGGAAGGTTAAAAAAGTACATAAAATTGACATAAAATATTAATGAGAAAGGATTTTTTATTATTCATTTGCTGTTTAGTAAAGAAAAACACTTTGACATCAATGACTTATTTTTTCTTAGGAAAAATAATTATGGCGGCAGTAGGTTTTGATCCAAAGCCTCCAAAGAAACTGGAACCTTAATCAAGCGTCTTAGACACTGCTGATTTTTAGCTCATGCATCTGGATCATATCAATCAGCTAATGAGGAGAAAAGTCTTTATTATTATTGTTTTTCTTATTAGTGGAGAAAAACATTTTGTCATCACTGACTGATGTTTTCATAGTAAAATCATTATGGCAGCAGTGGGATTTGAACTCACTCCTCCAGAGAGACTGGAGCCTAAATCCAGAGCCTTAGACCGCTCGGCCATGCTCCCACATGGATCTGTCTGACTGAAAGCTCACAGTTCTGGATCATACAGTTGAGATTACAGGAAAAAAATGTGTTGTTTTAAATCAATACTTGAAAAGAAGTGTCATGTTACAAGTATTTAAAATACAAAAAGTTAAGGAAGCATAAAAAAGGTACAAAATTAGTAGTCAATATTAATGAGTAAGGATTTTTTATTATTGATTTGCTGTTTAGTAGAGTAAAACAGTTTGACATCAATGAATGTCATTTTCTCTTGAAAATAATTATGGCAGCAGTGGGATTTGAACCCACGCCTCCAAAGAGACTGGAGCCTTAATCCAGCGCCTTAGACAGCTTGGCCATGCTACCACAAATCTATTTTGGCTCCAAAGGTCATAGTTTATTATTTTACATATTATTTTTAAAGTTTGAGAAGACTCTTGAAATTGTGATAAACTGTTTTAAAATCTAGGACAGATGATGAACTTTTCAACCTTCCAATATTTTACTTTAGCAACTTAGTGGCCTTAGACCGCTCGGCCATGGTACCACATGGACACTCTTAGCTCACAGATCTGGGTCATATAGCTCAGGTTACAGTAAAAACCTTTTTTAAATCAATATTTAAAAAGAAGTGTAATGCAAAAAGTGTTTAAATTATGTGCAAAATGTTTTGGAAGGTTAAAAAAGTACATAAATTGACATAAAATATCAATGAGAAAGTATATTTTTTTATTCATTTGCTGTTTAGTAGAGAAAAAACACTTTGACATCAATTACTTATTTTTTCTCAGGGAAAATAATTATGGCGGCAGTAGGTTTTGAACCAATTCCTCCAAAGAATCTGGAACCTTATTCCAGCACCTTAGACACTGCTGATCTTTAGCTAATGCATCTGGATCATATTGATCAGATGTTGAGGAGAAAGGACTTTATTATTATTGATTTTCTTATTAGTGGAGAAAAAAACATTGCCATCACTGACTGACATTTTCATAGTAAAATCATTATGGAAGCAGTGGGATTCGGACCCACGCCTCCAGAGAGACTGGAACCTAAATCCAGTGCCTTAGACCGCTCGCCCTTGCTACTCCATGGATACTTTTGACTCAAAGCTAAGAGTTCTGGATCATATAGTTAAGATTACAAGAAAAAATTGTGTAGTTATAAATAAATACTTGAAAAGAAGTGTCATGTTAAAAGTATTTAAAATACAAAAATTTAAAAAAGGTACAAAATTAGCAGACAATATTAATTAGAAAGGATTTTTTATTATTGACTTGCTGTTTAGTGGAGAAAAACACTTTGACATCAATGACAGTCGTTTTATCTTGAAAATAATTATGACAGCAGTGGAATTTGAACCCATGCCTCCAAACAGACTGGAGCCTTAATGCAGCATCTTAGACCGCTCAGCCACATTTCTACCTTGACTCCATAGCTCATAGTTTATAATTTTACATATTATTTTTACATTTTGAGAAGACTCTTGAAATTATGATAAACTGTTTTAAAATCTAGGGCAGATGATTAACTTTTTAACCTACCAATATTTTATTTTAGCAGCTTAGTGGCCTTAGACCGCTCGGCCATGGTACCAAATGAACACTCTTAGCTCACAGATCTGGGCCATATAGCTCAGATTACAGTACAAACATTTTTTTTTTGTTTTAAATAAATACTTAAAAAGAAGTGTCATACCAAAAGTGTTTAAGTTATGTACAAAATGTTTTGGAAGGTTAAAAAAGTACATAAATTGACATAAAATATTAATGAGAAAGGATTTTTTTATTATTCATTTGCTGTTTAGTAAAGAAAAACACTTTGACATCAATGACTTATTTTTTCTTAGGAAAAATAATTATGGCGGCAGTAGGTTTTGATCCAAAGCCTCCAAAGAAACTGAAACCTTAATCCAGCGCCTTAGACACTGCTGATTTTTAGCTCATGCATCTGGATCATATCAATCTGCTATTGATGAGAAAAGTCTTTATTATTATTGTTTTTCTTATTAGTGGTGAAAAACATTTTGTCATCACTGACTGATGTTTTCATAGTAAAATCATTATGGCAGCAGTGGGATTTGAACCCACGCCTCCAGAGAGACTGGAGCCTAAATACAGCGCCTTAGACCGCTCAGCCATGCTACCACAAATCTATTTTGGCTCCAAAGGTCATAGTTTATTATTTTACATATTATTTTTAAAGTTTGAGAAGACTCTTGAAATTGTGATAAACTGTTTTAAAATCTAGGACAGATGAACTTTTCAACCTTCCAATATTTTACTTTAGCAACTTAGTGGCCTTAGACCGCTCGGCCATGGTACCACATGGACACTCTTAGCTCACAGATCTGGGTCATATAGCTCAGGTTACAGTAAAAACCTTTTTTAAATCAATATTTAAAAAGAAGTGTAATGCAAAAAGTGTTTAAATTATGTGCAAAATGTTTTGGAAGGTTAAAAAAGTACATAAATTGACATAAAATATCAATGAGAAAGTATATTTTTTTATTCATTTGCTGTTTAGTAGAGAAAAAACACTTTGACATCAATTACTTATTTTTTCTCAGGGAAAATAATTATGGCGGCAGTAGGTTTTGAACCAATTCCTCCAAAGAATCTGGAACCTTATTCCAGCACCTTAGACACTGCTGATCTTTAGCTAATGCATCTGGATCATATTGATCAGATGTTGAGGAGAAAGGACTTTATTATTATTGATTTTCTTATTAGTGGAGAAAAAAACATTGCCATCACTGACTGACATTTTCATAGTAAAATCATTATGGAAGCAGTGGGATTCGGACCCACGCCTCCAGAGAGACTGGAACCTAAATCCAGTGCCTTAGACCGCTCGCCCTTGCTACTCCATGGATACTTTTGACTCAAAGCTAAGAGTTCTGGATCATATAGTTAAGATTACAAGAAAAAATTGTGTAGTTATAAATAAGTACTTGAAAAGAAGTGTCATGTTAAAAGTATTTAAAATACAAAAATTTAAAAAAGGTACAAAATTAGCAGACAATATTAATTAGAAAGGATTTTTTATTATTGACTTGCTGTTTAGTGGAGAAAAACACTTTGACATCAATGACAGTCGTTTTATCTTGAAAATAATTATGACAGCAGTGGAATTTGAACCCATGCCTCCAAACAGACTGGAGCCTTAATGCAGCATCTTAGACCGCTCAGCCACATTTCTACCTTGACTCCATAGCTCATAGCTTATAATTTTACATATTATTTTTACATTTTGAGAAGACTCTTGAAATTATGATAAACTGTTTTAAAATCTAGGGCAGATGATTAACTTTTTAACCTACCAATATTTTATTTTAGCAGCTTAGTTGCCTTAGACCGCTCGGCCATGGTACCAAATGAACACTCTTAGCTCACAGATCTGGGCCATATAGCTCAGATTACAGTACAAACATTTTTTTTTTGTTTTAAATAAATACTTAAAAAGAAGTGTCATACCAAAAGTGTTTAAGTTATGTACAAAATGTTTTGGAAGGTTAAAAAAGTACATAAATTGACATAAAATATTAATGAGAAAGGATTTTTTTATTATTCATTTGCTGTTTAGTAAAGAAAAACACTTTGACATCAATGACTTATTTTTTCTTAGGAAAAATAATTATGGCGGCAGTAGGTTTTGATCCAAAGCCTCCAAAGAAACTGAAACCTTAATCCAGCGCCTTAGACACTGCTGATTTTTAGCTCATGCATCTGGATCATATCAATCTGCTATTGATGAGAAAAGTCTTTATTATTATTGTTTTTCTTATTAGTGGTGAAAAACATTTTGTCATCACTGACTGATGTTTTCATAGTAAAATCATTATGGCAGTAGTGGGATTTGAACCCACGCCTCCAGAGAGACTGGAGCCTAAATACAGCGCCTTAGACCGCTCGGCCATGCTACCACATGGACCTGTCTGACTGAATGCTCACAGTTCTGGATCATACAGTTGAGATTACAGGGAAAAAATGTGTTGTTTTAAATCAATACTTGAAAAGAAGTGTCATGTTACAAGTATTTAAAATACAAAAAGTTAAGGAAGCATAAAAAAGGTACAAAATTAGTAGTCAATATTAATGAGTAAGGATTTTTTATTATTGATTTGCTGTTTAGTAGAGTAAAACAGTTTGACATCAATGAATGTCATTTTCTCTTGAATATAATTATGGCAGCAGTGGGATTTGAACCCACGCCTCCAAAGAGACTGGAGCCTTAATTCAGCGCCTTAGACCGCTCGGCCATGCTACCACATATCTATTTTGACTTGAAAGGTCATAGTTTATTATTTTACATATTATTTTTAAAGTTTGAGAAGACTCTTGAAATTGTGATAAACTGTTTTAAAATCTAGGACAGATGATGAACTTTTCAACCTTCCAATATTTTACTTTAGCAACTTAGTGGCCTTAGACCGCTCGGCCATGGTACCACATGGACACTCTTAGCTCACAGATCTGGGTCATATAGCTCAGGTTACAGTAATAACATTCTTTTAAATCAATATTTAAAAAGAAGTATAATGCAAAAAGTGTTTAAATTATGTACAAAACATTTTGGAAGGTTAAAAAAGTACATAAATTGACATAAAATATCAATGAGAAAGGATATTTTTATTATTGATTTGCTGTTTAGTAGAGAAAAAACACTTTGACATCAATTACTTATTTTTTCTCAGGGAAAATAATTATGGCGGCAGTAGGTTTTGAACAAATTCCTCCAAAGAATCTGGAACCTTAATCCAGCATCTTAGACACTGCTGGTTTTTAGCTAATGCATCTGGATCATATTGATCAGATTTTGAGGAGAAAGGACTTTATTATTATTGATTTTCTTATTAGTGGAGAAAAACACATTGCCATCACTGACTGACATTTTCATAGTAAAATCATTATGGAAGCAGTGGGATTCGGACCCACGCCTCCAGAGAGACTGGAACCTAAATCCAGTGCCTTAGACCGCTCGCCCTTGCTACCCCATGGATACTTTTGACTCAAAGCTCAGAGTTCTGGATCATATAGTTAAGATTACAAGAAAAAATTGTGTAGTTATAAATCAATACTTGAAAAGAAGTGTCATGTTAAAAGTGTTTAAAATACAAAAATTTAAAAAAGGTACAAAATTAGCAGACAATATTAATTAGAAAGGATTTTTTATTATTGACTTGCTGTTTAGTGGAGAAAAACACTTTGACATCAATGACAGTCGTTTTATCTTGAAAATAATTATGACAGCAGTGGAATTTGAACCCATGCCTCCAAACAGACTGGAGCCTTAATGCAGCATCGTAGACCGCTCAGCCACATTTCTACCTTGACTCCATAGCTCATAGTTTATAATTTTACATATTATTTTTACATTTTGAGAAGACTCTTGAAATTATGATAAACTGTTTTAAAATCTAGGGCAGATGATGAACTTTTTAACCTACCAATATTTTATTTTAGCAACTTAGTGGCCTTAGACCGCTCGGCCATGGTACCAAATGAACACTCTTAGCTCACAGATCTGGGCCATATAGCTCAGTTTACAGTACAAACATTTTTTTTTTTTTTAAATAAATACTTAAAAAGAAGTGTCATACCAATACTGTTTAAGTTATGTACAAAATGTTTTGGAAGGTTAAAAAAGTACATAAAATTGACATAAAATATTAATGAGAAAGGATTTTTTTATTATTCATTTGCTGTTTAGTAAAGAAAAACACTTTGACATCAATGACTTATTTTTTCTTAGGAAAAATAATTATGGCGGCAGTAGGTTTTGATCCAAAGTCTCCAAAGAAACTGAAACCTTAATCCAGCGCCTTAGACACTGCTGATTTTTAGCTCATGCATCTGGATCATATCAATCAGCTATTGATGAGAAAAGTCTTTATTATTATTTTTTATCTTATTAGTGGAGAAAAACATTTAGTCATCACTGACTGATGTTTTCATAGTAAAATCATGATGGCAGCAGTGGGATTTGAACCCACGCCTCCAGAGAGACTGGAGCCTAAATCAAGCGCCTTAGACCGCTCGGCCATGCTACCACATGGACCTGTCTGACTGAAAGCTCACAGTTCTGGATCATACAGTTGAGATTACAGGAAAAAAATGTGTTGTTTTAAATCAATACTTGAAAAGAAGTGTCATGTTTCAAGTATTTAAAATACAAAAAGTTAAGGAAGCATAAAAAAGGTACAAAATTAGTAGTCAATATTAATGAGTAAGGATTTTTTATTATTGATTTGCTGTTTAGTAGAGTAAAACAGTTTGACATCAATGAATGTCATTTTCTCTTGAATATAATTATGGCAGCAGTGGGATTTGAACCCTCGCCTCCAAAGAGACTGGAGCCTTAATCCAGCGCCTTAGACCGCTCGGCCATGCTACCACATATCTATTTTTGCTCGAAAGGTCATAGTTTATTATTTTACATATTATTTTTAAAGTTTGAGAAGACTCTTGAAATTGTGATAAACTGTTTTAAAATCTAGGACAGATGATGAACTTTTCAACCTTCCAATATTTTACTTTAGCAACTTAGTGGTCTTAGACCGCTCGGCCATGGTACCACATGGACACTCTTAGCTCACAGATCTGGGTCATATAGCTCAGGTTACAGTAAAAACATTTTTTAAATCAATATTTAAAAAGAAGTGTAATGCAAAAAGTGTTTAAATTATGTACAAAACGTTTTGGAAGGTTAAAAAAGTACATAAATTGACATAAAATATCAATGAGAAAGGATATTTTTATTATTGATTTGCTGTTTAGTAGAGAAAAACACTTTGACATCAATTACTTATTTTTTCTCAGGGAAAATAATTATGGCGGCAGTAGGTTTTGAACCAATTCCTCCAAAGAATCTGGAACCTTAATCCAGCATTTTAGACACTGTTGATTTTTAGCTAATGCATCTGGATCATATTGATCAGATGTTGAGGAGAAAGGACTTTATTATTATTGATTTTCTTATTAGTGGAGAAAAACACATTGCCATCACTGACTGACATTTTCATAGTAAAATCATTATGGAAGCAGTGGGATTCGGACCCACGCCCACAAGAGAGACTGGAACCTAAATCCAGTGCCTTAGACCGCTCGCCCTTGCTACCCCATGGATACTTTTGACTCAAAGCTCAGAGTTCTGGATCATATAGTTAAGATTACAAGAAAAAATTGTGTAGTTATAAATCAATACTTGAAAAGAAGTGTCATGTTAAAAGTGTTTAAAATACAAAAATTTAAAAAAGGTACAAAATTAGCAGACAATATTAATTAGAAAGGATTTTTTATTATTGACTTTCTGTTTAGTGGAGAAAAACACTTTGACATCAATGACAGTCGTTTTATCTTGAAAATAATTATGACAGCAGTGGAATTTGAACCCATGCCTCCAAACAGACTGGAGCCTTAATGCAGCATCTTAGACCGCTCAGCTACATTTCTACCTTGACTCCATAGCTCATAGCTTATAATTTTACATATTATTTTTACATTTTGAGAAGACTCTTGAAATTATGATAAACTGTTTTAAAATCTAGGGCAGATGATGAACTTTTTAACCTACCAATATTTTATTTTAGCAGCTTAGTGGCCTTAGACCGCTCGGCCATGGTACCAAATGAACACTCTTAGTTCACAGATCTGGGCCATATAGCTCAGATTACAGTACAAACATTTTTTTTGTTTTAAATAAATACTTAAAAAGAAGTGTCATACCAAAAGTGTTTAAGTTATGTACAAAATGTTTTGGAAGGTTAAAAAAGTACATCAATTGACATAAAATATTAATGAGAAAGGATTTTTTTATTATTCATTTGCTGTTTAGTAAAGAAAAACACTTTGACATCAATGACTTATGTTTTCTTAGGAAAAATAAATATGGCGGCAGTAGGTTTTGATTCAAAGCCTCCAAAGAAACTGGAACCTTAATCCAGCGCCTTAGACACTGCTGATTTTTAGCTCATGCATCTGGATCATATCAATCAGCTATTGAGGAGAAAAGTCTTTATTATTATTGTTTTTCTTATTAGTGGAGAAAAACATTTTGTCATCACTGACTGATGTTTTCATAGTAAAATCATTATGGCAGCAGTGGGATTTGAACCCACGCCTCCAGAGAGACTGGAGCCTAAATCCAGCGCCTTAGACCGCTCGGCCATGCTACCACATGGACCTGTCTGACTGAAAGCTCACAGTTCTGGATCATACAGTTGAGATTACAGGAAAAAAAATGTGTTGTTTTAAATCAATACTTGAAAAGAAGTGTCATGTTACAAGTATTTAAAATACAAAATTTTAAGGAAGCATAAAAAAGGTACAAAATTAGTAGACAATATTAATGAGTAAGGATTTTTTATTATTGATTTGCTGTTTAGTAGAGTAAAACAGTTTGACATCAATAAATGTCATTTTCTCTTGAAAATAATTATGGCAGCAGTGGGATTTGAACCCACGCCTCCAAAGAGACTGGAGCTTTAATCCAGCGCCTTAGACTGCTCAGCAATGCTACCACAAATCTATTTTGGCTCCAAAGGTCACAGTTTATTATTTTACATATTATTTTTAAAGTTTGAGAAGACTCTTGAAATTGTGATAAACTGTTTTAAAATCTAGGACAGATGATGAACTTTTCAACCTTCCAATATTTTACTTTAGCAACTTAGTGGCCTTAGACCGCTCGGCCATGGTACCACATGGACACTCTTAGCTCACAGATCTGGGTCATATAGCTCAGGTTACAGTAAAAACATTTTTTTAAATCAATATTTAAAAAGAAATGTAATGCAAAAAGTGTTTAAATTATGTACAAAACGTTTTGGAAGGTTAAAAAAGTACATAAATTGACATAAAATATCAATGAGAAAGGATATTTTTATTATTCATTTGCTGTTTAGTAGAGAAAAAATACTTTGACATCAATTACTTATTTTTTCTCAGGGAAAATAATTATGGCGGCAGTAGGTTTTGAACCAATTCCTCCAAAGAATCTGGAACCTTAATCCAGCACCTTAGACACTGCTGATTTTTAGCTAATGCATCATATTGATCAGATGTTGAGGAGAAAGGACTTTATTATTATTGATTTTCTTATTAGTGGAGAAAAACACATTGCCATCACTGACTGACATTTTCATAGTAAAATCATTATGGAAGCAGTGGGATTAGGACACATGCCTCCAGAGAGACTGGAACCTAAATCCAGTGCCTTAGATCGCTCGCCCTTGCTACCCCATGGATACTTTTGACTCAAAGCTCAGAGTTCTGGATCATATAGTTAAGATTACAAGAAAAATTTGTGTAGTTATAAATCAATACTTGAAAAGAAGTGTCATGTTAAAAGTGTTTAAAATACAAAAATTTAAAAAAGGTACAAAATTAGCAGACAATATTAATTAGAAAGGATTTTTTATTATTGACTTGCTGTTTAGTGGAGAAAAACACTTTGACATCAATGACAGTCGTTTTATCTTGAAAATAATTATGACAGCAGTGGAATTTGAACCCATGCCTCCATACAGACTAGAGCCTTAATGCAGCATCTTAGACCGCTCAGCCACATTTCTACCTTGACTCCATAGCTCATAGTTTATAATTTTACATATTATTTTTACATTTTGAGAAGACTTGAAATTATGATAAACTGTTTTAAAATCTAGGGCATATGATGAACTTTTTAACCTACCAATATTTTATTTTAGCAGCTTAGTGGCCTTAGACCGCTCGGCCATGGTACCAAATGAACACTCTTAGCTCACAGATCTGGGCCATATAGCTCAGATTACAGTACAAACATTTTTTTTGTTTTAAATAAATACTTAAAAAGAAGTGTCATACCAAAAGTGTTTTAGTTATGTACAAAATGTTTTGGAAGGTTAAAAAAAGTACATAAATTGACATAAAATATTAATGAGAAAGGATTTTTTTATTATTCATTTGCTGTTTAGTAAAGAAAAACACTTTGACATCAATGACTTATTTTTTCTTAGGAAAAATAATTATGGCGGCAGTAGGTTTTGATCCAAAGCCTCCAAAGAAAGTGGAACCTTAATCCTGCACCTTAGACACTGCTGATTTTTAGCTCATGCATCTGGATCATATCAATCAGCTATTGAGGAGAAAAGTCTTTATTATTATTGTTTTTCTTATTAGTGGAGAAAAACATTTTGTCATCACTGACTGATGTTTTCATAGTAAAAT
Source organism: Pseudophryne corroboree (assembly GCF_028390025.1). Taxonomy (NCBI): domain Eukaryota; kingdom Metazoa; phylum Chordata; class Amphibia; order Anura; family Myobatrachidae; genus Pseudophryne; species Pseudophryne corroboree. The sequence continues at coordinate 547,882,386 of NC_086446.1, read as the reverse complement.
CATTATGGCAGCAGTGGGATTTGAACCCACGCCTCCAGAGAGACTGGAGCCTAAATCCAGCGCCTTAGACCGCTCGGCCATGCTACCACATGGGCCTGTCTGATTGAAAGCTCACAGTTCTGGATCATACAGTTGAGATTACAGGAAAAAAATGTGTTGTTTTAAATCAATACTTGAAAAGAAGTGTCATGTTAAAAGTATTTAAAATACAAAAAGTTAAGGAAGCATAAAAAAGGTACAAAATTAGTAGTCAATATTAATGAGTAAGGATTTTTTATTATTGATTTGCTGTTTAGAAGAGTAAAACAGTTTGACATCAATAAATGTCATTTTCTCTTGAAAATAATTATGGCAGCAGTGGGATTTGAACCCACGCCTCCAAAGGTACAAAATTAGTAGACAATATTAATGAGTAAGGATTTTTTAATATTGATTTGCTGTTTAGTAGAGTAAAACAGTTTGACATCAATAAATGTCATTTTCTCTTGAAAATAATTATGGCAGCAGTGGGATTTGAACCTTAGCGCCTTAGACCGCTCAGCCATGCTACCACATATCTATTTTGGCTCCAAAGGTCATAGTTTATTATTTTACATATTATTTTTAAAGTTTGAGAAGACTCTTGAAATTGTGATAAACTGTTTTAAAATCTAGGACAGATGATGAACTTTTCAACCTTCCAATATTTTACTTTAGCAACTTAGTGGCCTTAGACTGCTCGGTCATGGTACCACATGGACACTCTTAGCTCACAGATCTGGGTCATATAGCTCAGGTTACAGTAAAAACATTTTTTTAAATCAATATTTAAAAAGAAGTGTAATGCAAAAAGTGTTTAAATTATGTACAAAACGTTTTGGAACGTTAAAAAAGTACATAAATTGACATAAAATATCAATGAGAAAGGATATTTTTATTATTCATTTGCTGTTTAGTAGAGAAAAAACACTTTGACATCAATTACTTATTTTTTCTCAGGGAAAATAATTATGGCGGCAGTAGGTTTTGAACCAATTCCTCCAAAGAATCTGGAACCTTAATCCAGCACCTTAGACACTGCTGATTTTTAGCTAATGCATCATATTGATCAGATGTTGAGGAGAAAGGACTTTATTATTATTGATTTTCTTATTAGTGGAGAAAAACACATTGCCATCACTGACTGACATTTTCATAGTAAAATCATTATGGAAGCAGTGGGATTAGGACACATGCCTCCAGAGAGACTGGAACCTAAATCCAGTGCCTTAGATCGCTCGCCCTTGCTACCCCATGGATACTTTTGACTCAAAGCTCAGAGTTCTGGATCATATAGTTAAGATTACAAGAAAAATTTGTGTAGTTATAAATCAATACTTGAAAAGAAGTGTCATGTTAAAAGTGTTTAAAATACAAAAATTTAAAAAAGGTACAAAATTAGCAGACAATATTAATTAGAAAGGATTTTTTATTATTGACTTGCTGTTTAGTGGAGAAAAACACTTTGATATCAATGACAGTCGTTTTATCTTGAAAATAATTATGACAGCAGTGGAATTTGAACCCATGCCTCCATACAGACTGGAGCCTTAATGCAGCATCTTAGACTGCTCAGCCACATTTCTACCTTGACTCCATAGCTCATAGTTTATAATTTTACATATTATTTTTACATTTTGAGAAGACTCTTGAAATTATGATAAACTGTTTTAAAATCTAGGGCAGATGATGAACTTTTTAACCTACCAATATTTTATTTTAGCAGCTTAGTGGCCTTAGACCGCTCGGCCATGGTACCAAATGAACACTCTTAGTTCACAGATCTGGGCCATATAGCTCAGATTACAGTACAAACATTTTTTTTGTTTTAAATAAATACTTAAAAAGAAGTGTCATACCAAAAGTGTTTAAGTTATGTACAAAATGTTTTGGAAGGTTAAAAAAGTACATCAATTGACATAAAATATTAATGAGAAAGGATTTTTTTATTATTCATTTGCTGTTTAGTAAAGAAAAACACTTTGACATCAATGACTTATGTTTTCTTAGGAAAAATAAATATGGCGGCAGTAGGTTTTGATTCAAAGCCTCCAAAGAAACTGGAACCTTAATCCAGCGCCTTAGACACTGCTGATTTTTAGCTCATGCATCTGGATCATATCAATCAGCTATTGAGGAGAAAAGTCTTTATTATTATTGTTTTTCTTATTAGTGGAGAAAAACATTTTGTCATCACTGACTGATGTTTTCATAGTAAAATCATTATGGCAGCAGTGGGATTTGAACCCACGCCTCCAGAGAGACTGGAGCCTAAATCCAGCGCCTTAGACCGCTCGGCCATGCTACCACATGGACCTGTCTGACTGAAAGCTCACAGTTCTGGATCATACAGTTGAGATTACAGGAAAAAAAATGTGTTGTTTTAAATCAATACTTGAAAAGAAGTGTCATGTTACAAGTATTTAAAATACAAAATTTTAAGGAAGCATAAAAAAGGTACAAAATTAGTAGACAATATTAATGAGTAAGGATTTTTTATTATTGATTTGCTGTTTAGTAGAGTAAAACAGTTTGACATCAATAAATGTCATTTTCTCTTGAAAATAATTATGGCAGCAGTGGGATTTGAACCCACGCCTCCAAAGAGACTGGAGCTTTAATCCAGCGCCTTAGACTGCTCAGCAATGCTACCACAAATCTATTTTGGCTCCAAAGGTCACAGTTTATTATTTTACATATTATTTTTAAAGTTTGAGAAGACTCTTGAAATTGTGATAAACTGTTTTAAAATCTAGGACAGATGATGAACTTTTCAACCTTCCAATATTTTACTTTAGCAACTTAGTGGCCTTAGACCGCTCGGCCATGGTACCACATGGACACTCTTAGCTCACAGATCTGGGTCATATAGCTCAGGTTACAGTAAAAACATTTTTTTAAATCAATATTTAAAAAGAAATGTAATGCAAAAAGTGTTTAAATTATGTACAAAACGTTTTGGAAGGTTAAAAAAGTACATAAATTGACATAAAATATCAATGAGAAAGGATATTTTTATTATTCATTTGCTGTTTAGTAGAGAAAAAATACTTTGACATCAATTACTTATTTTTTCTCAGGGAAAATAATTATGGCGGCAGTAGGTTTTGAACCAATTCCTCCAAAGAATCTGGAACCTTAATCCAGCACCTTAGACACTGCTGATTTTTAGCTAATGCATCATATTGATCAGATGTTGAGGAGAAAGGACTTTATTATTATTGATTTTCTTATTAGTGGAGAAAAACACATTGCCATCACTTACTGACATTTTCATAGTAAAATCATTATGGAAGCAGTGGGATTAGGACACATGCCTCCAGAGAGACTGGAACCTAAATCCAGTGCCTTAGATCGCTCGCCCTTGCTACCCCATGGATACTTTTGACTCAAAGCTCAGAGTTCTGGATCATATAGTTAAGATTACAAGAAAAATTTGTGTAGTTATAAATCAATACTTGAAAAGAAGTGTCATGTTAAAAGTGTTTAAAATACAAAAATTTAAAAAAGGTACAAAATTAGCAGACAATATTAATTAGAAAGGATTTTTTATTATTGACTTGCTGTTTAGTGGAGAAAAACACTTTGACATCAATGACAGTCGTTTTATCTTGAAAATAATTATGACAGCAGTGGAATTTGAACCCATGCCTCCATACAGACTAGAGCCTTAATGCAGCATCTTAGACCGCTCAGCCACATTTCTACCTTGACTCCATAGCTCATAGTTTATAATTTTACATATTATTTTTACATTTTGAGAAGACTTGAAATTATGATAAACTGTTTTAAAATCTAGGGCATATGATGAACTTTTTAACCTACCAATATTTTATTTTAGCAGCTTAGTGGCCTTAGACCGCTCGGCCATGGTACCAAATGAACACTCTTAGCTCACAGATCTGGGCCATATAGCTCAGATTACAGTACAAACATTTTTTTTGTTTTAAATAAATACTTAAAAAGAAGTGTCATACCAAAAGTGTTTTAGTTATGTACAAAATGTTTTGGAAGGTTAAAAAAAGTACATAAATTGACATAAAATATTAATGAGAAAGGATTTTTTTATTATTCATTTGCTGTTTAGTAAAGAAAAACACTTTGACATCAATGACTTATTTTTTCTTAGGAAAAATAATTATGGCGGCAGTAGGTTTTGATCCAAAGCCTCCAAAGAAAGTGGAACCTTAATCCTGCACCTTAGACACTGCTGATTTTTAGCTCATGCATCTGGATCATATCAATCAGCTATTGAGGAGAAGTCTTTATTATTATTGTTTTTCTTATTAGTGGAGAAAAACATTTTGTCATCACTGACTGATGTTTTCATAGTAAAATCATTATGGCAGCAGTGGGATTTGAACCCACGCCTCCAGAGAGACTGGAGCCTAAATCCAGCGCCTTAGACCGCTCGGCCATGCTACCACATGGGCCTGTCTGATTGAAAGCTCACAGTTCTGGATCATACAGTTGAGATTACAGGAAAAAAATGTGTTGTTTTAAATCAATACTTGAAAAGAAGTGTCATGTTAAAAGTATTTAAAATACAAAAAGTTAAGGAAGCATAAAAAAGGTACAAAATTAGTAGTCAATATTAATGAGTAAGGATTTTTTATTATTGATTTGCTGTTTAGAAGAGTAAAACAGTTTGACATCAATAAATGTCATTTTCTCTTGAAAATAATTATGGCAGCAGTGGGATTTGAACCCACGCCTCCAAAGGTACAAAATTAGTAGACAATATTAATGAGTAAGGATTTTTTAATATTGATTTGCTGTTTAGTAGAGTAAAACAGTTTGACATCAATAAATGTCATTTTCTCTTGAAAATAATTATGGCAGCAGTGGGATTTGAACCTTAGCGCCTTAGACCGCTCAGCCATGCTACCACATATCTATTTTGGCTCCAAAGGTCATAGTTTATTATTTTACATATTATTTTTAAAGTTTGAGAAGACTCTTGAAATTGTGATAAACTGTTTTAAAATCTAGGACAGATGATGAACTTTTCAACCTTCCAATATTTTACTTTAGCAACTTAGTGGCCTTAGACTGCTCGGTCATGGTACCACATGGACACTCTTAGCTCACAGATCTGGGTCATATAGCTCAGGTTACAGTAAAAACATTTTTTTAAATCAATATTTAAAAAGAAGTGTAATGCAAAAAGTGTTTAAATTATGTACAAAACGTTTTGGAACGTTAAAAAAGTACATAAATTGACATAAAATATCAATGAGAAAGGATATTTTTATTATTCATTTGCTGTTTAGTAGAGAAAAAACACTTTGACATCAATTACTTATTTTTTCTCAGGGAAAATAATTATGGCGGCAGTAGGTTTTGAACCAATTCCTCCAAAGAATCTGGAACCTTAATCCAGCACCTTAGACACTGCTGATTTTTAGCTAATGCATCTGGATCATATTGATCAGATGTTGAGGAGAAAGGACTTTATTATTATTGATTTTCTTATTAGTGGAGAAAAACACATTGCCATCACTGACTGACATTTTCATAGTAAAATCTTTATGGAAGCAGTGGGATTCGGACCCACGCCTCCAGAGAGACTGGAACCTAAATCCAGTGCTTTAGACCGCTCGCCCTTGCTATCCCATGGATACTTTTGACTCAAATCTCAAAGTTCTGGATCATATAGTTAAGATTACAAGAAAAAATTGTGTAGTTATAAATCAATACTTGAAAAGAAGTGTCATGTTAAAAGTGTTTAAAATACAAAAATTAAAAAAAGGTACAAAATTAGCAGACAATATTAATTAGAAAGGATTTTTTATTATTGACTTGCTGTTTAGTAAAGAAAAACACTTTGACATCAATGACTTATTTTTTCTTAGGAAAATAATTATGGCGGCAGTAGGTTTTGATCCAAAGCCTCCAAAGAAACTGGAACCTTAATCCAGCGCCTTAGACACTGCTGATTTTTAGCTCATGCATCTGGATTATATCAATCAGCTATTGAGGAGAAAAGTCTTTATTATTATTGTTTTTCTTATTAGTGGAGAAAAACATTTTTTCATCACTGACTGATGTTTTCATAGTAAAATCATTATGGCAGCAGGGGGATTTGAACCCACGCCTCCAGAGAGACTGGAGCCTAAATCCAGCGCCTTAGACCGCTCGGCCATGCTACCACGTGAACCTGTCTGAGTGAATGCTCACAGTTCTGGATCATACAGTTGAGATTACAGGAATAACATGTGTTGTTTTAAATCAATACTTGAAAAGAAGTGTCATGTTACAAGTATTTAAAATACAAAAAGTTAAGGAAGCATAAAAAAGGTACAAAATTAGTAGACAATATTAATGAGTAAGGATTTTTTATTATTGATTTGCTGTTTAGTAGAGTAAAACAGTTTGAAATCAATAAATGTCATTTTCTCTTGAAAATAATTATGGCAGCAGTGGGATTTGAACCAACACCTCCAAAGAGACTGGAGCCTTAATCCAGTGCCTTAGACCGCTCAGCCATGCTACCACATATCTATTTAGGCTCCAAAGGTCATAGTTTATTATTTTACATATTATTTTTAAAGTTTGAGAAGACTCTTGAAATTGTGATAAACTGTTTTAAAATCTAGGACAGATGATGAACTTTTCAATCTTCCAATATTTTACTTTAGCAACTTAGTGGCCTTAGACTGCTCGGTCATGGTACCACATGGACACTCTTAGCTCACAGATCTGGGTCATATAGCTCAGGTTACAGTAAAGACATTTTTTAAATCAATATTTAAAAAGAAGTGTAATGCAAAAAGTGTTTAAATTATGTACAAAACGTTTTTGAATGTTAAAAAAGTACATAAATTGACATAAAATATCAATGAGAAAGGATATTTTTATTATTCATTTGCTGTTTAGTAGAGAAAAAACACTTTGACATCAATTACTTATTTTTTCTCAGGGAAAATAATTATGGCGGCAGTAGGTTTTGAACCAATTCCTCCAAAGAATCTGGAACTTTAATCCAGCACCTTAGACACTGCTGATTTTTAGCTAATGCATCTGGGTCATATTGATCAGATGTTGAGGAGAAAGGACTTTATTATTATTGATTTTCTTATTAGTGGAGAAAAACACATTGCCATCACTGACTGACATTTTCATAGTAAAATCATTATGGAAGCAGTGGGATTCGGACCCACGCCTCCAGAGAGACTGGAACCTAAATCCAGTGCCTTAGACCGCTCGCCCTTGCTACCCCATGGATACTTTTGACTCAAAGCTAAGAGTTCTGGATCATATAGTTAAGATTACAAGAAACAATTGTGTAGTTATACATCAATACTTGAAAAGAAGTGTCATGTTAAAAGTATTTAAAATACAAAAATTTAAAAAAGGTACAAAATTAGCAGACAATATTAATTAGAAAGGATTTTTTATTATTGACTTGCTGTTTAGTGGAGAAAAACACTTTGACATCAATGACAGTCGTTTTATCTTGAAAATAATTATGACAGCAGTGGAATTTGAACCCATGCCTCCAAACAGACTGGAGCCTTAATGCAGCATCTTAGACCGCTCAGCCACATTTGTACCTTGACTCCATAGCTCATAGTTTATAATTTTACATATTATTTTTACATTTTGAGAAGACGCTTGAAATTATGATAAACTGTTTTAAAATCTAGGGCAGATGATGAACTTTTTAACCTACCAATATTTTATTTTAGCAGCTTTGTGGCCTTAGACCACTCGGCCATGGTACCAAATGATCACTCTTAGCTCACAGATCTGGGCCATATAGCACAGATTACAGTACAAACATTTTTTTGGTTTTAAATAAATACTTAAAAAGAAGTGTCATACCAAAAGTGTTTAAGTTATGTACAAAATGTTTTGGAAGGTTAAAAAAAGTACATAAATTGACATAAAATATTAATGTGAAAGGATTTTTTTTATTATTCATTTGCTGTTTAGTAAAGAAAAACACTTTGACATCAATGACTTATTTTTTCTTAGGAAAAATAATTATGGCGGCAGTAGGTTTTGATCCAAAGCCTCCAAAGAAACTGGAACCTTAATCCAGCGCCTTAGATACTGCTGATTTTTAGCTCATGCATCTGGATCATATCAATCAGCTATTGAGGAGAAAAGTCTTTATTATTATTGTTTTCTTATTAGTGGAGAAAAACATTTTGTCATCACTGACTGATGTTTTCATAGTAAAATCATTATGGCAGTTGTGGGATTTGAACCCACGCCTCCAGAGAGACTGGAGCCTAAACCCAGCGCCTTAGACCACTCGGCCATGCTACCACATGGACCTGTCTGACTGACAGCTCACAGTTCTGGATCATACAGTTGAGATTACAGGAAAAAATGTGTTGTTTTAAATCAATACTTGAAAAGAAGTGTCATGTTACAAGTATTTAAAATACAAAAAGTTAAGGAAGCATAAAAAAGGTACAAAATTAGTAGACAATATTAATGAGTAAGGATTTTTTATTATTGATTTGCTGTTTAGTAGAGTAAAACAGTTTGACATCAATAAATGTCATTTTCTCTTAAAAATAATTATGGCAGCAGTGGGATTTGAACCCACGCCTCCAAAGAGACTGGAGCCTTAATCCAGCGCCTTAGACCGCTCAGCCACGCTACCACATATCTATTTTGGCTCCAAAGGTCATAGTTTATTATTTTACATAATATTTTTAAAGTTTGAGAAGACTTGAAATTGTGATAAACTGTTTTAAAATCTAGGACAGATGATGAACTTTTCAACCTTCCAATATTTTACTTTAGCAACTTAGTGGACTTAGACCGCTCGGCCATGGTACCACATGGACACTCTTAGCTCACAGATCATGGTCATTTAGCTCAGGTTACAGTAAAAACATTTTTTAAATCAATATTTAAAAAGAAGTGTAATGCAAAAAGTGTTTAAATTATGTACAAAACGTTTTGGAATGTTAAAAAAGTACATAAATTGACATAAAATATCAATGAGAAAGGATATTTTTATTATTCATTTGCTGTTTAGTAGAGAAAAAACACTTTGACATCAATTACTTATTTTTTCTCAGGGAAAATAATTATGGCGGCAGTAGGTTTTGAACCAATTCCTGCAGATATAGGGTTAAGCCCCCAGGCTGATCGACAAGGCCTCTCCGTCACTGGGGGTCCCTAATATTAGGTATGGGTCCGGGGTGCAGGACCCCATAATGTCGGCACAGGTCGGCTACCCCAGGTCAGCACACAAGTGAAAGTTAATAGGGTTAATAAGAAGCACAGAAGTGCTATGTGAGTGGTGTGATTAAAATAATACAAAAATATATACAAAGTGATAGGGAAACTCATAAGTGTTAATAAAGTGTTAGGGTGTGCCGACCTGAAGCAGCCCAGCGATACCGACACAGGGGCCACCACACCCCACACCCACCCCATTTATGTCGGTATCGCTGGGCTGCTTCAGGTCGGCACACCCTAACACTTTATTAACACTTATGAGTTTCCCTATCACTTTGTATATATTTTTGTATTATTTTAATCACACCACTCACATAGCACTTCTGTGCTTCTTATTAACCCTATTAACTTTCACTTGTGTGCTGACCTGGGGTAGCCAACCTGTGCCGACATTATGGGGTCCTGCACCCCGGACCCATACCTAATATTAGGGACCCCCAGTGACGGAGAGGCCTTGTCGATCGGCCTGGGGGCTTAACCCTATATCTGCAGATATACGCAACCAAGATCTCCGTATTATCTGACTATTATGTAGGAATATTATTCACTCAGTGTGCATTAGGGAACCATTGTTTTTTCCTTCACAGAATTACCCCTCCCTTTTAGCACCTGAGTGACATCACTATCTGATTGAGCAGTTCACCATTTTTTTGCTTTGAACCAATTCCTCCAAAGAATCTGGAACTTTAATCCATCACCTTAGACACTGCTGATTTTTAGCTAATGCATCTGGATCATATTGATCAGATGTTGAGGAGAAAGGACTTTATTATTATTGATTTTCTTATTAGTGGAGAAAAACACATTGCCATCACTGACTGACATTTTCATAGTAAAATCATTATGGAAGCAGTGGGATTCGGACCCACGCCTCCAGAGATACTGGAACCTAAATCCAGTGCCTTAGATTGCTCGCCCTTGCTACCCCATGGATACTTTTGACTCAAAGCTCAGAGTTCTGGATCATATAGTTAAGATTACAAGAAAAATTTGTGTAGTTATAAATCAATACTTGAAAAGAAGTGTCATGTTAAAAGTGTTTAAAATACAAAAATTTAAAAAAGGTACAAAATTAGCAGACAATATTAATTAGAAAGGATTTTTTATTATTGACTTGCTGTTTAGTGGAGAAAAACACTTTGACATCAATGACAGTCATTGTATCTTGAAAATAATTATGACAGCAGTGGAATTTGAACCCATGCCTCCAAACAGACTGGAGCCTTAATGCAGCATCTTAGACCGCTCAGCCACATTTCTACCTTGACTCCATAGCTCATAGTTTATAATTTTACATATTATTTTTACATTTTGAGAAGACTTGAAATTATGATAAACTGTTTTAAAATCTAGGGCAGATGATGAACTTTTTAACCTACCAATATTTTATTTTAGCAGCTTAGTGGCCTTAGACCGTTCGGCCATGGTACCAAATGAACACTCTTAGCTCACAGATCTGGGCCATATAGCACAGATTACAGTACAAACATTTTTTTGGTTTTAAATAAATACTTAAAAAGAAGTGTCATACCAAAAGTGTTTAAGTTATGTACAAAATGTTTTGGAAGGTTAAAAAAGTACATAAATTGACATAAAATATTAATGAGAAAGGATTTTTTTATTATTCATTTGCTGTTTAGTAAAGAAAAACACTTTGACATCAATGACTTATTTTTTCTTAGGAAAAATAATTATAGCGGCAGTAGGTTTTGATCCAAAGCCTCCAAAGAAACTGGAACTTTAATGCAGCGCCTTAGACACTGCTGATTTTTAGCTCATGCATCTGGATCATATCAATCAGCTATTGAGGAGAAAAGTCTTTATTATTATTGTTTTTCTTATTAGTGGAGAAAAACATTTTGTCATCACTGACTGATGTTTTCATAGTAAAATCATTATGGCAGCAGTGGGATTTGAACCCACGCCTCCAGAGAGACTGGAGCCTAAATCCAGCGACTTAGACCGCTCGGCCATGCTACCACATGAACCTGTTTGACTGAAAGCTCACAGTTTTGGATCATACAGTTGAGATTACAGGAAAAAAATGTGTTGTTTTAAATCAATACTTGAAAAGAAGTGTCATGTTACAAGTATTTAAAATACAAAAAGTTAAGGAAGCATAAAAAAGGTACAAAATTAGTAGACAATATTAATGAGTAAGGATTTTTTATTATTGATTTGCTGTTTAGTAGAGTAAAACAGTTTGACATCAATAAATGTCATTTTCTCTTGAAAATAATTATGGCAGCAGTGGGATTTGAACCCTCACCTCCAAAGAGACTGGAGCCTTAATACAGCCCCTTAGACCGCTCGGACATGCTACCACATATCTATTTTGGCTCCAAAGGTCATAGTTTATTATTTTACATATTATTTTTAAAGTTTGAGAAGACTCTTGAAATTGTGATAAACTGTTTTAAAATCTAGGATAGATGATGAACTTTTCAACCTATCAATATTTTACTTTAGCAACTTAGTGGCCTTAGACTGCTCGGCCATGGTACCACATGGACACTCTTAGCTCACAGATCAGGGTCATATAGCTCAGGTTACAGTAAAAACATTTTTTAAATCAATATTTAAAAAAGAAGTGTAATGCAAAAAGTGTTTAAATTATGTACAAAACGTTTTGGAAAGTTAAAAAAGTACATAAATTGACATAAAATATCAATGAGAAAGGATATTTTTATTATTCATTTGCTGTTTAGTAGAGAAAAACACTTTGACATCAATTACTTATTTTTTCTCAGGGAAAATAGTTATGGCGGCAGTAGGTTTTGAACCAATTCCTCCAAAGAATCTGGGACCTTAATCCAGCACCTTAGACACTGCTGATTTTTAGCTAATGCATCATATTGATCAGATGTTGAGGAGAAAGGACTTTATTATTATTGATTTTCTTATTAGTGGAGAAAAACACATTGCCATCACTGACTGACATTTTCATAGTAAAATCATTATGGAAGCAGTGGGATTCGGACCCACGCCTCCAGAGAGTATGGAACCTAAATCCAGTGCCTTAGATCGCTCGCCCTTGCTACCCCATAAATACTTTTGACTCAAAGCTCAGAGTTCTGGATCATATAGTTAAGATTAAAAGAAAAAATTGTGTAGTTATAAATCAATACTTGAAAAGAAGTGTCATGTTAAAAGTGTTTAAAATACAAAAATTTAAAAAAGGTACAAAATTAGCAGACAATATTAATTAGAAAGGATTTTTTATTATTGACTTGCTGTTTAGTGGAGAAAAACACTTTGACATCAATGACAGTCATTTTATCTTGAAAATAATTATGACAGCAGTGGAATTTGAACCCATGCCTCCAAACAGACTGGAGCCTTAATGCAGCATCTTAGACCGCTCAGCCACATTTCTACCTTGACTCCATAGCTCATAGTTTATAATTTTACATATTATTTTTACATTTTGAGAAGACTCTTGAAATTATGATAAACTGTTTTAAAATCTAGGGCAGATGATGAACTTTTTAACCTACCAATATTTTATTTTAGCAGCTTAGTGGCCTTAGACCGCTCGGCCATGGTACCAAATGAACACTCTTAGCTCACAGATCTGGGCCATATAGCACAGATTACAGTACAAACATTTTTTTTGTTTTAAATAAATACTTAAAAAGAAGTGTCATACCAAAAGTGTTTAAGTTATGTACAAAATGTTTTGGAAGGTTAAAAAAGTACATCAATTGACATAAAATATTAATGAGAAATAATTTTTTTATTATTCGTTTGCTGTTTAGTAAAGAAAAACACTTTGACATCAATTACTTATTTTTTCTTAGGAAAAATAATTATGGCGGCAGTAGGTTTTGATCCAAAGCCTCCAAAGAAACTGGAACCTTAATCCAGCGCCTTAGACACTGCTGATTTTTAGCTCATGCATCTGGATCATATCAATCAGCTATTGAGGAGAAAAGTCTTTATTATTATTGTTTTTCTTATTAGTGGAGAAAAACATTTTGTCATCACTGACTGATGTTTTCATAGTAAAATCATTATGGCAGCAGCAGGATTGGAACCCACGCCTCCAGAGAGACTGTAGCCTAAATCCAGCGCCTTAGACCGCTCGGCCATGCTACCACATGGACCTGTCTGACTGAATGCTCACAGTTCTGGATCATACAGTTGAGATTACAAGAAAAAAATGTGTTGTTTTAAATCAATACTTGAAAAGAAGTGTCATGTTACAAGTATTTAAAATACAAAAAGTTAAGGAAGCATAAAAAAGGTACAAAATTAGTAGACAATATTAATGAGTAAGGCTTTTTTATTATTGATTTGCTGTTTAGTAGAGTAAAACAGTTTGACATCAATAAATGTCATTTTCTCTTGAAAATAATTATGGCAGCAGTGGGATTTGAACCCACGCCTCCAAAGAGACTGCAGCCTTAATCCAGCGCCTTAGACCACTCGGCCATGCTACCACATATCTATTTTTGCTCCAAAGGTCATAGTTTATTATTTTACATATTATTTTTAAAGTTTGAGAACACTCTTGAAATTGTGATAAACTGTTTTAAAATCTAGGACAGATGATGAACTTTTCAACCTTCCAATATTTTACTTTAGCAACTTAGTGGCCTTAGACCGCTCGGCCATGGTACCACATGGACACTCTTAGCTCACAGATCTGGGTCATATAGCTCAGGTTACAGTAAAAACATTTTTTTAAATCAATATTTAAAAAGAAGTGTAATGCAAAAAGTGTTTAAATTATGTACAAAACGTTTTGGAAGGTTAAAAAAAGTACATAAATTGACATAAAATATCAATGAGAAAGGATATTTTTATTATTCATTTGCTGTTTAGTAGAGAAAAAACACTTTGACATCAATTACTTATTTTTTCTCAGGGAAAATAATTATGGCGGCAGTAGGTTTTGAACCAATTCCTCCAAAGAATCTGGAACTTTAATCCAGCACCTTAGACACTGCTGATTTTTAGCTAATGCATCTGGATCATATTGATCAGATGTTGAGGAGAAAGGACTTTATTATTATTGATTTTCTTATTAGTGGAGAAAAACACATTGCCATCACTGACTGACATTTTCATAGTAAAATCATTATGGAAGCAGTGGGATTCAGACCCACGCCTCCAGAGAGACTGGAACCTAAATCCAGTGCCTTAGACCGCTCGCCCTTGCTACCCCATGGATACTTTTGACTCAAAGCTCAGAGTTCTGGATCATATAGTTAAGATTACAAGAAAAAATTGTGTAGTTATAAATCAATACTTGAAAAGAAGTGTCATGTTAAAAGTGTTTAAAATACAAAAATTTAAAAAAGGTACAAAATTAGCAGACAATATTAATTAGAAAGGATTTTTTATTATTGACGTTCTGTTTAGTGGAGAAAAACACTTTGACATCAATGACAGTCGTTTTATCTTGAAAATAATTATGACAGCAGTGGAATTTGAACCCATGCCTCCAAACAGACTGGAGCCTTAATGCAGCATCTTAGACCGCTCAGCTACATTTCTACCTTGACTCCATAGCTCATAGCTTATAATTTTACATATTATTTTTACATTTTGAGAAGACTCTTGAAATTATGATAAACTGTTTTAAAATCTAGGGCAGATGATGAACTTTTTAACCTACCAATATTTTATTTTAGCAGCTTAGTGGCCTTAGACCGCTCGGCCATGGTACCAAATGAACACTCTTAGCTCACAGATCTGGGCCATATAGCTCAGATTACAGTACAAACATTTTTTTTTGTTTTAAATAAATACTTAAAAAGAAGTGTCATACCAAAAGTGTTTAAGTTATGTACAAAATGTTTTGGAAGGTTAAAAAAGTACATAAATTGACATAAAATATTAATGAGAAAGGATTTTTTTATTATTCATTTGCTGTTTAGTAAAGAAAAACACTTTGACATCAATGACTTATTTTTTCTTAGGAAAAATAATTATGGCGGCAGTAGGTTTTGATCCAAAGCCTCCAAAGAAACTGGAACCTTAATCCAGCGTCTTAGACACTGCTGATTTTTAGCTCATGCATCTGGATCATATCAATCAGCTATTGAGGAGAAACAAACACACAATGTCGTGACCACACCCGGCGCTACTAATTTCACCAAACAGGGATAAATCTTCTTAATAGCTTACTTTTTTCAGTAACAAAGTTTTACACTTGTTGTCATGAATTCATTTCAAAGAAGACACATGTCTGAAAAAGTGAGACATACACAACATACAGATGTAGCCACCTTTACCTTGACTGTTTCTCCGCCGAGACGGGCGTTTAGCCACGCTAAGGCGATAGCTGAGTTTCATCACAGGCAGGCGCGTTGAGACGATCTAGATACTCATCATGCATTACACATCTCCACCACTGTGTCGCTAATGCTCCACTAATCCAGTACTTTCGATCGTACAGTATAGCGGCGGATTGATCTACAGCTCTGGCAATACTGTAGGCGTAACGGGAGGCGGTGGAAAAAGTATGGAGTACTGTACAGTATGTGTATGGAGACGCAACTACAGTAATTGTGTAAAAGGAAGAATGTACAGTACAATGTATAAACACCGTGCTTTTAAAA
Source organism: Pseudophryne corroboree (assembly GCF_028390025.1). Classification (NCBI taxonomy): domain Eukaryota; kingdom Metazoa; phylum Chordata; class Amphibia; order Anura; family Myobatrachidae; genus Pseudophryne; species Pseudophryne corroboree. The sequence continues at coordinate 547,866,592 of NC_086446.1, read as the reverse complement.
TATATGAGCGTCTGAGTTCGCTAATGCATAATGGGAATGGAGGACTAGCAAATGCGAGCGTCCGAGTCCTCTAAGGCATAAACCAACAGCAATGGGGCGGGGGCCGGGCGCTGTTTGCAGTACTTTCACACATGAAATTGGATATCTCTCATGAGGCGTCGTGGGCTAGGGGTGAAGGCTCCCACCTCCCTCGCTGGGAGTCCAGGGTTCGAGACCTGATGTGCTTTCTTTCTTTTTTTTTTTTTTTTCTGTAATAATGCACTGTATTATTTTATTTACATTGTAAGACAGTCAATGGAAGGATGCACACAGGTTTCACATAAATCAAAGTACATCTGCAGGAGCGATTCTTTACGCTAAATGCACCTAAACAGCGGGAATGAAATGAGTGTATTCTGACGCTACCAACTGAGCAAAACAGTACTGTAGATCTTCAGCGTTTGTGTATTGCACAGGACCTGAATTTCCTCCCTGTGCAGGCCCCCAGGGGGGAAGGGCGATGGGGGTAGGGGGGAGACGATGGAAAATACTGTGCCTTTGAAATGCAATTACATGAGCGTCCGAGTACACTACGGCATACTGTAAACCAACACCAATGGGAAGGAAGTGCCAACCTTATTTTTAATGTGTTCCCGTGACATTCACTTTAAAAAAAAAAAAATTCTCTCCAATACAGTACATCCAATGGAAGGATGCACACAGGTTTCACATACTGTAAATCAAAGTACATCTGCAGGAGCGATTCTTTACGCTAAATGCACCTAAACAGCGGGAATGAAATGAGTGTATTCTGACGCTACCAACTGAGCAAAACAGTACTGTAGATCTTCAGCGTTTGTGTATTGCACAGGACCTGAATTTCCTCCCTGTGCAGGCCCCCAGGGGGGAAGGGCGATGGGGGTAGGGGGGAGACGATGGAAAATACTGTGCCTTTGAAATGCAATTACATGAGCGTCCGAGTACACTACGGCATACTGTAAACCAACACCAATGGGAAGGAAGTGCCAACCTTATTTTTAATGTGTTCCCGTGACATTCACTTTAAAAAAAAAAAAATTCTCTCCAATACAGTACATCCAATGGAAGGATGCACACAGGTTTCACATACTGTAAATCAAAGTACATCTGCAGGAGCGATTCTTTACGCTAAATGCAACCTACAGTACGGTACTGTAAGTGAGCAAAATAGTACTACAGTGGGCGTTTGTGTATTGCACATGACCTGCATTCCCTCCCTGTCTACTGCATGATCTGTGCAGGCTCCCATGGGGGAAGGGCAACAGGCTAGCAGGAGGCGGAGGAAAACACCGTGCTTTACAAATGCGAGCGTCCGAGTCCTCTAAGGCATAAACCAACAGCAATGGGGCGGGGGCCGGGCGCTGTTTGCAGTACTTTCACACATGAAATTGGAAATCTCTCATGAGGCGTCGTGGGCTAGGGGTGAAGGCTCCCACCTCCCTCGCTGGGAGTCCAGGGTTCGAGACCTGATGTGCTTTCTTTCTTTTTTTTTTTTTTTTCTGTAATAATGCACTGTATTATTTTATTTACATTGTAAGACAGTCAATGGAAGGATGCACACAGGTTTCACATAAATCAAAGTACATCTGCAGGAGCGATTCTTTACGCTAAATGCACCTAAACAGCGGGAATGAAATGAGTGTATTCTGACGCTACCAACTGAGCAAAACAGTACTGTAGATCTTCAGCGTTTGTGTATTGCACAGGACCTGAATTTCCTCCCTGTGCAGGCCCCCAGGGGGGAAGGGCGATGGGGGTAGGGGGGAGACGATGGAAAATACTGTGCCTTTGAAATGCAATTACATGAGCGTCCGAGTACACTACGGCATACTGTAAACCAACACCAATGGGAAGGAAGTGCCAACCTCGCTTATCCCAATGTAATTGAGCTAGGGGATTGTGACGCTCCTTCAGCATTGCCCCCTGAACTGTGAAATGTATGCCATATTGTATCTCACTACATATCCGAGCGCTGCCACGTGCTGGGAGTTCACGGTCGGCGGCCATTTTGTCAGGTTGCTAAGCGATCCAGCTCGGTATACCGTAATGTGCATACAGTAGACCTCGCTTATCCCAATGTAATTGAGCTAGGGGATTGTGACGCTCCTTCAGCATTGCCCCCTGAACTGTGAAATGTATGCCATATTGTATCTCACTACATATCCGAGCGCTGCCACGTGCTGGGAGTTCACGGTCGGCGGCCATTTTGTCAGGTTGCTAAGCGATCCAGCTCGGTATACCGTAATGTGCATACAGTAGACCTCGCTTATCCCAATGTAATTGAGCTAGGGGATTGTGACGCTCCTTCAGCATTGCCCCCTGAACTGTGAAATGTATGCCATACTGTATCTCACTACATATCCGAGCGCTGCCACGTGCTGGGGGTTCACGGTCGGTGGCCATTTTTTGTGTGCATAGAACTCGCTTATCCACATAGGCCCCTGTGTTTTTAACTACTATATTGAGATGCACATTTCTAGGCCTACAGTATTTAATATACAGTAAGCAGCATTGTTGTTAGGCAATAATTGAAGAATTTACATACAGTACTGACATGTACTGTATGTAATGCTTGTACATCATGTCAGTCGACCCTTATGCTGTACACTACTGTAAGTCTCACAGGGCCCATGCACTTCCAAGGAGGGTTATTTACTGTACTGTATCTGTTTCATACAGGAAACTAATTGCAGTCCATAACACTGAAGTTGTATTTTCAGTACTGTACAGTATACAATACTTAAATTTGAACATCAGGTACTGGATAGTAAACATGTACAGTATTAACTTCTATCATAAAACTCTTATGCATTTTCAGATGTGTAAATTTTAGACTACAGTATTCACAAATGTTTTCTCTCCATACAGGAATTATAGTTGGACAACATGCCAGTAACTATCAACAAAACGATGAGCAAGATAATCGCCAACATGAAAAAAGAAAATAAAACCATCAAAGAGATCCATGCATGGCTCAAGGAAAGTGGCATTATAGTCACTTTAGAAACGGTGCGCTATCATGCATTCGAGAGAACAACGCCCAGATTTGTATTTCCTACAAAATGCACATGGTACGTACTGTACACTACTGTAATGTTTAAATGACTTGCTTTATACCATAAACAATTTTTTTGAAATAAAATTAAAACTTCATCAATTGTAACTGTGATTGTGCTGTTCATGAATTCATATTTTTCATACTGTATTGTACTGTAGGAGAGTGCAACAAATTGTGGAGGAACTAACTCGTGAGGATGATGAGCGTACTGCTCTGCAAATAAAACGAATTCTCCATTCCAAGTATGACCTGGACATATCGGCCACCAGCATCAGAAGGATGCGACGGAAAATGGGATGGACCTTTGGCGCAACAAGGTAAAATACTGAAAGCAGTATAAACCATACAGTAAATGCACTGTTAATAATCCCTTGATACGTGATATAATAATGCCATAAATCATTATACAGAGTGTGTACTTTATACTATATACAGTATGTGTGTGTGTATATACTGTATATACAGTATTCTATCCCAAAAGAGATACCTACTGTATAGGCACTCAGAGACAGCAATGAAGCATTGCCGGCTTATTGTGATGATTACATACTGTATACTGTGTGTGTGTGTTTGTGTGTATGTACAGTATGTATATATATATTACTCTGTATGTAACTTAATGTACTGTATGTACAGTTTAATGTATACAGTAGGTATATAATACAGTATACTGCACATACAGTCTACTGTATATACAGTAATCTGTAAATCTGTAATTTCATAACTGTATCTGATTTCATTATTTTTGGCTCTTCACAGGATATCTCCAATGATAAGAGATGTGAATAAAGAAAAGAGAGTGGAACAGGCACGGCGATGGATTGAGAGTGGTGAAACATTTGATGATGTCATTTTCACAGATGAATCGTCTGTTGCCCTTGAGCGGTTCTCCAGAATGTCATTCAGGAAACGTAACCATATCTCTTTAAAACCACGCCCAAAGCATCCATTGAAAATCCATGTATGGGGAGGCATATCACGATTAGGAGCTGGTCCCCTATTATTTTTCGAAGGTACAGTACAGTACTATACTTTATTCTGTGCCTGTGTTCTGTAAAAATACATGTTGTACTGTAGAGTACGTGTAACTGCACAATAAAAGGAGTTGCTTATTAATGAACAACATTTTTTGATTTCTGTAGGAATCATGGATAAGAAATATTTCCAAGAAACAATAGTAGAGAAATGTATGGTGCCATTTGTGAATAAATATTACCCAACTCACCATAGGATATTCCAAGACAATGATCCTAAACACTCCGCCTCAGCCAAATTTATGGAAGAGAAAGGTATGAATTGGGAACGCACACCACCAGAGTGAGTATTCTTTCAACAGTGTACAAGTAAAATTTTGGATAGCACTCTAGTACTGTAAAAAAAAATTTTGTTTAATAAACAGTACAATATTGTATGTTTAATTTTCTCTATTTACTGTAATGTACTGTAATTAATTTTTTCTATACGCTTTTTTTTTTTTTTTAATTAGATCACCAGACATGAACCCAATCGAATTAGTGTGGGCTCAATTGAAGAGGTACGTTAGGAGTGTTGCAAAGCCAACAACAAAACAGCAACTGGTGGATGGGATAAAGAAATTTTGGCTAGAAGTACTCACACCTGAACATTGTAATAATTATATAAATCACCTGTATAAAGTATTACCTGTTGTAGTTGAAAGAAATGGTCAAGCCACAAATATGTAGTTCTGTATTTTCTGTTTAAAATTTTAAATTGGTGCATTATTAAAAAAAATGATAAAATTGCCTTTGTCTGATTATTGCATAAACTAATGTAGAATATTATACAGTAGTAATGTTATTGATGTGTACTGTATGAACAGTTATTTTCAGTTTTATAAGTCCTGAATAAGAGTACTGTACATTTTGATCAGTGCAGTACATGGAATCGGATGTTGTAATACTTTATTTTTACATTAATATTGATGTTTTTCCAATAAATATTCAATTTTACAGTATGGTACGGTACAGTACATGAGGGTACCTGTACAGTATGATACGTCATTATGGGGGAGAAATACTGTATCCACTAAATGTACAGTAAAATGTTTTTTTCTTATTACAAACACACAAATGCATCTCAGATGGAAATATGCTATACACAGCAGACAGCTTATGGTGACAGAACTTCCCTACTGTATCCCCACCCATAGTCGTGGTATATTTTAGATTGCCTAATGAGACACTCCTGCAGCATTGCCAATGATTCATGTAAAACCTGTGTGCAAACAGTATCTGTATTGAATGCAAAGTACAGTAAGAGTACAGTATACAGTATTATCAGAGCCAAACCTGACCAACATGATGCCCTAGGCTAGATTTTGGCTGATGCCCTCTTGCACAGATGCTACGTAGTTCCGCCTCTAACCCTGCACCCCTTTCCCAGCACCATCACCCATTTTGGCGCTCCTACCCCCTATAATCTAAATAAGAACAATGTGCACATTTAGTGCCAGCCCAAAACAGTGTACAGTATGTTCTTGCTGGGAAGGGGCATGGTAACACAATAATACCCGAAGATGAAATGACACAACACAGTACTGCAACTTTATTCACATTATATCATGCAGTGGTGTCTCTTATTCTCATGACATCATATCATAGTACCACATTACTCCTAACAGTAATGCCCCTTATTCACATTACACCCCACCACATTCATCTTTATTTACATTAGACCACAGGTTCTCAAACTCAGTCCTCAGGACCCCACACAGTGCAGGTTTTGCAGGTCTCACAGAATCACAAGTGAAAAAATTAGCTCCACCTACTGTATGGACCTTCTAAAATGTGTCAGTTAGTAATGAATACATCTGTGCACTTGCTGGTTTACCTGCAAAACATGCACTGTGTGGGGTCCTGAGGACCAAGTTTGAGAACCACTGCATTAGACCATGCAGTAGTGCCCTTTCCTTATGTTACACCAGAAAATATTGTAGTACACCTTATACACATACAGTACAGTAATGCCACACATTAGTAATGCATTTCATATTTAAATTTTCTGATTTAATTTCATAGAGCCGCAGTCACTCACAGAATATAGGCATGTACTGTAGCATCTCATTTTATTCTGCAGAAGCTGATTATTCCCGTTTGGCTAGTTTGCCGCCTCTGTACAGTACAGTATATCACAATAGAAAAAAGTTATAGTGTCAGTGAAAAAAGCACCTCATGACAGATACTGTACACAAGCTCATGTCTAAATACTGTATACTGTAAGCAGTGACATTAAGGGGTACAGTACTGTATATGCAATTGCAGTCGAATTCCGGAAGGAATACGGAAAAAATGGACACGGGATCCCCCATCTTTTTAGAACCAGCACCGGGCTCTGCGCCTGGTCCTGGTGCAAAAAATAAGGGGGACAAAAAAAGCGTAGGGGTTCCCCATATTTTTTGAATCAGCACTGGGCTCCACTAGCTGGACAGATAATGCACAGCCGGGGGAGACTTTTATACAGGTCCCTGCGGCCATGGAATTAAATACCCAACTAGTCACACCTGGCCGGAGTACCCTGGAGGAGTGGGGGCCCCTTAAATCAAGGGGACCCCCCTCCAGCCACTCGATTATCTCTATCACCCCTGTGTATTGTAGCTAGGGGATTGTGACGCTCCTTCAGCATTGCCCCGTAGCCTGCAAAATCTGTGCTGTTATTTGCTCCATAGCTGAGTGCCTCCTAGGAGCTACTGTAGGAGTCACAGGCGGTAGCCATTTCAATTGAGTCTGCCCTGCTATAGAATTGTACAGGTATGTGTACATTACCGTACGGTGCATAGAACCTTTACAGTAGAAACTCTCCTGCAGCTTTGGCCTGCTTTACTGTATGTACTGTAAAACTTGTGTTTTGTCAGTTTGCTATGCGACCGAGCCCGGTGTAACGTACTGTACAGTACTGTAATGTGCATAGACCTCGCTTACAGTATCTCTGTGTATTTTGGCTAGGGGATTGTGACGCTCCTTCAGCATCGCCCCGTAGCCTGCACAGCTTATGCCATTTCTCATTCCATACCCAACTGCTGCCTGCCACGAGGTGGGGGTTCAGGAGGTGGGGGTTCATGGGTAGTGGTCGTTTTGACAGTGTGCTATGCGATTGAGTCCGGTGTACCGTAATACTGTATGCAATCCTACAGTAGCTTATCCCTCCCCTGTGTATTTTGGCTAGGGGATTGTGACGCTCCTTCAGCATAGCCCCATAACCTGCACAAGGGTTCAGGGGCGGCGGCCATTTTGCCAGTGTGCTACAGTATGTCATCGAGTCCGGTGTACCATAATATGCATACTGTGTATTTTAGCTAGGGGATTGTGACGCTCATTCAGCATTGCCCCATAGTCTGTACAATCTGGACTATTACTTGCTCCGTAGCCTAGGGCCTCTGTGGGGCAAGGAGTCATAGGTGGTAGCCATTTCTATTCAGTCTGCCCAGCTACAGAATTGTATGTGTACTGTGTACGGAGCATAGTACCTTAACCTGCATAGAACCTGCAGATTATGGTACACCGGACTCGATCGCATAGAACCGCTCATGCAGCTACTGTATGCCCTGGTTTGCAGTATGTGAATAAAACAAATAATAAAGTGTCTGAAAAAAACTACAGTAACATGCATTCGTACAGTACTTAAGGAATCGAACCCTGGACTCTGAGTATAGGAAGCGAAACACTTCACCACTTCGCCGCAGACAAATGTATAAATCCGTTGGTTTTGATTATGCTGTAATGGCTACGGGATTAGGACGATAACACTGTAGAAAATTCCTAATCTTGAGAGGCAATAGTGAACTTGTAACACACATCCATTTGCGACAGTGTACACTACTGGTTTTACAGTACTGTGTTTTGTCTGCGGGACTTGCACGCTCACATACAGTATTCATAAAGTATTGTAGATGGATCATATACTGTATGCTGTACTACTGTATTTGCGTCGGTGTCGTACTGTATATACTGTACAGTACTGTATTAAATAATGCAGCGTAATGAGTACAGTATTTGCTGTATGCAGCGTAATGAGACGCCTTAGTAAAGTAGTCCTTATTATGTATGTCAGTATTGTATTTTACGGGAGACCACACGCATGCGCAGTGGTGATTGTAAAAAGCGACATCTGGTGGCTGATCGCAGGTATTACACGTAAAGGTAACGCCAAACGTCAAATGTCTGTCTCCGTGCGATTAGATAGCCTCTCTGTGGCTAGGCGCGCCTCGCTACGCCACAGTACGCTGCGTATGGTCGAACGGGCCAACCGCCGCGGCCACTCAAGATAAAGGTGGCTACATCTGTAGTGCAACCAATTTTGATGGTAAATGGAAGGACTATTTATTTGTTCAACTCACAAAAAGTATGGATAAAAATCGGAACGGCAGGACCTTGTGCTTGTGCTTAAGCACAAGGTCCTGCCGTTCCGGAGCTCTGTCCAGGATACCATTTCAGCTGAATCTGTTTGGACTCTGGAATCCGGTATTAATCACCAATTGGTGATATATGCTTTTAAACTTCTTATTTTTTGTAAGTGTGTTATTTGTAAAAATAAAATTGTTTTATGGTTAGACATACTGCACCATATCTACATTATTTTAAGTCCCCAGTACATGTGCGGCTCTGGACGTCCTATGCCATCTAGTGGACGATTTCCAACATTACATTGAAGTTTCCATGGGAGCTGAGAAACAACACTGTCTGGTGGATGATATGCGATTTTTATCCATACTTTTTGTGAGTTGAACAAATAAATAGTCCTTCCATTTACCATCAAAATTGGTTGCACTATGTTGTGTATGTCTCACTTTTTCAGACATGTGTCTTCTTTGAAATGAATTCATGACAACAAGTGTAAAACTTTGTTACTGAAAAAAGTAAGCTATTAAGAAGATTTATCCCTGTTTGGTGAAATTAGTAGCGCCGGGTGTGGTCACGACATTGTGTGTTTGGTTCTTGTTTGGGGTCTTGGTGAAGGCTCATATGTACCACATAGGCTGCCACTATTAAGTTTTAGCGCAGATCAAACTATACCACTCTATTTCTATTGAGGAGAAAAGTCTTTATTATTATTATTGTTTTTCTTATTAGTGGAGAAAAACATTTTGTCATCACTGACTGATGTTTTCATAGTAAAATCATTATGGCAGCAGTGGGATTTGAACCCATGCCTCCATAGAAACTGTAGCCTAAATCCAGCGCCTTAGACCGCTTGGCCATGCTACCACATGGACCTGTCTGACTGAATGCTCACAGTTCTGGATCATACAGTTGAGATTACAGGAAAAAAAATGTGTTGTTTTAAATCAATACTTGAAAAGAAGTGTCATGTTATAAGTATTTAAAATACAAAAAGTTAAGGAAGCATAAAAAAGGTACAAAATTAGTAGACAATATTAATGAGTAAGGATTTTTTATTATTGATTTGCTGTTTAGTAGAGTAAAACAGTTTGACATCAATAAATGTCATTTTCTCTTGAAAATAATTATGGCAGCAGTCGGATTTGAACCCACGCCTCCAAAGAGACTGGAGTCTTAATCCAGCGCCTTAGACCGCTCGGCCATGCTACCACATATCTATTTTGGCTCCAAAGGTCATAGTTTATTATTTTACATATTATTTTTTAAGTTTGAGAAGACTCTTGAAATTGTGATGAACTGTTTTAAAATCTAGGACAGATGATGAACTTTTCAACCTTCCAATATTTTACTTTAGCAACTTAGTGGCCTTAGACCGCTCGGCCATGGTACCACATGGACACTCTTAGCTCACAGATCTGGGTCATATAGCTCAGGTTACAGTAAAAACATTTTTTTAAATCAATATTTAAAAAGAAGTGTAATGCAAAAAGTGTTTAAATTATGTACAAAACGTTTTGGAAGGTTAAAAAAGTACATAAATTGACATAAAATATCAATGAGAAAGGATATTTGTATTATTCATTTTCTGTTTAGTAGAGAAAAAACACTTTGACATCAATTACTTATTTTTTCTCAGGGAAAATAATTATGGCGGCAGTAGGTTTTGAACCAATTCCTCCAAAGAATCTGGAACTTTAATCCAGCACCTTAGACACTGCTGATTTTTAGCTAATGCATCTGGATCATATTGATCAGATGTTGAGGAGAAAGGACTTTATTATTATTGATTTTCTTATTAGTGGAGAAAAACACATTGCCATCACTGACTGACATTTTCATAGTAAAATCATTATGGAAGCAGTGGAATTCGGACCCACGCCTCCAGAGAGACTGGAACTTAAATCCAGTGCCTTAGATCGCTCGCCCTTGCTACCCCATGGATACTTTTGACTCAAATCTCAGAGTTCTGGATCATATAGTTAAGATTACAAGAAAAAATTGTGTAGTTATAAATCAATACTTGAAAAGAAGTGTCATGTTAAAAGTGTTTAAAATACAAAAATTTAAAAAAGGTACAAAATTAGCAGACAATATTAATTAGAAAGGATTTTTTATTATTGACTTGCTGTTTAGTGGAGAAAAACACTTTGACATCAATGACAGTCGTTTTATCTTGAAAATAATTATGACAGTAGTGGAATTTGAACCCATGCCTCCAAACAGACTGGAGCCTTCATGCAACATCTTAGACCCCTCAGCCACCTTTCTACCTTGACTACATAGCTCATAGTTTATAGTTTTACATATTATTTTTACATTTTGAGAAGACCCTTGAAATTATGATAAACTGTTTTAAAATCTAGGGCAGATGATGAACTTTTTAACCTACCAATATTTTATTTTAGCAGCTTAGTGGCCTTAGACCACTCGGTCATGGTACCAAATGAACACTCTTAGCTCACAGATCTGGGCCATATAGCACAGATTAACGTACAAAGATTTTTTTTTTGTTTTAAATAAATACTTAAAAAGAAGTGTCATACCAAAAGTGTTTAAGTTATGTACAAAATGTTTTGGAAGGTTAAAAAAGTACATCAATTGACATAAAATATTAATGAGAAAGGATTTTTTTTATTATTCATTTGCTGTTTAGTAAAGAAAAACACTTTGACATCAAGTACTTATTTTTTCTTAGGAAAAATAATTATGGCGGCAGTAGGTTTTGATCCAAAGCCTCCAAAGAAACTGGAACCTTAATCCAGCGCCTTAGATACTGCTGATTTTTAGCTCATGCATCTGGATCATATCAATCAGCTATTGAGGAGAAAAGTCTTTATTATTATTGTTTTCTTATCAGTGGAGAAAAACATTTTGTCATCACTGACTGATGTTTTCATAGTAAAATCATTATGGCAGTAGTGGGATTTGAACCCACGCCTCCAGAGAGACTGGAGCCTAAACCCAGCGCCTTAGACCACTCGGCCATGCTACCACATGGACCTGTCTGACTGACAGCTCACAGTTCTGGATCATACAGTTGAGATTACAGGAAAAAATGTGTTGTTTTAAATCAATACTTGAAAAGAAGTGTCATGTTACAAGTATTTAAAATACAAAAAGTTAAGGAAGCATAAAAAAGGTACAAAATTAGTAGACAATATTAATGAGTAAGGATTTTTTATTATTGATTTGCTGTTTAGTAGAGTAAAACAGTTTGACATCAATAAATGTCATTTTCTCTTAAAAATAATTATGGCAGCAGTGGGATTTGAACCCACGCCTCCAAAGAGACTGGAGCCTTAATCCAGCGCCTTAGACCGCTCAGCTACGCTACCACATATCCATTTTGGCTCCAAAGGTCATAGTTTATTATTTTACATATTATTTTTAAAGTTTGAGAAGACTCTTGAAATTGTGATAAACTGTTTTAAAATCTAGGACAGATGATGAACTTTTCAACCTTCCAATATTTTACTTTAGCAACTTAGTGGCCTTAGACCGCTCGGCCATGGTACCACATGGACACTCTTAGCTCACAGATCTGGGTCATTTAGCTCAGGTTACAGTAAAAACATTTTTTAAATCAATATTTAAAAAGAAGTGTAATGCAAAAAGTGTTTAAATTATGTACAAAACGTTTTGGAATGTTAAAAAAGTACATAAATTGACATAAAATATCAATGAGAAAGGATATTTTTATTATTCATTTGCTGTTTAGTAGAGAAAAAACACTTTGACATCAATTACTTATTTTTTCTCAGGGAAAATAATTATGGCGGCAGTAGGTTTTGAACCAATTCCTGCAGATATAGGGTTAAGCCCCCAGGCTGATCGACAAGGCCTCTCCGTCACTGGGGGTCCCTAATATTAGGTATGGGTCCGGGGTGCAGGACCCCATAATGTCGGCACAGGTCGGCTACCCCAGGTCAGCACACAAGTGAAAGTTAATAGGGTTAATAAGAAGCACAGAAGTGCTATGTGAGTGGTGTGATTAAAATAATACAAAAATATATACAAAGTGATAGGGAAACTCATAAGTGTTAATAAAGTGTTAGGGTGTGCCGACCTGAAGCAGCCCAGCGATACCGACACAGGGGCCACCACACCCCACACCCACCCCATTTATGTCGGTATCGCTGGGCTGCTTCAGGTCGGCACACCCTAACACTTTATTAACACTTATGAGTTTCCCTATCACTTTGTATATATTTTTGTATTATTTTAATCACACCACTCACATAGCACTTCTGTGCTTCTTATTAACCCTATTAACTTTCACTTGTGTGCTGACCTGGGGTAGCCGACCTGTGCCGACATTATGGGGTCCTGCACCCCGGACCCATACCTAATATTAGGGACCCCCAGTGACGGAGAGGCCTTGTCGATCGGCCTGGGGGCTTAACCCTATATCTGCAGATATACGCAACCAAGATCTCCGTATTATCTGACTATTATGTAGGAATATTATTCACTCAGTGTGCATTAGGGAACCATTGTTTTTTCCTTCACAGAATTACCCCTCCCTTTTAGCACCTGAGTGACATCACTATCTGATTGAGCAGTTCACCATTTTTTTGCTTTGAACCAATTCCTCCAAAGAATCTGGAACTTTAATCCATCACCTTAGACACTGCTGATTTTTAGCTAATGCATCTGGATCATATTGATCAGATGTTGAGGAGAAAGGACTTTATTATTATTGATTTTCTTATTAGTGGAGAAAAACACATTGCCATCACTGACTGACATTTTCATAGTAAAATCATTATGGAAGCTGTGGGATTCGGACCCACGCCTCCAGAGATACTGGAACCTAAATCCAGTGCCTTAGATTGCTCGCCCTTGCTACCCCATGGATACTTTTGACTCAAAGCTCAGAGTTCTGGATCATATAGTTAAGATTACAAGAAAAATTTGTGTAGTTATAAATCAATACTTGAAAAGAAGTGTCATGTTAAAAGTGTTTAAAATACAAAAATTTAAAAAAGGTACAAAATTAGCAGACAATATTAATTAGAAAGGATTTTTTATTATTGACTTGCTGTTTAGTGGAGAAAAACACTTTGACATCAATGACAGTCATTGTATCTTGAAAATAATTATGACAGCAGTGGAATTTGAACCCATGCCTCCAAACAGACTGGAGCCTTAATGCAGCATCTTAGACCGCTCAGCCACATTTCTACCTTGACTCCATAGCTCATAGTTTATAATTTTACATATTATTTTTACATTTTGAGAAGACTTGAAATTATGATAAACTGTTTTAAAATCTAGGGCAGATGATGAACTTTTTAACCTACCAATATTTTATTTTAGCAGCTTAGTGGCCTTAGACCGTTCGGCCATGGTACCAAATGAACACTCTTAGCTCACAGATCTGGGCCATATAGCACAGATTACAGTACAAACATTTTTTTGGTTTTAAATAAATACTTAAAAAGAAGTGTCATACCTAAAGTGTTTAAGTTATGTACAAAATGTTTTGGAAGGTTAAAAAAGTACATAAATTGACATAAAATATTAATGAGAAAGGATTTTTTTATTATTCATTTGCTGTTTAGTAAAGAAAAACACTTTGACATCAATGACTTATTTTTTCTTAGGAAAAATAATTATGGCGGCAGTAGGTTTTGATCCAAAGCCTCCAAAGAAACTGGAACTTTAATGCAGCGCCTTAGACACTGCTGATTTTTAGCTCATGCATCTGGATCATATCAATCAGCTATTGAGGAGAAAAGTCTTTATTATTATTGTTTTTCTTATTAGTGGAGAAAAACATTTTGTCATCACTGACTGATGTTTTCATAGTAAAATCATTATGGCAGCAGTGGAATTTGAACCCACGCCTCCAGAGAGACTGGAGCCTAAATCCAGCGACTTAGACCGCTCGGCCATGCTACCACATGAACCTGTTTGACTGAAAGCTCACAGTTTTGGATCATACAGTTGAGATTACAGGAAAAAAATGTGTTGTTTTAAATCAATACTTGAAAAGAAGTGTCATGTTACAAGTATTTAAAATACAAAAAGTTAAGGAAGCATAAAAAAGGTACAAAATTAGTAGACAATATTAATGAGTAAGGATTTTTTATTATTGATTTGCTGTTTAGTAGAGTAAAACAGTTTGACATCAATAAATGTCATTTTCTCTTGAAAATAATTATGGCAGCAGTGGGATTTGAACCCTCACCTCCAAAGAGACTGGAGCCTTAATCCAGCCCCTTAGACCGCTCGGACATGCTACCACATATCTATTTTGGCTCCAAAGGTCATAGTTTATTATTTTACATATTATTTTTAAAGTTTGAGAAGACTCTTGAAATTGTGATAAACTGTTTTAAAATCTAGGATAGATGATGAACTTTTCAACCTATCAATATTTTACTTTAGCAACTTAGTGGCCTTAGACTGCTCGGCCATGGTACCACATGGACACTCTTAGCTCACAGATCAGGGTCATATAGCTCAGGTTACAGTAAAAACATTTTTTAAATCAATATTTAAAAAAGAAGTGTAATGCAAAAAGTGTTTAAATTATGTACAAAACGTTTTGGAAAGTTAAAAAAGTACATAAATTGACATAAAATATCAATGAGAAAGGATATTTTTATTATTCATTTGCTGTTTAGTAGAGAAAAAACACTTTGACATCAATTACTTATTTTTTCTCAGGGAAAATAGTTATGGCGGCAGTAGGTTTTGAACCAATTCCTCCAAAGAATCTGGAACCTTAATCCAGCACCTTAGACACTGCTGATTTTTAGCTAATGCATCATATTGATCAGATGTTGAGGAGAAAGGACTTTATTATTATTGATTTTCTTATTAGTGGAGAAAAACACATTGCCATCACTGACTGACATTTTCATAGTAAAATCATTATGGAAGCAGTGGGATTCGGACCCACGCCTCCAGAGAGTATGGAACCTAAATCCAGTGCCTTAGATCGCTCGCCCTTGCTACCCCATAAATACTTTTGACTCAAAGCTCAGAGTTCTGGATCATATAGTTAAGATTAAAAGAAAAAATTGTGTAGTTATAAATCAATACTTGAAAAGAAGTGTCATGTTAAAAGTTTTTAAAATACAAAAATTTAAAAAAGGTACAAAATTAGCAGACAATATTAATTAGAAAGGATTTTTTATTATTGACTTGCTGTTTAGTGGAGAAAAACACTTTGACATCAATGACAGTCATTTTATCTTGAAAATAATTATGACAGCAGTGGAATTTGAACCCATGCCTCCAAACAGACTGGAGCCTTAATGCAGCATCTTAGACCGCTCAGCCACATTTCTACCTTGACTCCATAGCTCATAGTTTATAATTTTACATATTATTTTTACATTTTGAGAAGACTCTTGAAATTATGATAAACTGTTTTAAAATCTAGGGCAGATGATGAACTTTTTAACCTACCAATATTTTATTTTAGCAGCTTAGTGGCCTTAGACCGCTCGGCCATGGTACCAAATGAACACTCTTAGCTCACAGATCTGGGCCATATAGCTCAGATTACAGTACAAACATTTTTTTTTGTTTTAAATAAATACTTAAAAAGAAGTGTCATACCAAAAGTGTTTAAGTTATGTACAAAATGTTTTGGAAGGTTAAAAAAGTACATCAATTGACATAAAATATTAATGAGAAATAATTTTTTTATTATTCGTTTGCTGTTTAGTAAAGAAAAACACTTTGACATCAATTACTTATTTTTTCTTAGGAAAAATAATTATGGCGGCAGTAGGTTTTGATCCAAAGCCTCCAAAGAAACTGGAACCCTAATCCAGCGCCTTAGACACTGCTGATTTTTAGCTCATGCATCTGGATCATATCAATCAGCTATTGAGGAGAAAAGTCTTTATTATTATTGTTTTTCTTATTAGTGGAGAAAAACATTTTGTCATCACTGACTGATGTTTTCATAGTAAAATCATTATGGCAGCAGCAGGATTGGAACCCACGCCTCCAGAGAGACTGTAGCCTAAATCCAGCGCCTTAGACCGCTCGGCCATGCTACCACATGGACCTGTCTGACTGAATGCTCACAGTTCTGGATCATACAGTTGAGATTACAGGAAAAAAATGTGTTGTTTTAAATCAATACTTGAAAAGAAGTGTCATGTTACAAGTATTTAAAATACAAAAAGTTAAGGAAGCATAAAAAAGGTACAAAATTAGTAGACAATATTAATGAGTAAGGCTTTTTTATTATTGATTTGCTGTTTAGTAGAGTAAAACAGTTTGACATCAATAAATGTAATTTTCTCTTGAAAATAATTATGGCAGCAGTGGGATTTGAACCCACGCCTCCAAAGAGACTGCAGCCTTAATCCAGCGCCTTAGACCACTCGGCCATGCTACCACATATCTATTTTTGCTCCAAAGGTCATAGTTTATTATTTTACATATTATTTTTAAAGTTTGAGAACACTCTTGAAATTGTGATAAACTGTTTTAAAATCTAGGACAGATGATGAACTTTTCAACCTTCCAATATTTTACTTTAGCAACTTAGTGGCCTTAGACCGCTCGGCCATGGTTCCACATGGACACTCTTAGCTCACAGATCTGGGTCATATAGCTCAGGTTACAGTAAAAACATTTTTTTAAATCAATATTTAAAAAGAAGTGTAATGCAAAAAGTGTTTAAATTATGTACAAAACGTTTTGGAAGGTTAAAAAAAGTACATAAATTGACATAAAATATCAATGAGAAAGGATATTTTTATTATTCATTTGCTGTTTAGTAGAGAAAAAACACTTTGACATCAATTACTTATTTTTTCTCAGGGAAAATAATTATGGTGGCAGTAGGTTTTGAACCAATTCCTCCAAAGAATCTGGAACTTTAATCCAGCACCTTAGACACTGCTGATTTTTAGCTAATGCATCTGGATCATATTGATCAGATGTTGAGGAGAAAGGACTTTATTATTATTGATTTTCTTATTAGTGGAGAAAAACACATTGCCATCACTGACTGACATTTTCATAGTAAAATCATTATGGAAGCAGTGGGATTCAGACCCACGCCTCCAGAGAGACTGGAACCTAAATCCAGTGCCTTAGACCGCTCGCCCTTGCTACCCCATGGATACTTTTGACTCAAAGCTCAGAGTTCTGGATCATATAGTTAAGATTACAAGAAAAAATTGTGTAGTTATAAATCAATACTTGAAAAGAAGTGTCATGTTAAAAGTGTTTAAAATACAAAAATTTAAAAAAGGTACAAAATTAGCAGACAATATTAATTAGAAAGGATTTTTTATTATTGACTTGCTGTTTAGTGGAGAAAAACACTTTGACATCAATGATAGTCATTTTATCTTGAAAATAATTATGACAGCAGTGGAAATTGAACCCATGCCTCCAAACAGACTGGAGCCTTAATGCAGCATCTTAGACCGCTCAGCCACATTTCTACCTTGACTCCATAGCTCATAGTTTATAATTTTACATATTATTTTTACATTTTGAGAAGACTCTTGAAATTATGATAAACTGTTTTAAAATCTAGGGCAGATGATGAACTTTTTAACCTACCAATATTTTATTTTAGCAGCTTAGTGGCCTTAGACCGCTCGGCCATGGTACCAAATGAACACTCTTAGCTCACAGATCTGGGCCATATAGCACAGATTACAGTACAAACATTTTTTTGGTTTTAAATAAATACTTAAAAAGAAGTGTCATACCAAAAGTGTTTAAGTTATGTACAAAATGTTTTGGAAGGTTAAAAAAGTACATAAATTGACATAAAATATTAATGAGAAAGGATTTTTTTATTATTCATTTGCTGTTTAGTAAAGAAAAACACTTTGACATCAATGACTTATTTTTTCTTAGGAAAAATAATTATGGTGGCAGTAGGTTTTGATCCAAATCCTCCAAAGAAACTGGAACCTTAATCCAGCGCCTTAGACACTGCTGATTTTTAGCTCATGCATCTGGATCATATCATTCAGCTATTGAGGAGAAAAGTCTTTATTATTATTATTGTTTTTCTTATTAGTGGAGAAAAACATTTTGTCATCACTGACTGATGTTTTCATAGTAAAATCATTATGGCAGCAGTGGGATTTGAACCCATGCCTCCATAGAGACTGTAGCCTAAATCCAGCGCCTTAGACCGCTCGGCCATGCTACCACATGGACCTGTCTGACTGAATGCTCACAGTTCTGGATCATACAGTTGAGATTACAGGAAAAAAAATGTGTTGTTTTAAATCAATACTTGAAAAGAAGTGTCATGTTATAAGTATTTAAAATACAAAAAGTTAAGGAAGCATAAAAAAGGTACAAAATTAGTAGACAATATTAATGAGTAAGGATTTTTTATTATTGATTTGCTGTTTAGTAGAGTAAAACAGTTTGACATCAATAAATGTCATTTTCTCTTGAAAATAATTATGGCAGCAGTCGGATTTGAACCCACACCTCCAAAGAGACTGGAGTCTTAATCCAGCGCCTTAGACCGCTCGGCCATGCTACCACATACATATTTTTTTTTGCTCCAAAGGTCATAGTTTATTATTTTACATATTATTTTTTAAGTTTGAGAAGACTCTTGAAATTGTGATGAACTGTTTTAAAATCTAGGACAGATGATGAACTTTTCAACCTTCCAATATTTTACTTTAGCAACTTAGTGGCCTTAGACCGCTCGGCCATGGTACCACATGGACACTCTTAGCTCACAGATCTGGGTCATATAGCTCAGGTTACAGTAAAAACATTTTTTTAAATCAATATTTAAAAAGAAGTGTAATGCAAAAAGTGTTTAAATTATGTACAAAACGTTTTGGAAGGTTAAAAAAGTACATAAATTGACATAAAATATCAATGAGAAAGGATATTTGTATTATTCATTTTCTGTTTAGTAGAGAAAAAACACTTTGACATCAATTACTTATTTTTTCTCAGGGAAAATAATTATGGCGGCAGTAGGTTTTGAACCAATTCCTCCAAAGAATCTGGAACTTTAATCCAGCACCTTAGACACTGCTGATTTTTAGCTAATGCATCTGGATCATATTGATCAGATGTTGAGGAGAAAGGACTTTATTATTATTGATTTTCTTATTAGTGGAGAAAAACACATTGCCATCACTGACTGACATTTTCATAGTAAAATCATTATGGAAGCAGTGGAATTCGGACCCACGCCTCCAGAGAGACTGGAACTTAAATCCAGTGCCTTAGATCGCTCGCCCTTGCTACCCCATGGATACTTTTGACTCAAATCTCAGAGTTCGGGATCATATAGTTAAGATTACAAGAAAAAATTGTGTAGTTATAAATCAATACTTGAAAAGAAGTGTCATGTTAAAAGTGTTTAAAATACAAAAATTTAAAAAAGGTACAAAATTAGCAGACAATATTAATTAGAAAGGATTTTTTATTATTGACTTGCTGTTTAGTGGAGAAAAACACTTTGACATCAATGACAGTCGTTTTATCTTGAAAATAATTATGACAGTAGTGGAATTTGAACCCATGCCTCCAAACAGACTGGAGCCTTCATGCAACATCTTAGACCCCTCAGCCACATTTCTACCTTGACTCCATAGCTCATAGTTTATAGTTTTACATATTATTTTTACATTTTGAGAAGACTCTTGAAATTATGATAAACTGTTTTAAAATCTAGGGCAGATGATGAACTTTTTAACCTACCAATATTTTATTTTAGCAGCTTAGTGGCCTTAGACCACTCGGTCATGGTACCAAATGAACACTCTTAGCTCACAGATCTGGGCCATATAGCACAGATTAACGTACAAAGATTTTTTTTTTTGTTTTAAATAAATACTTAAAAAGAAGTGTCATACCAAAAGTGTTTAAGTTATGTACAAAATGTTTTGGAAGGTTAAAAAAGTACATCAATTGACATAAAATATTAATGAGAAAGGATTTTTTTTATTATTCATTTGCTGTTTAGTAAAGAAAAACACTTTGACATCAATTACTTATTTTTTCTTAGGAAAAATAATTATGGCGGCAGTAGGTTTTGATCCAAAGCCTCCAAAGAAACTGGAACCTTAATCCAGCGCCTTAGATACTGCTGATTTTTAGCTCATGCATCTGGATCATATCAATCAGCTATTGAGGAGAAAAGTCTTTATTATTATTGTTTTCTTATTAGTGGAGAAAAACATTTTGTCATCACTGACTGATGTTTTCATAGTAAAATCATTATGGCAGTAGTGGGATTTGAACCCACGCCTCCAGAGAGACTGGAGCCTAAACCCAGCGCCTTAGACCACTCGGCCATGCGACCACATGGACCTGTCTGACTGACAGCTCACAGTTCTGGATCATACAGTTGAGATTACAGGAAAAAATGTGTTGTTTTAAATCAATACTTGAAAAGAAGTGTCATGTTACAAGTATTTAAAATACAAAAAGTTAAGGAAGCATAAAAAAGGTACAAAATTAGTAGACAATATTAATGAGTAAGGATTTTTTATTATTGATTTGCTGTTTAGTAGAGTAAAACAGTTTGACATCAATAAATGTCATTTTCTCTTAAAAATAATTATGGCAGCAGTGGGATTTGAACCCACGCCTCCAAAGAGACTGGAGCCTTAATCCAGCGCCTTAGACCGCTCAGCCACGCTACCACATATCTATTTTGGCTCCAAAGGTCATAGTTTATTATTTTACATATTATTTTTAAAGTTTGAGAAGACTCTTGAAATTGTGATAAACTGTTTTAAAATCTAGGACAGATGATGAACTTTTCAACCTTCCAATATTTTACTTTAGCAACTTAGTGGCCTTAGACCGCTCGGCCATGGTACCACATGGACACTCTTAGCTCACAGATCTGGGTCATTTAGCTCAGGTTACAGTAAAAACATTTTTTAAATCAATATTTAAAAAGAAGTGTAATGCAAAAAGTGTTTAAATTATGTACAAAACGTTTTGGAATGTTAAAAAAGTACATAAATTGACATAAAATATCAATGAGAAAGGATATTTTTATTATTCATTTGCTGTTTAGTAGAGAAAAAACACTTTGACATCAATTACTTATTTTTTCTCAGGGAAAATAGTTATGGCGGCAGTAGGTTTTGAACCAATTCCTCCAAAGAATCTGGAACCTTAATCCAGCACCTTAGACACTGCTGATTTTTAGCTAATGCATCATATTGATCAGATGTTGAGGGGAAAGGACTTTATTATTATTGATTTTCTTATTAGTGGAGAAAAACACATTGCCATCACTGACTGACATTTTCATAGTAAAATCATTATGGAAGCAGTGGGATTCGGACCTACGCCTCCAGAGAGTATGGAACCTAAATCCAGTGCCTTAGATCGCTCGCCCTTGCTACCCCATGGATACTTTTGACTCAAAGCTCAGAGTTCTGGATCATATAGTTAAGATTAAAAGAAAAAATTGTGTAGTTATAAATCAATACTTGAAAAGAAGTGTCATGTTAAAAGTGTTTAAAATACAAAAATTTAAAAAAGGTACAAAATTAGCAGACAATATTAATTAGAAAGGATTTTTTATTATTGACTTGCTGTTTAGTGGAGAAAAACACTTTGACATCAATGACAGTCATTTTATCTTGAAAATAATTATGACAGCAGTGGAATTTGAACCCATGCCTCCAAACAGACTGGAGCCTTAATGCAGCATCTTAGACCGCTCAGCCACATTTCTACCTTGACTCCATAGCTCATAGTTTATAATTTTACATATTATTTTTACATTTTGAGAAGACTCTTGAAATTATGATAAACTGTTTTAAAATCTAGGGCAGATGATGAACTTTTTAACCTACCAATATTTTATTTTAGCAGCTTAGTGGCCTTAGACCGCTCGGCCATGGTACCAAATGAACACTCTTAGCTCACAGATCTGGGCCATATAGCACAGATTACAGTACAAACATTTTTTTTGTTTTAAATAAATACTTAAAAAGAAGTGTCATACCAAAAGTGTTTAAGTTATGTACAAAATGTTTTGGAAGGTTAAAAAAGTACATCAATTGACATAAAATATTAATGAGAAATAATTTTTTTATTATTCGTTTGCTGTTTAGTAAAGAAAAACACTTTGACATCAATTACTTATTTTTTCTTAGGAAAAATAATTATGGCGGCAGTAGGTTTTGATCCAAAGCCTCCAAAGAAACTGGAACCTTAATCCAGCGCCTTAGACACTGCTGATTTTTAGCTCATGCATCTGGATCATATCAATCAGCTATTGAGGAGAAAAGTCTTTATTATTATTGTTTTTCTTATTAGTGGAGAAAAACATTTTGTCATCACTGACTGATGTTTTCATAGTAAAAGCATTATGGCAGCAGCAGGATTGGAACCCACGCCTCCAGAGAGACTGGAGCCTAAATACAGCGCCTTAGACCGCTCGGCCATGCTACCACATGGACCTGTCTGACTGAATGCTCACAGTTCTGGATCATACAGTTGAGATTACAGGAAAAAAATGTGTTGTTTTAAATCAATACTTGAAAAGAAGTGTCATGTTACAAGTATTTAAAATACAAAAAGTTAAGGAAGCATAAAAAAGGTACAAAATTAGTAGACAATATTAATGAGTAAGGCTTTTTTCTTATTGATTTGCTGTTTAGTAGAGTAAAACAGTTTGACATCAATAAATGTCATTTTCTCTTGAAAATAATTATGGCACCAGTTGGATTTGAACCCACGACTCCTAAGAGACTGCAGCCTTAATCCAGCGCCTTAGACCACTCGGCCATGCTACCACATATCTATTTTTGCTCCAAAGGTCATAGTTTATTATTTTACATATTATTTTTAAAGTTTGAGAAGACTCTTGAAATTGTGATAAACTGTTTTAAAATCTAGGACAGATGATGAACTTTTCAACCTTCCAATATTTTACTTTAGCAACTTAGTGGCCTTAGACCGCTCGGCCATGGTACCACATGGACACTCTTAGCTCACAGATCTGGGTCATATAGCTCAGGTTACAGTAAAAACATTTTTTTAAATCAATATTTAAAAAGAAGTGTAATGCAAAAAGTGTTTAAATTATGTACAAAACGTTTTGGAAGGTTAAAAAAGTACATAAATTGACATAAAATATCAATGAGAAAGGATATTTGTATTATTCATTTTCTGTTTAGTAGAGAAAAAACACTTTGACATCAATTACTTATTTTTTCTCAGGGAAAATAATTATGGCGGCAGTAGGTTTTGAACCAATTCCTCCAAAGAATCTGGAACTTTAATCCAGCACCTTAGACACTGCTGATTTTTAGCTAATGCATCTGGATCATATTGATCAGATGTTGAGGAGAAAGGACTTTATTATTATTGATTTTCTTATTAGTGGAGAAAAACACATTGCCATCACTGACTGACATTTTCATAGTAAAATCATTATGGAAGCAGTGGAATTCGGACCCACGCCTCCAGAGAGACTGGAACTTAAATCCAGTGCCTTAGATCGCTCGCCCTTGCTACCCCATGGATACTTTTGACTCAAATCTCAGAGTTCTGGATCATATAGTTAAGATTACAAGAAAAAATTGTGTAGTTATAAATCAATACTTGAAAAGAAGTGTCATGTTAAAAGTGTTTAAAATACAAAAATTTAAAAAAGGTACAAAATTAGCAGACAATATTAATTAGAAAGGATTTTTTATTATTGACTTGCTGTTTAGTGGAGAAAAACACTTTGACATCAATGACAGTCGTTTTATCTTGAAAATAATTATGACAGCAGTGGAATTTGAACCCATGCCTCCAAACAGACTGGAGCCTTAATGCAACATCTTAGACCGCTCAGCCACATTTCTACCTTGACTCCATAGCTCATAGTTTATAGTTTTACATATTATTTTTACATTTTGAGAAGACTCTTGAAATTATGATAAACTGTTTTAAAATCTAGGGCAGATGATGAACTTTTTAACCTACCAATATTTTATTTTAGCAGCTTAGTGGCCTTAGACCACTCGGTCATGGTACCAAATGAACACTCTTAGCTCACAGATCTGGGCCATATAGCACAGATTAAAGTACAAAGATTTTTTTTTGTTTTAAATAAATACTTAAAAAGAAGTGTCATACCAAAAGTGTTTAAGTTATGTACAAAATGTTTTGGAAGGTTAAAAAAGTACATCAATTGACATAAAATATTAATGAGAAAGGATTTTTTTTATTATTCATTTGCTGTTTAGTAAAGAAAAACACTTTGACATCAATGACTTATTTTTTCTTAGGAAAAATAATTATGGCGGCAGTAGGTTTTGATCCAAAGCCTCCAAAGAAACTGGAACCTTAATCCAGCGCCTTAGATACTGCTGATTTTTAGCTCATGCATCTGGATCATATCAATCAGCTATTGAGGAGAAAAGTCTTTATTATTATTGTTTTCTTATTAGTGGAGAAAAACATTTTGTCATCACTGACTGATGTTTTCATAGTAAAATCATTATGGCAGTAGTGGGATTTGAACCCACGCCTCCAGAGAGACTGGAGCCTAAACCCAGTGCCTTAGACCACTCGGCCATGCTACCACATGGACCTGTCTGACTGACAGCTCACAGTTCTGGATCATACAGTTGAGATTACAGAAAAAAATGTGTTGTTTTAAATCAATACTTGAAAAGAAGTGTCATGTTACAAGTATTTAAAATACAAAAAGTTAAGGAAGCATAAAAAAGGTACAAAATTAGTAGACAATATTAATGAGTAAGGATTTTTTATTATTGATTTGCTGTTTAGTAGAGTAAAACAGTTTGACATCAATAAATGTCATTTTCTCTTAAAAATAATTATGGCAGCAGTGGGATTTGAACCCACGCCTCCAAAGAGACTGGAGCCTTAATCCAGCGCCTTAGACCGCTCAGCCACGCTACCACATATCTATTTTGGCTCCAAAGGTCATAGTTTATTATTTTACATATTATTTTTAAAGTTTGAGAAGACTCTTGAAATTGTGATAAACTGTTTTAAAATCTAGGACAGATGATGAACTTTTCAACCTTCCAATATTTTACTTTAGCAACTTAGTGGCCTTAGACCGCTCGGCCATGGTACCACATGGACACTCTTAGCTCACAGATCTGGGTCATTTAGCTCAGGTTACAGTAAAAACATTTTTTAAATCAATATTTAAAAAGAAGTGTAATGCAAAAAGTGTTTAAATTATGTACAAAACGTTTTGGAATGTTAAAAAAGTACATAAATTGACATAAAATATCAATGAGAAAGGATATTTTTATTATTCATTTGCTGTTTAGTAGAGAAAAAACACTTTGACATCAATTACTTATTTTTTCTCAGGGAAAATAATTATGGCGGCAGTAGGTTTTGAACCAATTCCTCCAAAGAATCTGGAACTTTAATCCATCACCTTAGACACTGCTGATTTTTAGCTAATGCATCTGGATCATATTGATCAGATGTTGAGGAGAAAGGACTTTATTATTATTGATTTTCTTATTAGTGGAGAAAAACACATTGCCATCACTGACTGACATTTTCATAGTAAAATCATTATGGAAGCAGTGGGATTCGGACCCATGCCTCCAGAGATACTGGAACCTAAATCCAGTGCCTTAGATTGCTCGCCCTTGCTACCCCATGGATACTTTTGACTCAAAGCTCAGAGTTCTGGATCATATAGTTAAGATTACAAGAAAAATTTGTGTAGTTATAAATCAATACTTGAAAAGAAGTGTCATGTTAAAAGTGTTTAAAATACAAAAATTTAAAAAAGGTACAAAATTAGCAGACAATATTAATTAGAAAGGATTTTTTATTATTGACTTGCTGTTTAGTGGAGAAAAACACTTTGACATCAATGACAGTCATTGTATCTTGAAAATAATTATGACAGCAGTGGAATTTGAACCCATGCCTCCAAACAGACTGGAGCCTTAATGCAGCATCTTAGACCGCTCAGCCACATTTCTACCTTGACTCCATAGCTCATAGTTTATAATTTTACATATTATTTTTACATTTTGAGAAGACTCTTGAAATTATGATAAACTGTTTTAAAATCTAGGGCAGATGATGAACTTTTTAACCTACCAATATTTTATTTTAGCAGCTTAGTGGCCTTAGACCGCTCGGCCATGGTACCAAATGAACACTCTTAGCTCACAGATCTGGGCCATATAGCACAGATTACAGTACAAACATTTTTTTGGTTTTAAATAAATACTTAAAAAGAAGTGTCATACCAAAAGTGTTTAAGTTATGTACAAAATGTTTTGGAAGGTTAAAAAAGTACATAAATTAACATAAAATATTAATGAGAAAGGATTTTTTTATTATTCATTTGCTGTTTAGTAAAGAAAAACACTTTGACATCAAAGACTTATTTTTTCTTAGGAAAAATAATTATGGTGGCAGTAGGTTTTGATCCAAAGCCTCCAAAGAAACTGGAACCTTAATCCAGCGCCTTAGACACTGCTGATTTTTAGCTCATGCATCTGGATCATATCAATCAGCTATTGAGGAGAAAAGTCTTTATTATTATTATTGTTTTTCTTATTAGTGGAGAAAAACATTTTGTCATCACTGACTGATGTTTTCATAGTAAAATCATTATGGCAGCAGTGGGATTTGAACCCATGCCTCCATAGAGACTGTAGCCTAAATCCAGCGCCTTAGACCGCTCGGCCATGCTACCACATGGACCTGTCTGACTGAATGCTCACAGTTCTGGATCATACAGTTGAGATTACAGGAAAAAAATGTGTTGTTTTAAATCAATACTTGAAAAGAAGTGTCATGTTATAAGTATTTAAAATACAAAAAGTTAAGGAAGCATAAAAAAGGTACAAAATTAGTAGACAATATTAACGAGTAAGGATTTTTTATTATTGATTTGCTGTTTAGTAGAGTAAAACAGTTTGACATCAATAAATGTCATTTTCTCTTGAAAATAATTATGGCAGC
Source organism: Pseudophryne corroboree (assembly GCF_028390025.1). Classification (NCBI taxonomy): domain Eukaryota; kingdom Metazoa; phylum Chordata; class Amphibia; order Anura; family Myobatrachidae; genus Pseudophryne; species Pseudophryne corroboree. The sequence goes on along the minus strand of NC_086446.1, from coordinate 547,839,235 downwards.
AGTCGGATTTGAACCCACACCTCCAAAGAGACTGGAGTCTTAATCCAGCGCCTTAGACCGCTCGGCCATGCTACCACATATCTATTTTGGCTCCAAAGGTCATAGTTTATTATTTTACATATTATTTTTTAAGTTTGAGAAGACTCTTGAAATTGTGATGAACTGTTTTAAAATCTAGGACAGATGATGAACTTTTCAACCTTCCAATATTTTACTTTAGCAACTTAGTGGCCTTAGACCGCTCGGCCATGGTACCACATGGACACTCTTAGCTCACAGATCTGGGTCATATAGCTCAGGTTACAGTAAAAACATTTTTTTAAATCAATATTTAAAAAGAAGTGTAATGCAAAAAGTGTTTAAATTATGTACAAAACGTTTTGGAAGGTTAAAAAAGTACATAAATTGACATAAAATATCAATGAGAAAGGATATTTGTATTATTCATTTTCTGTTTAGTAGAGAAAAAACACTTTGACATCAATTACTTATTTTTTCTCAGGGAAAATAATTATGGCGGCAGTAGGTTTTGAACCAATTCCTCCAAAGAATCTGGAACTTTAATCCATCACCTTAGACACTGCTGATTTTTAGCTAATGCATCTGGATCATATTGATCAGATGTTGAGGAGAAAGGACTTTATTATTATTGATTTTCTTATTAGTGGAGAAAAACACATTGCCATCACTGACTGACATTTTCATAGTAAAATCATTATGGAAGCAGTGGAATTCGGACCCACGCCTCCAGAGAGACTGGAACTTAAATCCAGTGCCTTAGATCGCTCGCCCTTGCTACCCCATGGATACTTTTGACTCAAATCTCAGAGTTCTGGATCATATAGTTAAGATTACAAGAAAAAATTGTGTAGTTATAAATCAATACTTGAAAAGAAGTGTCATGTTAAAAGTGTTTAAAATACAAAAATTTAAAAAAGGTACAAAATTAGCAGACAATATTAATTAGAAAGGATTTTTTATTATTGACTTGCTGTTTAGTGGAGAAAAACACTTTGACATCAATGACAGTCGTTTTATCTTGAAAATAATTATGACAGCAGTGGAATTTGAACCCATGCCTCCAAACAGACTGGAGCCTTAATGCAACATCTTAGACCGCTCAGCCACATTTCTACCTTGACTCCATAGCTCATAGTTTATAGTTTTACATATTATTTTTACATTTTGAGAAGACTCTTGAAATTATGATAAACTGTTTTAAAATCTAGGGCAGATGATGAACTTTTTAACCTACCAATATTTTATTTTAGCAGCTTAGTGGCCTTAGACCACTCGGTCATGGTACCAAATGAACACTCTTAGCTCACAGATCTGGGCCATATAGCACAGATTAAAGTACAAAGATTTTTTTTTGTTTTAAATAAATACTTAAAAAGAAGTGTCATACCAAAAGTGTTTAAGTTATGTACAAAATGTTTTGGAAGGTTAAAAAAGTACATCAATTGACATAAAATATTAATGAGAAAGGATTTTTTTTATTATTCATTTGCTGTTTAGTAAAGAAAAACACTTTGACATCAATGACTTATTTTTTCTTAGGAAAAATAATTATGGCGGCAGTAGGTTTTGATCCAAAGCCTCCAAAGAAACTGGAACCTTAATCCAGCGCCTTAGATACTGCTGATTTTTAGCTCATGCATCTGGATCATATCAATCAGCTATTGAGGAGAAAAGTCTTTATTATTATTGTTTTCTTATTAGTGGAGAAAAACATTTTGTCATCACTGACTGATGTTTTCATAGTAAAATCATTATGGCAGTAGTGGGATTTGAACCCACGCCTCCAGAGAGACTGGAGCCTAAACCCAGCGCCTTAGACCACTCGGCCATGCTACCACATGGACCTGTCTGACTGACAGCTCACAGTTCTGGATCATACAGTTGAGATTACAGGAAAAAATGTGTTGTTTTAAATCAATACTTGAAAAGAAGTGTCATGTTACAAGTATTTAAAATACAAAAAGTTAAGGAAGCATAAAAAAGGTACAAAATTAGTAGACAATATTAATGAGTAAGGATTTTTTATTATTGATTTGCTGTTTAGTAGAGTAAAACAGTTTGACATCAATAAATGTCATTTTCTCTTGAAAATAATTATGGCAGCAGTGGGATTTGAACCCACGCCTCCAAAGAGACTGGAGCCTTAATCCAGCGCCTTAGACCGCTCGGCCATGCTACCACATATCTATTTTGGCTCCAAAGGTCATAGTTTATTATTTTACATATTATTTTTAAAGTTTGAGAACACTCTTGAAATTGTGATAAACTGTTTTAAAATCTAGGACAGATGATGAACATTTCAACCTTCCAATATTTTACTTTAGCAATTTAGTGGCCTTAGACCGCTCGGCCATGGTACCACATGGACACTCTTAGCTCACAGATCTGGGTCATATAGCTCAGGTTACAGTAAAAACATTATTTTAATTTAATATTTAAAAAGAAGTGTAATGCAAAAAGTGTTTAAATTATGTACAAAACGTTTTGGAAGGTTAAAAAAGTACATAAATTGACATAAAATATCAATGAGAAAGGATATTTTTATTATTCATTTGCTGTTTAGCAGAGAAAAAACACTTTGACATCAATTACTTCTTTTTTCTCAGGGAAAATAATTATGGCGGCAGTAGGTTTTGAACCAATTCCTCCAAAGAATCTGGAACTTTAATCCAGCACCTTAGACACTGCTGATTTTTAGCTAATGCATCTGGATCATATTGATCAGATGTTGAGGAGAAAGGACTTTATTATTATTGATTTTCTTATTAGTGGAGAAAAACACATTGCCATCACTGACTGACATTTTCATAGTAAAATCATTATGGAAGCAGTGGGATTCAGACCCACGCCTCCAGAGAGACTGGAACCTAAATCCAGTGCCTTAGACCGCTCGCCCTTGCTACCCCATGGATACTTTTGACTCAAAGCTCAGAGTTCTGGATCATATAGTTAAGATTACAAGAAAAAATTGTGTAGTTATAAATCAATACTTGAAAAGAAGTGTCATGTTAAAAGTGTTTAAAATACAAAAATTTAAAAAAGGTACAAAATTAGCAGACAATATTAATTAGAAAGGATTTTTTATTATTGACTTGCTGTTTAGTGGAGAAAAACACTTTGACATCAATGATAGTCATTTTATCTTGAAAATAATTATGACAGCAGTGGAAATTGAACCCATGCCTCCAAACAGACTGGAGCCTTAATGCAGCATCTTAGACCGCTCAGCCACATTTCTACCTTGACTCCATAGCTCATAGTTTATAATTTTACATATTATTTTTACATTTTGAGAAGACTCTTGAAATTATGATAAACTGTTTTAAAATCTAGGGCAGATGATGAACTTTTTAACCTACCAATATTTTATTTTAGCAGCTTAGTGGCCTTAGACCGCTCAGCCATGGTACCAAATGAACACTCTTAGCTCACAGATCTGGGCCATATAGCACAGATTACAGTACAAACATTTTTTTTTTAAATAAATACTTAAAAAGAAGTGTCATACCAAAAGTGTTTAAGTTATGTACAAAATGTTTTGGAAGGTTAAAAAAGTACATAAATTGACATAAAATATTAATGAGAAAGGATTTTTTTATTATTCATTTGCTGTTTAGTAAAGAAAAACACTTTGACATCAATGACTTATTTTTTCTTAGGAAAAATAATTATAGTGGCAGTAGGTTTTGATCCAAAGCCTCCAAAGAAACTGGAACCTTAATCCAGCGCCTTAGACACTGCTGATTTTTAGCTCATGCATCTGGATCATATCAATCAGCTATTGAGGAGAAAAGTCTTTATTATTATTATTGTTTTTCTTATTAGTGGAGAAAAACATTTTGTCATCACTGACTGATGTTTTCATAGTAAAATCATTATGGCAGCAGTGGGATTTGAACCCATGCCTCCATAGAGACTGTAGCCTAAATCCAGCGCCTTAGACCGCTCGGCCATGCTACCACATGGACCTGTCTGACTGAATGCTCACAGTTCTGGATCATACAGTTGAGATTACAGGAAAAAAATGTGTTGTTTTAAATCAATACTTGAAAAGAAGTGTCATGTTATAAGTATTTAAAATACAAAAAGTTAAGGAAGCATAAAAAAGGTACAAAATTAGTAGACAATATTAATGAGTAAGGATTTTTTATTATTGATTTGCTGTTTAGTAGAGTAAAACAGTTTGACATCAATACATGTCATTTTCTCTTGAAAGTAATTATGGCAGCAGTCGGATTTGAACCCACACCTCCAAAGAGACTGGAGTCTTAATCCAGCGCCTTAGACCGCTCGGCCATGCTACCACATATCTATTTTGGCTCCAAAGGTCATAGTTTATTATTTTACATATTATTTTTTAAGTTTGAGAAGACTCTTGAAATTGTGATGAACTGTTTTAAAATCTAGGACAGATGATGAACTTTTCAACCTTCCAATATTTTACTTTAGCAACTTAGTGGCCTTAGACCGCTCGGCCATGGTACCACATGGACACTCTTAGCTCACAGATCTGGGTCATATAGCTCAGGTTACAGTAAAAACATTTTTTTAAATCAATATTTAAAAAGAAGTGTAATGCAAAAAGTGTTTAAATTATGTACAAAACGTTTTGGAAGGTTAAAAAAGTACATAAATTGACATAAAATATCAATGAGAAAGGATATTTGTATTATTCATTTTCTGTTTAGTAGAGAAAAAACACTTTGACATCAATTACTTATTTTTTCTCAGGGAAAATAATTATGGCGGCAGTAGGTTTTGAACCAATTCCTCCAAAGAATCTGGAACTTTAATCCAGCACCTTAGACACTGCTGATTTTTAGCTAATGCATCTGGATCATATTGATCAGATGTTGAGGAGAAAGGACTTTATTATTATTGATTTTCTTATTAGTGGAGAAAAACACATTGCCATCACTGACTGACATTTTCATAGTAAAATCATTATGGAAGCAGTGGAATTCGGACCCACGCCTCCAGAGAGACTGGAACTTAAATCCAGTGCCTTAGATCGCTCGCCCTTGCTACCCCATGGATACTTTTGACTCAAATCTCAGAGTTCTGGATCATATAGTTAAGATTACAAGAAAAAATTGTGTAGTTATAAATCAATACTTGAAAAGAAGTGTCATGTTAAAAGTGTTTAAAATACAAAAATTTAAAAAAGGTACAAAATTAGCAATATTAATTAGAAAGGATTTTTTATTATTGACTTGTTGTTTAGTGGAGAAAAACACTTTGACATCAATGACAGTCGTTTTATCTTGAAAATAATTATGACAGCAGTGGAATTTGAACCCATGCCTCCAAACAGACTGGAGCTTTAATGCAACATCTTAGACCGCTCAGCCACATTTCTACCTTGACTCCATAGCTCATAGTTTATAGTTTTACATATTATTTTTACATTTTGAGAAGACTTTTGAAATTATGATAAACTGTTTTAAAATCTAGGGCAGATGATGAATTTTTTAACCTACCAATATTTTATTTTAGCAGCTTAGTGGCCTTAGACCCCTCGGTCATGGTACCAAATGAACACTCTTAGCTCACAGATCTGGGCCATATAGCACAGATTAAAGTACAAAGTTTTTTTTTTTGTTTTAAATAAATACTTAAAAAGAAGTGTCATACCAAAAGTGTTTAAGTTATGTACAAAATGTTTTGGAAGGTTAAAAAAGTACATCAATTGACATAAAATATTAATGAGAAAGGATTTTTTTTATTATTCATTTGCTGTTTAGTAAAGAAAAACACTTTGACATCAATGACTTATTTTTTCTTAGGAAAAATAATTATGGCGGCAGTAGGTTTTGATCCAAAGCCTCCAAAGAAACTGGAACCTTAATCCAGCGCCTTAGATACTGCTGATTTTTAGCTCATGCATCTGGATCATATCAATCAGCTATTGAGGAGAAAAGTCTTTATTATTATTGTTTTCTTATTAGTGGAGAAAAACATTTTGTCATCACTGACTGATGTTTTCATAGTAAAATCATTATGGCAGTAGTGGGATTTGAACCCACGCCTCCAGAGAGACTGGAGCCTAAACCCAGCGCCTTAGACCACTCGGCCATGCTACCACATGGACCTGTCTGACTGACAGCTCACAGTTCTGGATCATACAGTTGAGATTACAGGAAAAAATGTGTTGTTTTAAATCAATACTTGAAAAGAAGTGTCATGTTACAAGTATTTAAAATACAAAAAGTTAAGGAAGCATAAAAAAGGTACAAAATTAGTAGACAATATTAATGAGTAAGGATTTTTTATTATTGATTTGCTGTTTAGTAGAGTAAAACAGTTTGACATCAATAAATGTCATTTTCTCTTAAAAATAATTATGGCAGCAGTGGGATTTGAACCCACGCCTCCAAAGAGACTGGAGCCTTAATCCAGCGCCTTAGACCGCTCAGCCACGCTACCACATATCTATTTTGGCTCCAAAGGTCATAGTTTATTATTTTACATATTATTTTTAAAGTTTGAGAAGACTCTTGAAATTGTGATAAACTGTTTTAAAATCTAGGACAGATGATGAACTTTTCAACCTTCCAATATTTTACTTTAGCAACTTAGTGGCCTTAGACCGCTCGGCCATGGTACCACATGGACACTCTTAGCTCACAGATCTGGGTCATATAGCTCAGGTTACAGTAAAAACATTTTTTTAAATCAATATTTAAAAGAAGTGTAATGCAAAAAGTGTTTAAATTATGTACAAAACATTTTGGAAGGTTAAAAAAGTACATAAATTGACATAAAATATCAATGAGAAAGGATATTTTTATTATTCATTTGCTGTTTAATAGAGAAAAAACACTTTGACATCAATTACTTCTTTTTTCTCAGGGAAAATAATTATGGCGGCAGTAGGTTTTGAACCAATTCCTCCAAAGAATCTGGAACTTTAATCCAGCACCTTAGACACTGCTGATTTTTAGCTAATGCATCTGGATCATATTGATCAGATGTTGAGGAGAAAGGACTTTATTATTATTGATTTTCTTATTAGTGGATAAAAACACATTGCCATCACTGACTGACATTTTCATAGTAAAATCATTATGGAAGCAGTGGGATTCAGACCCACGCCTCCAGAGAGACTGGAACCTAAATCCAGTGCCTTAGACCGCTCGCCCTTGCTACCCCATGGATACTTTTGACTCAAAGCTCAGAGTTCTGGATCATATAGTTAAGATTACAAGAAAAAAATGTGTAGTTATAAATCAATACTTGAAAAGAAGTGTCATGTTAAAAGTGTTTAAAATACAAAAAATTAAAAAAGGTACAAAATTAGCAGACAATATTAATTAGAAAGGATTTTTTATTATTGACTTGCTGTTTAGTGGAGAAAAACACTTTGACATCAATGACAGTCGTTTTATCTTGAAAATAATTATGACAGCAGTGGAATTTGAACCCATGCCTCCAAACAGACTGGAGCCTTAATGGAGCATCTTAGACCGCTCAGCCACATATCTACCTTGACTTCATAGCTCATAGTTTATAATTTTACATATTATTTTTACATTTTGAGAAGACTCTTGAAATTATGATAAACTGTTTTAAAATCTAGGGCAGATGATGAACTTTTTAACCTACCAATATTTTATTTTAGCAGCTTAGTGGCCTTAGACCGCTCGGCCATTGTACCAAATGAACACTCTTAGCTCACAGATCTGGGCCATATAGCACAGATTACAGTACAAACATTTTTTTTGTTTTAAATAAATACTTAAAAAGAAGTGTCATACCAAAAGTGTTTAAATTATGTACAAAATGTTTTGGAAGGTTAAAAAAGTACATCAATTGACATAAAATATTAATGAGAAAGGATTTTTTTATTATTCATTTGCTGTTTAGTAAAGAAAAACACTTTGACATCAATGACTTATTTTTTCTTAGGAAAAATAATTATGGCGGCAGTAGGTTTTGATCCAAAGCCTCCAAAGAAACTGGAACCTTAATCCAGCACCTTAGACACTGCTGATTTTTAGCTCATGCATCTGGATCATATCAATCAGCTATTGAGGAGAAAAGTCTTTATTATTATTGTTTTTCTTATTAGTGGAGAAAAACATTTTGTCATCACTGACTGATGTTTTCATAGTAAAATAATTATGTCAGCAGTGGGATTTGAACCCACGCCTCCAGAGAGACTGGAGCCTAAATCCAGCGCCTTAGACCGCTCGGCCATGCTACCACATGGACCTGTTTGACCGAATGCTCACAGTTCTGGATCATACAGTTGAGATTACAGGAAAAAAATGTGTTGTTTTAAATCAATACTTGAAAAGAAGTGTCATGTTACAAGTATTTAAAATACAAAAAGTTAAGGAAGCATAAAAAAGGTACAAAATTAGTAGACAATATTAATGAGTAAGGATTTTTTATTATTGATTTGCTGTTTAGTAGAGTAAAACAGTTTGACATCAATAAATGTCATTTTCTCTTGAAAATAATTATGGCAGCAGTGGGATTTGAACCCACACCTCCAAAGAGACTGGAGCCTTAATCCAGCGCCTTAGACCGCTCGGCCATGCTACCACATATCTATTTTGGCTCCAAAGGACATAGTTTATTATTTTACATATTATTTTTAAAGTTTGAGAAGACTCTTGAAATTGTGATAAACTGTTTTAAAATCTAGGACAGATGATGAACTTTTCAACCTTCCAATATTTTACTTTAGCAACTTAGTGGCCTTAGACCGCTCGGCCATGGTACCACATGGACACTCTTAGCTCACAGATCTGGGTCATATAGCTCAGGTTACAGTAAAAAAATTTTTTTACATCAATATTTAAAAGAAGTGTAATGCAAAAAGTGTTTAAATTATGTACAAAACATTTTGGAAGGTTAAAAAAGTACATAAATTGACATAAAATATCAATGAGAAAGGATATTTTTATTATTCATTTGCTGTTTAGTAGAGAAAAAACACTTTGACATCAATTACTTCTTTTTTCTCAGGGAAAATAATTATGGCGGCAGTAGGTTTTGAACCAATTCCTCCAAAGAATCTGGAACTTTAATCCAGCACCTTAGACACTGCTGATTTTTAGCTAATGCATCTGGATCATATTGATCAGATGTTGAGGAGAAAGGACTTTATTATTATTGATTTTCTTATTAGTGGAGAAAAACACATTGCCATCACTGACTGACATTTTCATAGTAAAATCATTATGGAAGCAGTGGGATTCAGACCCACGTCTCCAGAGATACTGGAACCTAAATCCAGTGCCTTAGACCGCTCGCCCTTGCTACCCCATGGATACTTTGGACTCAAAGCTCAGAGTTCTGGATCATATAGTTAAGATTACAAGAAAAAATTGTGTAGTTATAAATCAATACTTGAAAAGAAGTGTCATGTTAAAAGTGTTTAAAATACAAAAATTTTAAAAAGGTACAAAATTAGCAGACAATATTAATTAGAAAGGATTTTTTATTATTGACTTGCTGTTTAGTGGAGAAAAACACTTTGACATCAATGATAGTCATTTTATCTTGAAAATAATTATGACAGCAGTGGAATTTGAACCCATGCCTCCAAACAGACTGGAGCCTTAATGCAGCATCTTAGACCGCTCAGCCACATTTCTACCTTGACTCCATAGCTCATAGTTTATAATTTTACATATTATTTTTACATTTTGAGAAGACTCTTGAAATTATGATAAACTGTTTTAAAATCTAGGGCAGATGATGAACTTTTTAACCTACCAATATTTTATTTTAGCAGCTTAGTGGCCTTAGACCGCTTGGCCATGGTACCAAATGAACACTCTTAGCTCACAGATCTGGGCCATATAGCACAGATTACAGTACAAACATTTTTTTTAAATAAATACTTAAAAAGAAGTGTCATACCAAAAGTGTTTAAGTTATGTACAAAATGTTTTGGAAGGTTAAAAAAGTACATAAATTTACATAAAATATTAATGAGAAAGGATTTTTTTATTATTCATTTGCTGTTTAGTAAAGAAAAACACTTTGACATCAATGACTTATTTTTTCTTAGGAAAAATAATTATGGTGGCAGTAGGTTTTGATCCAAAGCCTCCAAAGAAACTGGAACCTTAATCCAGCGCCTTAGACACTGCTGATTTTTAGCTCATGCATCTGGATCATATCAATCAGCTATTGAGGAGAAAAGTCTTTATTATTATTATTGTTTTTCTTATTAGTGGAGAAAAACATTTTGTCATCACTGACTGATGTTTTCATAGTAAAATCATTATGGCAGCAGTGGGATTTGAACCCATGCCTCCATAGAGACTGGAGCCTAAATCCAGCGCCTTAGACCGCTCGGCCATGCTACCACATGGACTTGTCTGACTGAATGCTCACAGTTCTGGATCATACAGTTGAGATTACAGGAAAAAAATGTGTTGTTTTAAATCAATACTTGAAAAGAAGTGTCATGTTATAAGTATTTAAAATACAAAAAGTTAAGGAAGCATAAAAAAGGTACAAAATTAGTAGACAATATTAATGAGTAAGGATTTTTTATTATTGATTTGCTGTTTAGTAGAGTAAAACAGTTTGACATCAATAAATGTCATTTTCTCTTGAAAATAATTATGGCAGCAGTCGGATTTGAACCCACGCCTCCAATGAGACTGGAGCCTTAATCCAGCGCCTTAGACCGCTCGGCCATGCTACCACATATCTATTTTGGCTCCAAAGGTCATAGTTTATTATTTTACATATTATTTTTTAAGTTTGAGAAGACTCTTGAAATTGTGATGAACTGTTTTAAAATCTAGGACAGATGATGAACTTTTCAACCTTCCAATATTTTACTTTAGCAACTTAGTGGCCTTAGACCGCTCGGCCATGGTACCACATGGACACTCTTAGCTCACAGATCTGGGTCATATAGCTCAGGTTACAGTAAAAACATTTTTTTAAATCAATATTTAAAAAGAAGTGTAATGCAAAAAGTGTTTAAATTATGTACAAAACGTTTTGGAAGGTTAAAAAAGTACATAAATTGACATAAAATATCAATGAGAAAGGATATTTGTATTATTCATTTTCTGTTTAGTAGAGAAAAAACACTTTGACATCAATTACTTATTTTTTCTCAGGGAAAATAATTATGGCGGCAGTAGGTTTTGAACCAATTCCTCCAAAGAATCTGGAACTTTAATCCAGCACCTTAGACACTGCTGATTTTTAGCTAATGCATCTGGATCATATTGATCAGATGTTGAGGAGAAAGGACTTTATTATTATTGATTTTCTTATTAGTGGAGAAAAACACATTGCCATCACTGACTGACATTTTCATAGTAAAATCATTATGGAAGCAGTGGAATTCGGACCCACGCCTCCAGAGAGACTGGAACTTTAATCCAGTGCCTTAGATCGCTCGCCCTTGCTACCCCATGGATACTTTTGACTCAAATCTCAGAGTTCTGGATCATATAGTTTAGATTACAAGATAAAATTGTGTAGTTATAAATCAATACTTGAAAAGAAGTGTCATGTTAAAAGTGTTTAAAATACAAAAATTTAAAAAAGGTACAAAATTAGCAGACAATATTAATTAGAAAGGATTTTTTATTATTGACTTGCTGTTTAGTGGAGAAAAACCACTTTGACATCAATGACAGTCGTTTTATCTTGAAAATAATTATGACAGCAGTGGAATTTGAACCCATGCCTCCAAACAGACTGGAGCCTTAATGCAACATCTTAGACCGCTCAGCCACATTTCTACCTTGACTCCATAGCTCATAGTTTATAGTTTTACATATTATTTTTACATTTTGAGAAGACTCTTGAAATTATGATAAACTGTTTTAAAATCTAGGGCAGATGATGAACTTTTTAACCTACCAATATTTTATTTTAGCAGCTTAGTGGCCTTAGACCACTCGGCCATGGTACCAAATGAACACTCTTAGCTCACAGATCTGGGCCATATAGCACAGATTACAGTACAAAGATTTTTTTTTTGTTTTAAATAAATACTTAAAAAGTAGTGTCATACCAAAAGTGTTTAAGTTATGTACAAAATGTTTTGGAAGGTTAAAAAAGTACATCAATTGACATAAAATATTAATGAGAAAGGATTTTTTTTATTATTCATTTGCTGTTTAGTAAAGAAAAACACTTTGACATCAATGACTTATTTTTTCTTAGGAAAAATAATTATGGCGGCAGTAGGTTTTGATCCAAAGCCTCCAAAGAAACTGGAACCTTAATCCAGCGCCTTAGATACTGCTGATTTTTAGCTCATGCATCTGGATCATATCAATCAGCTATTGAGGAGAAAAGTCTTTATTATTATTGTTTTCTTATTAGTGGAGAAAAACATTTTGTCATCACTGACTGATGTTTTTATAGTAAAATCATTATGGCAGCAGTGGGATTTGAACCCACGCCTCCAGAGAAACTGGAGCCTAAATCCAGCGCCTTAGACCGCTCGGCCATGCTACCACATATCTATTTTTGCTCCAAAGGTCATAGTTTATTATTTTACATATTATTTTTAAAGTTTGAGAACACTCTTGAAATTGTGATAAACTGTTTTAAAATCTAGGACAGATGATAAACTTTTCAACCTTCCAATATTTTACTTTAGCAACTTAGTCGCCTTAGACCGCTCGGCCATGGTACCACATGGACACTCTTAGCTCACAGATCTGGGTCATATAGCTCAGGTTACAGTAAAAACATTTTTTTAAATCAATATTTAAAAAGAAGTGTAATGCAAAAAGTGTTTAAATTATGTACAAAACGTTTTGGAAGGTTAAAAAAGTACATAAATTGACATAAAATATCAATGAGAAAGGATATTTTTATTATTCATTTGCTGTTTAGTAGAGAAAAAACACTTTGACATCAATTACTTATTTTTTCTCAGGGAAAATAATTATGGCGGCAGTAGGTTTTGAACCAATTCCTTCAAAGAATCTGGAACTTTAATCCAGCACCTTAGACACTGCTGATTTTTAGCTAATGCATCTGGATCATATTGATCAGATGTTGAGGAGAAAGGACTTCATTATTATTGATTTTCTTATTAGTGGAGAAAAACACATTGCCATCACTGACTGACATTTTCATAGTAAAATCATTATGGAAGCAGTGGGATTCAGACCCACGCCTCCAGAGAGACTGGAACCTAAATCCAGTGCCTTAGACCACTCGCCCTTGCTACCCCATGGATACTTTTGACTCAAAGCTCAGAGTTCTGGATCATATAGTTAAGATTACAAGAAAAAATTGTGTAGTTATAAATCAATACTTGAAAAGAAGTGTCATGTTAAAAGTGTTTAAAATACAAAAATTTAAAAAAGGTACAAAATTAGCAGACAATATTAATTAGAAAGGATTTTTTATTATTGACTTGCTGTTTAGTGGAGAAAAACACTTTGACATCAATGACAGTTGTTTTATCTTGAAAATAATTATGACAGCAGTGGAATTTGTACCCATGCCTCCAAACAGACTGGAGCCTTAATGCAGCATCTTAGACTGCTCAGCCACATTTCTACCTTGACTCCATAGCTCATAGTTTATAATTTTACATATTATTTTTACATTTTGAGAAGACTCTTGAAATTATGATAAACTGTTTTAAAATCTAGGGCAGATGATGAAATTTTTAACCTACCAATATTTTATTTTAGCAGCTTAGTGGCCTTAGACCGCTCGGCCATGGTACCAAATGAACACTCTTAGCTCACAGATCTGGGCCATATAGCACAGATTACAGTACAAACATTTTTTTTTGTTTTAAATAAATACTTAAAAAGAAGTGTCATACCAAAAGTGTTTAACTTATGTATAAAATGTTTTGAAAGGTTAAAAAAGTACATCAATTGACATAAAATATTAATGAGAAATGATTTTTTTATTATTCATTTGCTGTTTAGTAAAGAAAAACACTTTGACATCAATGACTTATTTTTTCTTAGGAAAAATAATTATGGCGGCAGTAGGTTTTGATCCAAAGCCTCCAAAGAAACTGGAACCTTAATCCAGCGCCTTAGACACTGCTGATTTTTAGCTCATGCACTGGATCATATCAATCAGCTATTGAGGAGAAAAGTCTTTATTATTATTGTTTTTCTTATTAGTGGAGAAAAACATTTTGTCATCACTGACTGATGTTTTCATAGTAAAACCATTATGGCAGCAGTGGGATTTAAACCCACGCCTCCAGAGAGACTGGAGCCTAAATCCAGCGCCTTAGACCGCTCGGCCATGCTACCACATGGACCTGTCTGACTGAATGCTCACAGTTCTGGATCATACAGTTGAGATTACAGGAAAAAAATGTGTTGTTTTAAATCAATACTTGAAAAGAAGTGTCATGTTACAAGTATTTAAAATACAAAAAGTTAAGGAAGCACAAAAAAGGTACAAAATTAGTAGACAATATTAATGAGTAAGGATTTTTTATTATTGATTTGCTGTTTAGTAGAGTAAAACAGTTTGACATCAATAAATGTCATTTTCTCTTGAAAATAATTATGGCAGCAGTGGGATTTGAACCCACGCCTCCAAAGAGACTGGAGCCTTAATCCAGCACCTTAGACCGCTCGGCCATGCTACAACATATCTATTTTGGCTCCAAAGGTCATAGTTTATTATTTTACATATTATTTTTAAAGTTTGAGAAGACTCTTGAAATTGTGATAAACTGTTTTAAAATCAAGGACAGATGATGAACTTTTCAACCTTCCAATATTTTACTTTAGCAACTTAGTGGCCTTAGACCGCTCGGCCATGGTACCACATGGACACTCTTAGCTCACAGATCTGGGTCATATAGCTCAGGTTACAGTAAAAACATTTTTTTAAATCAATATTTAAAAAGAAGTGTAATGCAAAAAGTGTTTAAATTATGTACAAAACGTTTTGGAAGGTTAAAAAAGTACATAAATTGACATAAAATATCAATGAGAAAGGATATTTTTATTATTCATTTGCTGTTTAGTAGAGAAAAAACACTTTGACATCAATGACTTATTTTTTCTCAGGGAAAATAATTATGGTGGCAGTAGGTTTTGAACCAATTCCTCCAAAGAATCTGGAACTTTAATGCAGCACCTTAGACACTGCTGATTTTTAGCTAATGCATCTGGATCATATTGATCAGATGTTGAGGAGAAAGGACTTTATCATTATTTATTTTCTTATTAGTGGAGAAAAACACATTGCCATCACTGACTGACATTTTCATAGTAAAATCATTATGGAAGCAGTGGGATTCAGACCCACGTCTCCAGAGAGACTGGAACCTAAATCCAGTGCCTTAGACCGCTCACCCTTGCTACCCCATGGATACTTTTGACTCAAAGCTCAGAGTTCTGGATCATATAGTTAAGATTACAAGAAAAAATTGTGTAGTTATAAATCAATACTTGAAAAGAAGTGTCATGTTAAAAGTGTTTAAAATACAAAAATTTAAAAAAGGTACAAAATTAGCAGACAATATTAATTAGAAAGGATTTTTTATTATTGACTTGCTGTTTAGTGGAGAAAAACACTTTGACATCAATGACAGTCGTTTTATCT
This sequence comes from Pseudophryne corroboree, assembly GCF_028390025.1. Classification (NCBI taxonomy): domain Eukaryota; kingdom Metazoa; phylum Chordata; class Amphibia; order Anura; family Myobatrachidae; genus Pseudophryne; species Pseudophryne corroboree. The sequence continues at coordinate 547,823,668 of NC_086446.1, read as the reverse complement.
TGAAAATAATTATGACAGCAGTGGAATTTGAACCAATGCCTCCAAACAGACTGGAGCCTTAATGCAGCATTTTAGACCGCTCAGCCACATTTCTACCTTGACTCCATAGCTCATAGTTTATAATTTTACATATTATTTTTACATTTTGAGAAGACTCTTGAAATTATGATAAACTGTTTTAAAATCTAGGGCAGATGATGAACTTTTTAACCTACCAATATTTTATTTTAGCAGCTTAGTGGCCTTAGACCGCTCGGCCATGGTACCAAATGAACACTCTTAGCTCATAGATCTGGGCCATACACCACAGATTACAGTACAAACATTTTTTTTGTTTTAAATAAATACTTAAAAAGAAGTGTCATACCAAAAGTGTTTAAGTTATGTACAAAATGTTTTGGAAGGTTAAAAAAGTACATCAATTGACATAAAATATTAATGAGAAAGGATTTTTTTATTATTCATTTGCTGTTTAGTTAAGAAAAACACTTTGACATCAATGACTTATTTTTTCTTAGGAAAAATAATTATGGCGGCAGTAGGTTTTGATCCAAAGCCTCCAAAGAAACTGGAACCTTAATCCAGCACCTTAGACACTGCTGATTTTTAGCTCATGCATCTGGATCATATCAATCAGCTATTGATGAGAAAAGTCTTTATTATTATTGTTTTTCTTATTAGTGGTGAAAAACATTTTGTCATCACTGACTGATGTTTTCATAGTAAAATCATTATGGCAGCAGTGGGATTTGAACCCACGCCTCCAGAGAGACTGGAGCCTAAATCCAGCGCCTTAGACCGCTCGGCCATGCTACCACATGGACCCGTCTGACTGAAAGCTCACAGTTCTGGATCATACAGTTGAGATTACAGGAAAAAAATGTGTTGTTTTAAATCAATACTTGAAAAGAAGTGTCATGTTACAAGTATTTAAAATACAAAAAGTTAAGGAAGCATTTAAAAGGTACAAAATTAGTAGTCAATATTAATGAGTAAGGATTTTTTATTATTGATTTGCTGTTTAGTAGAGTAAAACAGTTTGACATCAATGAATGTCATTTTCTCTTGAATATAATTATGGCAGCAGTGGGATTTGAACCCACGCCTTAATCCAGCGCCTTAGACCGCTCGGCCATGCTACCACATATCTATTTTGGCTCCAAAGGTCATAGTTTATTATTTTACATATTATTTTTAAAGTTTGAGAAGACTCTTGAAATTGTGATAAACTGTTTTAAAATCTAGGACAGATGATGAACTTTTCAACCTTCCAATATTTTACTTTAGCAACTTAGTGGCCTTAGACCGCTCGGCCATGGTACCACATGGACACTCTTAGCTCACAGATCTGGGTCATATAGCTCAGGTTACAGTAAAAACATTTTTTTAAATCAATATTTAAAAAGAAGTGTAATGCAAAAAGTGTTTAAATTATGTACAAAACGTTTTGGAAGGTTAAAAAAGTACATAAATTGACATAAAATATCAATGAGAAAGGATATTTTTATTATTCATTTGCTGTTTAGTAGAGAAAAAACACTTTGACATCAATTACTTATTTTTTCTCAGGGAAAATAATTATGGCGGCAGTAGGTTTTGAACCAATTCCTCCAAAGAATCTGGAACTTTAATCCAGCACCTTAGACACTGCTGATTTTTAGCTAATGCATCTGGATCATATTGATCAGATGTTGAGGAGAAAGGACTTTATTATTATTGATTTTCTTATTAGTGGAGAAAAACACATTGCCATCACTGACTGACATTTTCATAGTAAAATCATTATGGAAGCAGTGGGACTCAGACCCACGCCTCCAGAGAGACTGGAACCTAAATCCAGTGCCTTAGACCGCTCGCCCTTGCTACCCCATGGATACTTTTGACTCAAAGCTCAGAGTTCTGGATCATATAGTTAAGATTACAAGAAAAAATTGTGTAGTTATAAATCAATACTTGAAAAGAAGTGTCATGTTAAAAGTGTTTAAAATACAAAAATTTAAAAAAGGTACAAAATTAGCAGACAATATTAATTAGAAAGGAGTTTTTATTATTGACTTGCTGTTTAGTGGAAAAAAACACTTTGACATCAATGACAGTCGTTTTATCTTGAAAATAATTATGACAGCAGTGGAATTTGAACCCATGCCTCCAAACAGACTGGAGCCTTAATGCAGCATCTTAGACCGCTCAGCCACATTTCTACCTTGACTCCATAGCTCATAGTTTATAATTTTACATATTATTTTTACATTTTGAGAAGACTCTTGAAATTATGATAAACTGTTTTAAAATCTAGGGCAGATGATGAACTTTTTAACCTACCAATATTTTATTTTAGCAGCTTAGTGGCCTTAGACCGCTCGGCCATGGTACCAAATGAACACTCTTAGCTCACAGATCTGGGCCATATAGCACAGATTACAGTACAAACATTTTTTTTTTTTTAAATAAATACTTAAAAAGAAGTGTCATACCAAAAGTGTTTAAGTTATGTACAAAATGTTTTGGAAGGTTAAAAAAGTACATCAATTGACATAAAATATTAATGAGAAAGGATTTTTTTATTATTCATTTGCTGTTTAGTAAAGAAAAACACTTTGACATCAATGACTTATTTTTTCTTAGGAAAAATAATTATGGCGGCAGTAGGTTTTGATCCAAAGCCTCCAAAGAAACTGGAACCTTAATCCAGCACCTTAGACACTGCTGATTTTTAGCTCATGCATCTGGATCATATCAATCAGCTATTGAGGAGAAAAGTCTTTATTATTATTGTTTTTCTTATTAGTGGAGAAAAACATTTTGTCATCACTGACTGATGTTTTCATAGTAAAATCATTATGGCAGCAGTGGGATTTGAACCCACGCCTCCAGAGAGACTGGAGCCTAAATCCAGCGCCTTAGACCGCTCGGCCATGCTACCACATGGACCTGTTTGACCGAATGCTCACAGTTCTGGATCATACAATTGAGATTACAGGGAAAAAATGTGTTGTTTTAAATCAATACTTGAAAAGAAGTGTCATGTTACAAGTATTTAAAATACAAAAAGTTAAGGAAGCATAAAAAAGGTACAAAATTAGTAGACAATATTAATGAGTAAGGATTTTTTATTATTGATTTGCTGTTTAGTAGAGTAAAACAGTTTGACATCAATAAATGTCATTTTCTCTTGAAAATAATTATGGCAGCAGTGGGATTTGAACCCACGCCTCCAAAGAAACTGGAGCCTTAATCCAGCGCCTTAGACCGCTCAGCCATGCTACCACATATCTATTTTGGCTCCAAAGGTCATAGTTTATTATTTTACATATTATTTTTAAAGTTTGAGAAGACTCTTGAAATTGTGATAAACTGTTTTAAAATCTAGGACAGATGATGAACTTTTCAACCTTCCAATATTTTACTTTAGCAGCTTAGTGGCCTTAGACCGCTCAGCAATGGTACCACATGGACACTCTTAGCTCACAGATCTGGGTCATATAGCACAGTTAACAGTAAAAACATTTTTTTAAATCAATATTTAAAAAGAAGTGTAATGCAAAAAGTGTTTAAATTATGTACAAAACTGTTTGGAAGGTTAAAAAAAGTACATAAATTGACATAAAATATCAATGAGAAAGGATATTTTTATTATTCATTTGCTGTTTAGTAGAGAAAAAACACTTTGACATCAATTACTTATTTTTTCTCAGGGAAAATAATTATGGCGGCAGTAGGTTTTGAACCAATTCCTCCAAAGAATCTGGAACTTTAATCCAGCACCTTAGACACTGCTGATTTTTAGCTAATGCATCTGGATCATATTGATCAGATGTTGAGGAGAAAGGACTTTATTATTATTGATTTTCTTATTAGTGGAGAAAAACACATTGCCATCACTGACTGACATTTTCATAGTAAAATCATTATGGAAGCAGTGGGATTCAGACCCACGCCTCCAGAGAGACTGGAACCTAAATACAGTGCCTTAGACCACTCGCCCTTGCTACCCCATGGATACTTTTGACTCAAAGCTCAGAGTTATGGATCATATAGTTAAGATTACAAGAAAAAATTGTGTAGTTATAAATCAACACTTGAAAAGAAGTGTCATGTTAAAAGTGTTTAAAATACAAAAATTTAAAAAAGGTACAAAATTAGCAGACAATATTAATTAGAAAGGATTTTTTATTATTGACTTGCTGTTTAGTGGAGAAAAACACTTTGACATCAATGACAGTCGTTTTATCTTGAAAATAATTATGACAGCAGTGGAATTTGAACCCATGCCTCCAAACAGACTGGAGCCTTAATGCAGCATCTTAGACCGCTCAGCCACATTTCTACCTTGACTCCATAGCTCATAGTTTATAATTTTACATATTATTTTTACATTTTGAGAAGACTCTTGAAATTATGATAAACTGTTTTAAAATCTAGGGCAGATGATGAACTTTTTAACCTACCAATATTTTATTTTAGCAGCTTAGTGGCCTTAGACCGCTCGGCCATGGTACCAAATGAACACTCTTAGCTCACAGATCTGGGCCATATAGCACAGATTACAGTACAAACATTTTTTTTTTTGTTTTAAATAAATACTTAAAAAGAAGTGTCATACCAAAAGTGTTTAAGTTATGTACAAAATGTTTTGGAAGGTTAAAAAAGTACATCAATTGACATAAAATATTAATGAGAAAGGATTTTTTTATTATTCATTTGCTGTTTAGTAAAGAAAAACACTTTGACATCAATGACTTATTTTTTCTTAGGAAAAATAATTATGGCGGCAGTAGGTTTTGATCCAAAGCCTCCAAAGAAACTGGAACCATAATACAGCACCTTAGACACTGCTGATGTTTAGCTCATGCATCTGGATCATATCAATCAGCTATTGAGGGGAAAAGTCTTTATTATTATTGTTTTTCTTATTAGTGGAGAAAAACATTTTGTCATCACTGACTGATGTTTTCATAGTAAAATCATTATGGCAGCAGTGGGATTTGAACCCACGCCTCCAGAGAGACTGGAGCCTAAATCCAGCGCCTTAGACCGCTCGGCCATGCTACCACATGGACCTGTTTGACCGAATGCTCACAGTTCTGGATCATACAGTTGAGATTGCAGGGAAAAAATGTGTTGTTTTAAATCAATACTTGAAAAGAAGTGTCATGTTACAAGTATTTAAAATACAAAAAGTTAAGGAAGCATAAAAAAGGTACAAAATTAGTAGACAATATTAATGAGTAAGGATTTGTTATTATTGATTTGCTGTTTAGTAGAGTAAAACAGTTTGACATCAATAAATGTCATTTTCTCTTGAAAATAATTATGGCAGTAGTGGGATTTGAACCCACGCCTCCAAAGAGACTGGAGCCTTAATCCAGCGCCTTAGACCGCTCGGCCATGCTATCACATATCTATTTTTGCTCCAAAGGTCATAGTTTATTATTTTACATATTATTTTTAAAGTATGAGAAGACTCTTGAAATTGTGATAAACTGTTTTAAAATCTAGGACAGATGATGAACTTTTCAACCTTCCAATATTTTACTTTAGCAACTTAGTGGCCTTAGACCGCTCGGCCATGGTACCACATGGACACTCTTAGCTCACAGATCTGGGTCATATAGCTCAGGTTACAGTAAAAACATTTTTTTAAATCAATATTTAAAAAGAAGTGTAATGCAAAAAGTGTTTAAATTATGTACAAAACGTTTTGGAAGGTTAAAAAAAGTACATAAATTGACATAAAATATCAATGAGAAAGGATATTTTTATTATTCATTTGCTGTTTAGTAGAGAAAAAACACTTTGACATCAATTACTTATTTTTTCTCAGGGAAAATAATTATGGCGGCAGTAGGTTTTGAACCAATTCCTCCAAAGAATCTGGAACTTTAATCCAGCACCTTAGACACTGCTGATTTTTAGCTAATGCATCTGGATCATATTGATCAGATGTTGAGGAGAAAGGACTTTATTATTATTGATTTTCTTATTAGTGGAGAAAAACACATTGCCATCACTGACTGACATTTTTATAGTAAAATCATTATGGAAGCAGTGGGATTCAGACCCACGCCTCCAGAGAGACTGGAACCTAAATCCAGTGCCTTAGACCACTCGCCCTTGCTACCCCATGGATACTTTTGACTCAAAGCTCAGAGTTCTGGATCATATATTTAAGATTACAAGAAAAAATTGTGTAGTTATAAATCAATACTTGAAAAGAAGTGTCATGTTAAAAGTGTTTAAAATACAAAAATTTAAAAAAGGTACAAAATTAGTAGACAATTCTAATTAGAAAGGATTTTTTATTATTGACTTGCTGTTTAGTGGAGAAAAACACTCTGACATCAATGACAGTCGTTTTATCTTGAAAATAATTATGACAGCAGTGGAATTTGAACCCATGACTCCAAACAGACTGGAGCCTTAATGCAGCATCTTAGACCGCTCAGCCACATTTCTACCTTGACTCCATTGCTCATAGTTTATAATTTTACATATTATTTTTACATTTTGAGAAGACTCTTGAAATTATGATAAACTGTTTTAAAATCTAGGGCAGATGATGAACTTTTTAACCTACCAATATTTTATTTTAGCAGCTTAGTGGCCTTAGACCGCTCAGCCATGGTACCAAATAAACACTCTTAGCTCACAGATCTGGGCCATATAGCACAGATTACAGTACAAACATTTTTTTTGTTTTAAATAAATACTTAAAAAGAAGTGTCATACCAAAAGTGTTTAACTTATGTACAAAATGTTTTGGAAGGTTAAAAAAGTACATCAATTGACATAAAATATTAATGAGAAAGGATTTTTTTATTATTCATTTGCTGTTTAGTAAAGAAAAACACTTTGACATCAATGACTTATTTTTTCTTAGGAAAAATAATTATGGCGGCAGTAGGTTTTGATCCAAAGCCTCCAAAGAAACTGGAACCTTAATCCAGCACCTAAGACACTGCTGATTTTTAGCTTATGCATCTGGATCATATCAATCAGCTATTGAGGAGAAAAGTCTTTATTATTATTGTTTTTCTTATTAGTGGAGAAAAACATTTTGTCATCACTGACTGATGTTTTCATAGTAAAATCATTATGGCAGTAGTGGGATTTGAACCCACGCCTCCAGAGAGACTGGAGCCTAAATCCAGCGCCTTAGACCGCTCGGCCATGCTTCCACATGGACCTGTTTGACCGAATGCTCACAGTTCTGGATCATACAGTTGAGATTACAGGGAAAAAATGTGTTGTTTTAAATCAATACTTGAAAAGAAGTGTCATGTTACAAGTATTTAAAATACAAAAAGTTAAGGAAGCATAAAAAAGGTACAAAATTAGTAGACAATATTAATGAGTAAGGATTTTTTATTATTGATTTGCTGTTTAGTAGAGTAAAACAGTTTGACATCAATAAATGTCATTTTCTCTTGAAAATAATTATGGCAGCAGTGGGATTTGAACCCACGCCTTAATCCAGCGCCTTAGACCGCTCGGCCATGCTACCACATATCTATTTTGGCTCCAAAGGTCATAGTTTATTATTTTACATATTATTTTTAAAGTTTGAGAAGACTCTTGAAATTGTGATAAACTGTTTTAAAATCTAGGACAGATGATGAACTTTTCAACCTTCCAATATTTTACTTTAGCAACTTAGTGGCCTTAGACCGCTCGGCCATGGTACCACATGGACACTCTTAGCTCACAGATCTGGGTCATATAGCTCAGGTTACAGTAAAAACATTTTTTTAAATCAATATTTAAAAAGAAGTGTAATGCAAAAAGTGTTTAAATTATGTACAAAACGTTTTGGAAGGTTAAAAAAGTACATAAATTGACATAAAATATCAATGAGAAAGGATATTTTTATTATTCATTTGCTGTTTAGTAGAGAAAAAACACTTTGACATCAATTACTTATTTTTTCTCAGGGAAAATAATTATGGCGGCAGTAGGTTTTGAACCAATTCCTCCAAAGAATCTGGAACTTTAATCCAGCACCTTAGACACTGCTGATTTTTAGCTAATGCATCTGGATCATATTGATCAGATGTTGAGGAGAAAGGACTTTATTATTATTGATTTTCTTATTAGTGGAGAAAAACACATTGCCATCACTGACTGACATTTTCATAGTAAAATCATTATGGAAGCAGTGGGACTCAGACCCACGCCTCCAGAGAGACTGGAACCTAAATCCAGTGCCTTAGACCGCTCGCCCTTGCTACCCCATGGATACTTTTGACTCAAAGCTCAGAGTTCTGGATCATATAGTTAAGATTACAAGAAAAAATTGTGTAGTTATAAATCAATACTTGAAAAGAAGTGTCATGTTAAAAGTGTTTAAAATACAAAAATTTAAAAAAGGTACAAAATTAGCAGACAATATTAATTAGAAAGGAGTTTTTATTATTGACTTGCTGTTTAGAGGAAAAAAACACTTTGACATCAATGACAGTCGTTTTATCTTGAAAATAATTATGACAGCAGTGGAATTTGAACCCATGCCTCCAAACAGACTGGAGCCTTAATGCAGCATCTTAGACCGCTCAGCCACATTTCTACCTTGACTCCATAGCTCATAGTTTATAATTTTACATATTATTTTTACATTTTGAGAAGACTCTTGAAATTATGATAAACTGTTTTAAAATCTAGGGCAGATGATGAACTTTTTAACCTACCAATATTTTATTTTAGCAGCTTAGTGGCCTTAGACCGCTCGGCCATGGTACCAAATGAACACTCTTAGCTCACAGATCTGGGCCATATAGCACAGATTACAGTACAAACATTTTTTTTTTTTTAAATAAATACTTAAAAAGAAGTGTCATACCAAAAGTGTTTAAGTTATGTACAAAATGTTTTGGAAGGTTAAAAAGTACATCAATTGACATAAAATATTAATGAGAAAGGATTTTTTTATTATTCATTTGCTGTTTAGTAAAGAAAAACACTTTGACATCAATGACTTATTTTTTCTTAGGAAAAATAATTATGGCGGCAGTAGGTTTTGATCCAAAGCCTCCAAAGAAACTGGAACCTTAATCCAGCACCTTAGACACTGCTGATTTTTAGCTCATGCATCTGGATCATATCAATCAGCTATTGAGGAGAAAAGTCTTTATTATTATTGTTTTTCTTATTAGTGGAGAAAAACATTTTGTCATCACTGACTGATGTTTTCATAGTAAAAGCATTATGGCAGCAGTGGGATTTGAACCCACGCCTCCAGAGAGACTGGAGCCTAAATCCAGCGCCTTAGACCGCTCGGCCATGCTACCACATGGACCTGTTTGACCGAATGCTCACAGTTCTGGATCATACAATTGAGATTACAGGGAAAAAATGTGTTGTTTTAAATCAATACTTGAAAAGAAGTGTCATGTTACAAGTATTTAAAATACAAAAAGTTAAGGAAGCATAAAAAAGGTACAAAATTAGTAGACAATATTAATGAGTAAGGATTTTTTATTATTGATTTGCTGTTTAGTAGAGTAAAACAGTTTGACATCAATAAATGTCATTTTCTCTTGAAAATAATTATGGCAGCAGTGGGATTTGAACCCACGCCTCCAAATAAACTGGAGCCTTAATCCAGCGCCTTAGACCGCTCGGCCATGCTACCACATATCTATTTTGGCTCCAAAGGTCATAGTTTATTATTTTACATATTATTTTTTAAGTTTGAGAAGACTCTTGAAATTGTGATAAACTGTTTTAAAATCTAGGACAGATGATGAACTTTTCAACCTTCCAATATTTTACTTTAGCAGCTTAGTGGCCTTAGACCGCTCAGCAATGGTACCACATGGACACTCTTAGCTCACAGATCTGGGTCATATAGCACAGTTAACAGTAAAAACATTTTTTTAAATCAATATTTAAAAAGAAGTGTAATGCAAAAAGTGTTTAAATTATGTACAAAACTGTTTGGAAGGTTAAAAAAAGTACATAAATTGACATAAAATATCAATGAGAAAGGATATTTTTATTATTCATTTGCTGTTTAGTAGAGAAAAAACACTTTGACATCAATTACTTATTTTTTCTCAGGGAAAATAATTATGGCGGCAGTAGGTTTTGAACCAATTCCTCCAAAGAATCTGGAACTTTAATCCAGCACCTTAGACACTGCTGATTTTTAGCTAATGCATCTGGATCATATTGATCAGATGTTGAGGAGAAAGGACTTTATTATTATTGATTTTCTTATTAGTGGAGAAAAACACATTGCCATCACTGACTGACATTTTCATAGTAAAATCATTATGGAAGCAGTGGGATTCAGACCCACGCCTCCAGAGAGACTGGAACCTAAATACAGTGCCTTAGACCACTCGCCCTTGCTACCCCATGGATACTTTTGACTCAAAGCTCAGAGTTATGGATCATATAGTTAAGATTACAAGAAAAAATTGTGTAGTTATAAATCAACACTTGAAAAGAAGTGTCATGTTAAAAGTGTTTAAAATACAAAAATTTAAAAAAGGTACAAAATTAGCAGACAATATTAATTAGAAAGGATTTTTTATTATTGACTTGCTGTTTAGTGGAGAAAAACACTTTGACATCAATGACAGTCGTTTTATCTTGAAAATAATTATGACAGCAGTGGAATTTGAACCCATGCCTCCAAACAGACTGGAGCCTTAATGCAGCATCTTAGACCGCTCAGCCACATTTCTACCTTGACTCCATAGCTCATAGTTTATAATTTTACATATTATTTTTACATTTTGAGAAGACTCTTGAAATTATGATAAACTGTTTTAAAATCTAGGGCAGATGATGAACTTTTTAACCTACCAATATTTTATTTTAGCAGCTTAGTGGCCTTAGACCGCTCGGCCATGGTACCAAATGAACACTCTTAGCTCACAGATCTGGGCCATATAGCACAGATTACAGTACAAACATTTTTTTTTTGTTTTAAATAAATACTTAAAAAGAAGTGTCATACCAAAAGTGTTTAAGTTATGTACAAAATGTTTTGGAAGGTTAAAAAAGTACATCAATTGACATAAAATATTAATGAGAAAGGATTTTTTTATTATTCATTTGCTGTTTAGTAAAGAAAAACACTTTGACATCAATGACTTATTTTTTCTTAGGAAAAATAATTATGGCGGCAGTAGGTTTTGATCCAAAACCTCCAAAGAAACTGGAACCATAATACAGCACCTTGGACACTGCTGATGTTTAGCTCATGCATCTGGATCATATCAATCAGCTATTGAGGGGAAAAGTCTTTATTATTATTGTTTTTCTTATTAGTGGAGAAAAACATTTTGTCATCACTGACTGATGTTTTCATAGTAAAATCATTATGGCAGCAGTGGGATTTGAACCCACGCCTCCAGAGAGACTGGAGCCTAAATCCAGCGCCTTAGACCGCTCGGCCATGCTACCACATGGACCTGTTTGACCGAATGCTCACAGTTCTGGATCATACAGTTGAGATTGCAGGGAAAAAATGTGTTGTTTTAAATCAATACTTGAAAAGAAGTGTCATGTTACAAGTATTTAAAATACAAAAAGTTAAGGAAGCATAAAAAAGGTACAAAATTAGTAGACAATATTAATGAGTAAGGATTTGTTATTATTGATTTGCTGTTTAGTAGAGTAAAACAGTTTGACATCAATAAATGTCATTTTCTCTTGAAAATAATTATGGCAGTAGTGGGATTTGAACCCACGCCTCCAAAGAGACTGGAGCCTTAATCCAGCGCCATAGACCGCTCGGCCATGCTATCACATATCTATTTTTGCTCCAAAGGTCATAGTTTATTATTTTACATATTATTTTTAAAGTATGAGAAGACTCTTGAAATTGTGATAAACAGTTTTAAAATCTAGGACAGATGATGAACTTTTCAACCTTCCAATATTTTACTTTAGCAACTTAGTGGCCTTAGACCGCTCGGCCATGGTACCACATGGACACTCTTAGCTCACAGATCTGGGTCATATAGCTCAGGTTACAGTAAAAACATTTTTTTAAATCAATATTTAAAAAGAAGTGTAATGCAAAAAGTGTTTAAATTATGTACAAAACGTTTTGGAAGGTTAAAAAAAGTACATAAATTGACATAAAATATCAATGAGAAAGGATATTTTTATTATTCATTTGCTGTTTAGTAGAGAAAAAACACTTTGACATCAATTACTTATTTTTTCTCAGGGAAAATAATTATGGCGGCAGTAGGTTTTGAACCAATTCCTCCAAAGAATCTGGAACTTTAATCCAGCACCTTAGACACTGCTGATTTTTAGCTAATGCATCTGGATCATATTGATCAGATGTTGAGGAGAAAGGACTTTATTATTATTGATTTTCTTATTAGTGGAGAAAAACACATTGCCATCACTGACTGACATTTTTATAGTAAAAGCATTATGGAAGCAGTGGGATTCAGACCCACGCCTCCAGAGAGACTGGAACCTAAATCCAGTGCCTTAGACCACTCGCCCTTGCTACCCCATGGATACTTTTGACTCAAAGCTCAGAGTTCTGGATCATATAGTTAAGATTACAAGAAAAAATTGTGTAGTTATAAATCAATACTTGAAAAGAAGTGTCATGTTAAAAGTGTTTAAAATACAAAAATTTAAAAAAGGTACAAAATTAGTAGACAATTCTAATTAGAAAGGATTTTTTATTATTGACTTGCTGTTTAGTGGAGAAAAACACTCTGACATCAATGACAGTCGTTTTATCTTGAAAATAATTATGACAGCAGTGGAATTTGAACCCATGACTCCAAACAGACTGGAGCCTTAATGCAGCATCTTAGACCGCTCAGCCACATTTCTACCTTGACTCCATTGCTCATAGTTTATAATTTTACATATTATTTTTACATTTTGAGAAGACTCTTGAAATTATGATAAACTGTTTTAAAATCTAGGGCAGATGATGAACTTTTTAACCTACCAATATTTTATTTTAGCAGCTTAGTGGCCTTAGACCGCTCAGCCATGGTACCAAATAAACACTCTTAGCTCACAGATCTGGGCCATATAGCACAGATTACAGTACAAACATTTTTTTTGTTTTAAATAAATACTTAAAAAGAAGTGTCATACCAAAAGTGTTTAAGTTATGTACAAAATGTTTTGGAAGGTTAAAAAAGTACATCAATTGACATAAAATATTAATGAGAAAGGATTTTTTTATTATTCATTTGCTGTTTAGTAAAGAAAAACACTTTGACATCAATGACTTATTTTTTCTTAGGAAAAATAATTATGGCGGCAGTAGGTTTTGATCCAAAGCCTCCAAAGAAACTGGAACCTTAATCCAGCACCTAAGACACTGCTGATTTTTAGCTTATGCATCTGGATCATATCAATCAGCTATTGAGGAGAAAAGTCTTTATTATTATTGTTTTTCTTATTAGTGGAGAAAAACATTTTGTCATCACTGACTGATGTTTTCATAGTAAAATCATTATGGCAGTAGTGGGATTTGAACCCACGCCTCCAGAGAGACTGGAGCCTAAATCCAGCGCCTTAGACCGCTCGGCAATGCTTCCACATGGACCTGTTTGACCGAATGCTCACAGTTCTGGATCATACAGTTGAGATTACAGGGAAAAAATGTGTTGTTTTAAATCAATACTTGAAAAGAAGTGTCATGTTACAAGTATTTAAAATACAAAAAGTTAAGGAAGCATAAAAAAGGTACAAAATTAGTAGACAATATTAATGAGTAAGGATTTTTTATTATTGATTTGCTGTTTAGTAGAGTAAAACAGTTTGACATCAATAAATGTCATTTTCTCTTGAAAATAATTATGGCAGCAGTGGGATTTGAACCCACGCCTTAATCCAGCGCCTTAGACCGCTCGGCCATGCTACCACATATCTATTTTTGCTTCAAAGGTCATAGTTTATTATTTTACATATTATTTTTAAAGTTTGAGAAGACTCTTGAAATTGTGATAAACTGTTTTAAAATCTAGGACAGATGATGAACTTTTCAACCTTCCAATATTTTACTTTAGCAACTTAGTGGCCTTAGACCGCTCGGCCATGGTACCACATGGACACTCTTAGCTCACAGATCTGGGTCATATAGCTCAGGTTACAGTAAAAACATTTTTTTAAATCAATATTTAAAAAGAAGTGTAATGCAAAAAGTGTTTCAATTATGTACAAAACGTTTTGGAAGGTTAAACAAGTATATAAATTGACATAAAATATCAATGAGAAAGGATATTTTTATTATTCATTTGCTGTTTAGTAGAGAAAAAACACTTTGACATCAATTACTTATTTTTTCTCAGGGAAAATAATTATGGCGGCAGTAGGTTTTGAACCAATTCCTCCAAAGAATCTGGAACTTTAATCCAGCACCTTAGACACTGCTGATTTTTAGCTAATGCATCTGGATCATATTAATCAGATGTTGAGGAGAAAGGACTTTATTATTATTGATTTTATTATTAGTGGAGAAAAACACATTGCCATCACTGACTGACATTTTCATAGTAAAATCATTATGGAAGCAGTGGGATTCAGACCCACGCCTCCAGAGAGACTGGAACCTAAATCCAGTGCCTTAGACCACTCGCCCTTGCTACCCCATGGATACTTTTGACTCAAAGCTCAGAGTTATGGATCATATAGTTAAGATTACAAGAAAAAATTGTGTAGTTATAAATCAATACTTGAAAAGAAGTGTCATGTTAAAAGTGTTTAAAATACAAAAATTTAAAAAAGGTACAAAATTAGCAGACAATATTAATTAGAAAGGATTTTTTATTATTGACTTGCTGTTTAGTGGAGAAAAACACTTTGACATCAATGACAGTCGTTTTATCTTGAAAATAATTATGACAGCAGTGGAATTTGAACCCATGCCTCCAAACAGACTGGAGCCTTAATGCAGCATCTTAGACCGCTCAGCCACATTTCTACCTTGACTCCATAGCTCATAGTTTATAATTTTACATATTATTTTTACATTTTGAGAAGACTCTTGAAATTATGATAAACTGTTTTAAAATCTAGGGCAGATGATGAACTTTTTAACCTACCAATATTTTATTTTAGCAGCTTAGTGGCCTTAGACCGCTCGGCCATGGTACCAAATGAACACTCTTAGCTCACAGATCTGGGCCATATAGCACAGATTACAGTACAAACATTTTTTTTTGTTTTAAATAAATACTTAAAAAGAAGTGTCATACCAAAAGTGTTTAAGTTATGTACAAAATGTTTTGGAAGGTTAAAAAAGTACATCAATTGACATAAAATATTAATGAGAAAGGATTTTTTTATTATTCATTTGCTGTTTAGTAAAGAAAAACACTTTGACATCAATGACTTATTTTTTCTTAGGAAAAATAATTATGGCGGCAGTAGGTTTTGATCCAAAGCCTCCAAAGAAACTGGAACCTTAATCCAGCACCTAAGACACTGCTGATTTTTAGCTTATGCATCTGGATCATATCAATCAGCTATTGAGGAGAAAAGTCTTTATTATTATTGTTTTTCTTATTAGTGGAGAAAAACATTTTGTCATCACTGACTGATGTTTTCATAGTAAAATCATTATGGCAGCAGTGGGATTTGAACCCACGCCTCCAGAGAGACTGGAGCCTAAATCCAGTGCCTTAGACCGCTTGGCCATGTTACCACATGGACCTGTTTGACCGAATGCTCACAGTTCTGGATCATACAGTTGAGATTACAGGGAAAAAATGTGTTGTTTTAAATCAATACTTGAAAAGAAGTGTCATGTTACAAGTATTTAAAATACAAAAAGTTAAGGAAGCATAAAAAAGGTACAAAATTAGTAGACAATATTAATGAGTAAGGATTTTTTATTATTGATTTGCTGTTTAGTAGAGTAAAACAGTTTGACATCAATAAATGTCATTTTCTCTTGAAAAGAATTATGGCAGCAGTGGGATTTGAACCCACGCCTCCAAAGAGACTGGAGCCTTAATCCAGCGCCTTAGACCGCTTGGCCATGCTACCACATATCTATTTTGGCTTCAAAGGTCATAGTTTATTATTTTACATATTATTTTTAAAGTTTGAGAAGACTCTTGAAATTGTGATAAACTGTTTTAAAATCTAGGACAGATGATGAACTTTTCAACCTTCCAATATTTTACTTTAGCAACTTAGTGGCCTTAGACCGCTCGGCCATGGTACCACATGGACACTCTTAGCTCACAGATCTGGGTCATATAGCTCAGGTTACAGTAAAAACATTTTTTTAAATCAATATTTAAAAAGAAGTGTAATGCAAAAAGTGTTTCAATTATGTACAAAACGTTTTGGAAGGTTAAAAAAGTATATAAATTGACATAAAATATCAATGAGAAAGGATATTTTTATTATTCATTTGCTGTTTAGTAGAGAAAAAACACTTTGACATCAATTACTTATTTTTTCTCAGGGAAAATAATTATGGCGGCAGTAGGTTTTGAACCAATTCCTCCAAAGAATCTGGAACTTTAATCCAGCACCTTAGACACTGCTGATTTTTAGCTAATGCATCTGGATCATATTGATCAGATGTTGAGGAGAAAGGACTTTATTATTATTGATTTTATTATTAGTGGAGAAAAACACATTGCCATCACTGACTGACATTTTCATAGTAAAATCATTATGGAAGCAGTGGGATTCAGACCCACGCCTCCAGAGAGACTGGAACCTAAATCCAGTGCCTTAGACCACTCGCCCTTGCTACCCCATGGATACTTTTGACTCAAAGCTCAGAGTTATGGATCATATAGTTAAGATTACAAGAAAAAATTGTGTAGTTCTAAATCAATACTTGAAAAGAAGTGTCATGTTAAAAGTGTTTAAAATACAAAAATTTAAAAAAGGTACAAAATTAGCAGACAATATTAATTAGAAAGGATTTTTTATTATTGACTTGCTGTTTAGTGGAGAAAAACACTTTGACATCAATGACAGTCGTTTTATCTTGAAAATAATTATGACAGCAGTGGAATTTGAACCCATGCCTCCAAACAGACTGGAGCCTTAATGCAGCATCTTAGACCGCTCAGCCACATTTCTACCTTGACTCCATAGCTCATAGTTTATAATTTTACATATTATTTTTACATTTTGAGAAGACTCTTGAAATTATGATAAACTGTTTTAAAATCTAGGGCAGATGATGAACTTTTTAACCTACCAATATTTTATTTTAGCAGCTTAGTGGCCTTAGACCGCTCGGCCATGGTACCAAATGAACACTCTTAGCTCACAGATCTGGGCCATATAGCACAGATTACAGTACAAACATTTTTTTTTTTGTTTTAAATAAATACTTAAAAAGAAGTGTCATACCAAAAGTGTTTAAGTTATGTACAAAATGTTTTGGAAGGTTAAAAAAGTACATAAATTGACATAAAATATTAATGAGAAAGGATTTTTTTATTATTCATTTGCTGTTTAGTAAAGAAAAACACTTTGACATCAATGACTTATTTTTTCTTAGGAAAAATAATTATGGCGGCAGTAGGTTTTGATCCAAAGCCTCCAAAGAAACTGGAACCTTAATCCAGCACCTAAGACACTGCTGATTTTTAGCTTATGCATCTGGATCATATCAATCAGCTATTGAGGAGAAAAGTCTTTATTATTATTGTTTTTCTTATTAGTGGAGAAAAACATTTTGTCATCACTGACTGATGTTTTCATAGTAAAATCATTATGGCAGCAGTGGGATTTGAACCCACGCCTCCAGAGAGACTGGAGCCTAAATCCAGCGCCTTAGACCGCTTGGCCATGTTACCACATGGACCTGTTTGACCGAATGCTCACAGTTCTGGATCATACAGTTGAGATTACAGGGAAAAAATTTGTTGTTTTAAATCAATACTTGAAAAGAAGTGTCATGTTACAAGTATTTAAAATACAAAAAGTTAAGGAAGCATAAAAAAGGTACAAAATTAGTAGACAATATTAATGAGTAAGGATTTTTTATTATTGATTTGCTGTTTAGTAGAGTAAAACAGTTTGACATCAATAAATGTCATTTTCTCTTGGAAAAAATTATGGCAGCAGTGGGATTTGAACCCACGCCTTAATCCAGCGCCTTAGACCGCTTGGCCATGCTACCACATATCTATTTTGGCTCCAAAGGTCATAGTTTATTATTTTACATATTATTTTTAAAGTTTGAGAAGACTCTTGAAATTGTGATAAACTGTTTTAAAATCTAGGACAGATGATGAACTTTTCAACCTTCCAATATTTTACTTTAGCAACTTAGTGGCCTTAGACCGCTCGGCCATGGTACCACATGGACACTCTTAGCTCACAGATCTGGGTCATATAGCTCAGGTTACAGTAAAAAACATTTTTTTAAATCAATATTTAAAAAGAAGTGTAATGCAAAAAGTGTTTAAATTATGTACAAAACGTTTTGGAAGGTTAAAAAAGTACATAAATTGACATAAAATATCAATGAGAAAGGATATTTATATTATTCATTTGCTGTTTAGTAGAGAAAAAACACTTTGACATCAATTACTTATTTTTTCTCAGGGAAAATAATTATGGCGGCAGTAGGTTTTGAACCAATTCCTCCAAAGAATCTGGAACTTTAATCCAGCACCTTAGACACTGCTGATTTTTAGCTAATGCATCTGGATCATATTGATCAGATGTTGAGGAGAAAGGACTTTATTATTATTGATTTTCTTATTAGTGGAGAAACACACATTGCCATCACTGACTGACATTTTCATAGTAAAATCATTATGGAAGCAGTGGGATTCAGACCCACACCTCCAGAGAGACTGGAACCTAAATCCAGTGCCTTAGACCACTCGCCCTTGCTACCCCATGGATACTTTTGACCCAAAGCTCAGAGTTCTGGATCATATAGTTAAGATTACAAGAAAAAATTGTGTAGTTATAAATCAATACTTGAAAAGAAGTGTCATGTTAAAAGTGTTTAAAATACAAAAATTTAAAAAGGTACAAAATTAGCAGACAATATTAATTAGAAAGGATTTTTTATTATTGACTTGCTGTTTAGTGGAGAAAAACACTTTGACATCAATGACAGTCGTTTTATCTTGAAAATAATTATGACAGCAGTGGAATTTGAACCCATGCCTCCAAACAGACTGGAGCCTTAATGCAGCATCTTAGACCGCTCAGCCACATTTCTACCTTGACTCCATAGCTCATAGTTTATAATTTTACATATTATTTTTACATTTTGAGAAGACTTGAAATTATGATAAACTGTTTTAAAATCTAGGGCAGATGATGAACTTTTTAACCTACCAATATTTTATTTTAGCAGCTTAGTGGCCTTAGACCGCTCGGCCATGGTACCAAATGAACACTCTTAGCTCACAGATCTGGGCCATATAGCACAGATTACAGTACAAACATTTTTTTTTTGTTTTAAATAAATTCTTAAAAAGAAGTGTCATACCAAAAGTGTTTAAGTTATGTACAAAATGTTTTGGAAGGTTAAAAAGTACATCAATTGACATAAAATATTAATGAGAAAGGATTTTTTTATTATTCATTTGCTGTTTAGTAAAGAAAAACACTTTGACATCAATGACTTATTTTTTCTTAGGAAAAATAATTATGGCGGCAGTAGGTTTTGATTCAAAGCCTCCAAAGAAACTGGAACCTTAATCCAGCACCTTAGACACTGCTGATTTTTAGCTCATGCATCTGGATCATATCAATCAGCTATTGAGGAGAAAAGTCTTTATTATTATTGTTTTTCTTATTAGTGGAGAAAAACATTTTGTCATCACTTACTGATGTTTTCATAGCAAAATCGTGATGGCAGCAGTGGGATTTGAACCCACGCCTCCAGAGAAACTGGAGCCTAAATCCAGCGCCTTAGGCCGCTCGGCCATGCTACCACATGGACCTGTTTGACCGAATGCTCACAGTTCTGGATCATACAGTTGAGATTACAGGGAAAAAATGTGTTGTTTTAAATCAATACTTGAAAAGAAGTGTCATGTTACAAGTATTTAAAATACAAAAAGTTAAGGAAGCATAAAAAAGGTACAAAATTAGTAGACAATATTAATGAGTAAGGATTTTTTATTATTGATTTGCTGTTTAGTAGAGTAAAACAGTTTGACATCAATAAATGTCATTTTCTCTTGAAAATAATTATGGCAGCAGTGGGATTTGAACCCACGCCTCCAAAGAGACTGGAACCTTAATCCAGCGCCTTAGACCGCTCGGCCATGCTACCACATATCTATTTTGGCTCCAAAGGTCATAGTTTATTATTTTACATATTATTTTTAAAGTTTGAGAAGACTCTTGAAATTGTGATAAACTGTTTTAAAATCTAGGAGAGATGATGAACTTTTCAACCTTCCAATATTTTACTTTAGCAACTTAGTGGCCTTAGACCGCTCGGCCATGGTACCACATGGACACTCTTAGCTCACAGATCTGGGTCATATAGCTCAGGTTACAGTAAAAACATTTTTTTAAATCAATATTTAAAAAGAAGTGTAATGCAAAAAGTGTTTAAATTATGTACAAAACGTTTTGGAAGGTTAAAAAAGTACATAAATTGACATAAAATATCAATGAGAAAGGATATTTTTATTATTCATTTGCTGTTTAGTAGAGAAAAAACACTTTGACATCAATTACTTATTTTTTCTCAGGGAAAATAATTATGGCGGCAGTAGGTTTTGAACCAATTCCTCCAAAGAATCTGGAACTTTAATCCAGCACCTTAGACACTGCTGATTTTTAGCTAATGCATCTGGATCATATTGATCAGATGTTGAGGAGAAAGGACTTTATTATTATTGATTTTCTTATTAGTGGAGAAAAACACATTGCCATCACTGACTGACATTTTCATAGTAAAATCATTATGGAAGCAGTGGGATTCAGACCCACGCCTCCAGAGAGACTGGAACCTAAATCCAGTGCCTTAGACCACTCGCCCTTGCTACCCCATGGATACTTTTGACTCAAAGCTCAGAGTTATGGATCATATAGTTAAGATTACAAGAAAAAATTGTGTAGTTATAAATCAATACTTGAAAAGAAGTGTCATGTTAAAAGTGTTTAAAATACTAACATTTAAAAAAGGTACAAAATTAGCAGACAATATTAATTAGAAAGGATTTTTTATTATTGACTTGCTGTTTAGTGGAGAAAAACACTTTGACATCAATGACAGTCGTTTTATCTTGAAAATAATTATGACAGCAGTGGAATTTGAACCCATGCCTCCAAACAGACTGGAGCCTTAATGCAGCATCTTAGACCGCTCAGCCACATTTCTACCTTGACTCCATAGCTCATAGTTTATAATTTTACATATTATTTTTACATTTTGAGAAGACTCTTGAAATTATGATAAACTGTTTTAAAATCTAGGGCAGATGATGAACTTTTTAACCTACCAATATTTTATTTTAGCAGCTTAGTGGCCTTAGACCGCTCGGCCATGGTACCAAATGAACACTCTTAGCTCACAGATCTGGGCCATATAGCACAGATTACAGTACAAACATTTTTTTTTGTTTTAAATAAATACTTAAAAAGAAGTGTCATACCAAAAGTGTTTAAGTTAGGTACAAAATCAGAATCAGAATCAGAATCAGAATCAGCTTTATTGGCCAGGTATACTTACGTATACTAGGAATTTGTCTTCGGTTTGCTATACAACAGCCAAGTAGGTAACAGGTAAGCAGGTGTGTGTGTGTGTGTGTGTGTGTGTGTGTGTGTGGGGGGGGCAAGTAAAGTTACACAGATAGGTATACCGTAGGGACACAAGTGAGTTACATGTACGTCTAGTCAGTCAATGTTCAGGAGTTCAGCAGGCGGACAGCTTGGGGAAAGAAACTTTTGAGGCTTCTGGT
This sequence comes from Pseudophryne corroboree, assembly GCF_028390025.1. NCBI lineage: Eukaryota > Metazoa > Chordata > Amphibia > Anura > Myobatrachidae > Pseudophryne > Pseudophryne corroboree. The sequence continues at coordinate 547,801,805 of NC_086446.1, read as the reverse complement.
GGATCTGGCGGGGACAGCCCTGTAACGCCTGCCTGAAGGAAGCAAGTTAAACATGCTGTGGCCGGGGTGTAGCTGGTCTTTTACTATCTTCATTGCCCGCTTTTTAGCTCTGGACAAGTACAGGTCCTGGACTGAGGGAAGGTCAGCCCCGATGATCTTCTTTGCGGTTCTGACCACCTTTTGGAGCCTGCATATGTCCCTCGCGCTGGCGGAGCTGTACCATACGAGTATCGAGGAGCACAGTACCGACTCCACAATCGCGGAGTAGAAGAGGAGCAGGAGCTTCTGTGGGATGTTGAACTTCCTTAGTTGCCTGAGGAAGAACAACCTCTGCTGCGCTTTCCCAACAGTGGCGTCAGTGTTGGACCCCCATTTAAGGTCCCTGGAGATTGTGGTCCCTAGAAACTTGAAGGAGTCCACTAGCGATACCACACTGTCAGCAATCGTTAGCGGAGGTGCACTAGATGACTTCTTCCTGAAGTCCACTATCATCTCGACAGTTTTGAGGGGGTTGAGGTCAAGGTTGTTGTGGATGCACCACTGGGCCAGCCGGTCTACTTCCCGTCTATAGGCCGATTCGTCCCCATCCTTGATGAGGCCGATGACGGTGGTGTCATCGGCGAATTTGATGATCCTGACTGATTGCGCCTCTGAGGTACAGTCATTTGTGTACAGGGAGAAGAGCAGGGGTGAGAGGACACAGCCCTGAGGGGCCCCTGTACTGATGGACCGCGCTTGAGAGGTGAATTCCCCCGCTTTCACCACCTGTGTCCTATCTGTCAGGAAGTCTATTATCCAGGAACAGGTAGCTTCTGGGACCCCTAGGCGAAGTAATTTGGGGTGGAGGATGCTGGGGACGATTGTATTGAAGGCAGAGCTGAAATCGACAAACAGGACCCTCGCGTAGGTACCGGGAATGTCTAGGTGCTGTAGAATGTAGTGCAGGCCCAGGTTGACTGCATCCTCGACACACCGATTCGAGCGATAGGCGAACTGCAGGGGGTCCAGTTGGGGGCCAGTCACAGTTTTCAGGTGATTCAAAACCAGACGCTCGAACGTTTTCATGACCACAGACGTCAGTGCTATCGGCCTGTAGTCGTTCAGGTTCGTGATAGTGGGTTTCTTGGGGACCGGGACTATAGTAGACCTTTTGAGGCAGGAAGGGACTTTCTGTAGCTCCAGCGATTTATTGAAGATCTTGGTGAATATGGGGGCGAGCTGACCCGCACATGCTCTTAGGGCAGATGGTGACACTCCGTCAGGACCCGGAGCTTTCCTGGTTTTGGTCTTTTTGAACAATGCCTCCACCTCTTCTTGGGTGACTTGCAGTGCCTGGGGTTGGCCGTCGGTGTTCGGGGCATCGTAGAGGTGATTGTTTGGGTTGCAGGGGACTTCTTTTGTGAACCTGCAATAAAAGTGGTTCAGTTCATCTGCGAGGTCTTGGTGCATGGCGGTGGACTTTGATGTTTTCCTATAGTTGGTTATGGATTGCATTCCTTTCCATACAGATACGGGGTCATTGGTGGAGAGATCGTTTGTCAGCTTGTCCGAGAACCGCTTTTTTGCTAGCCTAATTCCTTTAGTCAGAGAGTTCCTAGTACGGTTGTATAGTGCTCTGTCACCGCTGCTATAGGCCTCCTCTTTGGCTTGACGAAGTTGCCTGAGCTGGGCATTGAACCAGGGCTTGTTGTTGTTGTAAATGCGGTAAGTCTTGGTAGGTACACACATGTCCTCACAGTAGCTGATGTAGGATGTGACAGTGTCTGTCAAGTCATTCAGGTCGGTTGCCGAGGCTTCAAAGACCCCCCATTCCGTGCAGTCAAAGCAGGCCTGGAGCTTCATCTTGGCCTCATTGGTCCATTTCTTGACAGTCTTAACGACAGGCTTAACTGCTCTCAGCTTCTGTGTATAGGTAGGGAGTAGGTGGACGAGGCAGTGGTCAGATAGGCCGAGTGCAGCAAAAATGTTTTGGAAGGTTAAAATAGGGTTAAAAAAGTACATCAATTGACATAAAATATTAATGAGAAAGGATTTTTTTATTATTCATTTGCTGTTTAGTAAAGAAAAACACTTTGACATCAATGACTTATTTTTTCTTAGGAAAAATAATTATGGCGGCAGTAGGTTTTGATCCAAAGCCTCCAAAGAAACTGGAACCTTAATCCAGCACCTTAGACACTGCTGATTTTTAGCTCATACATCTGGATCATATCAATCAGCTATTGAGGAGAAAAGTCTTTATTATTATTGTTTTTCTTATTAGTGGAGAAAAACATTTTGTCATCACTGACTGATGTTTTCATAGTAAAATCATTATGGCAGCAGTGGCATTTGAACCCACGCCTCCAGAGAGACTGGAGCCTAAATCCAGCGCCTTAGACCGCTCGGCCATGCTACCACATGGACCTGTTTGACCGAATGCTCACAGTTCTGGATCATACAGTTGAGATTACAGGGAAAAAATGTGTTGTTTTAAATCAATACTTGAAAAGAAGTGTCATGTTACAAGTATTTAAAATACAAAAAGTTAAGGAAGCATAAAAAAGGTACAAAATTAGTAATGAGTAAGGATTTTTTATTATTGATTTGCTGTTTAGTAGAGTAAAACAGTTTGACATCAATAAATGTCATTTTCTCTTGAAAATAATTATGGCAGCAGTGGGATTTGAACCCACGCCTCCAAAGAGACTGGAGCCTTAATCCAGCGCCTTAGACCGCTCGGCCATGCTACCACATATCTATTTTGGCTCCAAAGGTCATAGTTTATTATTTTACATATTATTTTTAAAGTTTGAGAAGACTCTTGAAATTGTGATAAACTGTTTTAAAATCTAGGATAGATGATGAACTTTTCAACCTTCCAATATTTTACTTTAGCAACTTAGTGGCCTTAGACCGCTCGGCCATGGTACCACATGGACACTCTTAGCTCACAGATCTGGGTCATATAGCTCAGGTTACAGTAAAAACATTTTTTTAAATCAATATTTAAAAAGAAGTGTAATGCAAAAAGTGTATAAATTATGTACAAAACGTTTTGGAAGGTTAAAAAAGTACATAAATTGACATAAAATATCAATGAGAAAGGATATTTTTATTATTCATTTGCTGTTTAGTAGAGAAAAAACACTTTGACATCAATTACTTATTTTTTCTCAGGGAAAATAATTATGGCGGCAGTAGGTTTTGAACCAATTCCTCCAAAGAATCTGGAACTTTAATCCAGCACCTTAGACACTGCTGATTTTTAGCTAATGCATCTGGATCATATTGATCAGATGTTGAGGAGAAAGGACTTTATTATTATTGATTTTCTTATTAGTGGAGAAAAACACATTGCCATCACTGACTGACATTTTCATAGTAAAATCATTATGGAAGCAGTGGGATTCAGACCCACGCCTCCAGAGAGACTGGAACCTAAATCCAGTGCCTTAGACCACTCGCCCTTGCTACCCCATGGATACTTTTGACTCAAAGCTCAGAGTTCTGGATCATATAGTTAAGATTACAAGAAAAAATTGTGTAGTTATAAATCAATACTTGAAAAGAAGTGTCATGTTAAAAGTGTTTAAAATACAAAAATTTAAAAAAGGTACAAAATTAGCAGACAATATTAATTAGAAAGGATTTTTTATTATTGACTTGCTGTTTAGTGGAGAAAAACACTTTGACATCAATGACAGTCGTTTTATCTTGAAAATAATTATGACAGCAGTGGAATTTGAACCCATGCCTCCAAACAGACTGGAACATTAATGCAGCATCTTAGACCGCTCAGCCACATTTCTACCTTGACTCCATAGCTCATAGTTTATAATTTTACATATTATTTTTACATTTTGAGAAGACTCTTGAAATTATGATAAACTGTTTTAAAATCTAGGGCAGATGATGAACTTTTTAACCTACCAATATTTTATTTTAGCAGCTTAGTGGCCTTAGACCGCTCGGCCATGGTACCAAATGAACACTCTTAGCTCACAGATCTGGGCCATATAGCACAGATTACAGTACAAACATTTTTTTTTGTTTTAAATAAATACTTAAAAAGAAGTGTCATACCAAAAGTGTTTAAGTTATGTACAAAATGTTTTGGAAGGTTAAAAAAGTACATCAATTGACATAAAATATTAATGAGAAAGGATTTTTTTATTATTCATTTGCTGTTTAGTAAAGAAAAACACTTTGACATCAATGACTTATTTTTTCTTAGGAAAAATAATTATGGCAGCAGTAGGTTTTGATCCAAAGCCTCCAAAGAAACTGGAACCTTAATCCAGCACCTTAGACACTGCTGATTTTTAGCTCATACATCTGGATCATATCAATCAGCTATTGAGGAGAAAAGTCTTCATTATTATTGTTTTTCTTATTAGTGGAGAAAAACATTTTGTCATCACTGACTGATGTTTTCATAGTAAAATCATTATGGCAGCAGTGGGATTTGAACCCACGCCTCCAGAGAAACTGGAGCCTAAATCCAGCGCCTTAGACCGCTCGGCCATGCTACCACATGGACCTGTTTGACCGAATGCTCACAGTTCTGGATCATACAGTTGAGATTACAGGGAAAAAATGTGTTGTTTTAAATCAATACTTGAAAAGAAGTGTCATGTTACAAGTATTTAAAATACAAAAAGTTAAGGAAGCATAAAAAAGGTACAAAATTAGTAGACAATATTAATGAGTAAGGATTTTTTATTATTGATTTGCTGTTTAGTAGAGTAAAACAGTTTGACATCAATAAATGTCATTTTCTCTTGAAAATAATTATGGCAGCAGTGGGATTTGAACCCACGCCTCCAAAGAGACTGGAGCCTTAATCCAGCGCCTTAGACCGCTCGGCCATGCTACCACATATCCATTTTGGCTCCAAATGGTCATAGTTTATTATTTTACATATTATTTTTAAAGTTTGAGAAGACTCTTGAAATTGTGATAAACTGTTTTAAAATCTAGGACAGATGATGAACTTTTCAACCTTCCAATATTTTACTTTAGCAACTTAGTGGCCTTAGACCGCTCGGCCATGGTACCACATGGACACTCTTAGCTCACAGATCTGGGTCATATAGCTCAGGTTACAGTAAAAACATTTTTTTAAATCAATATTTAAAAAGAAGTGTAATGCAAAAAGTGTTTAAATTATGTACAAAACGTTTTGGAAGGTTAAAAAAGTACATAAATTGACATAAAATATCAATGAGAAAGGATGTTTTTATTATTCATTTGCTGTTTAGTAGAGAAAAAACACTTTGACATCAATTACTTATTTTTTCTCAGGGAAAATAATTATGGCGGCAGTAGGTTTTGAACCAATTCCTCCAAAGAATCTGGAACTTTAATCCAGCACCTTAGACACTGCTGATTTTTAGCTAATGCATCTGGATCATATTGATCAGATGTTGAGGAGAAAGGACTTTATTATTATTGATTTTCTTATTAGTGGAGAAAAACACATTGCCATCACTGACTGACATTTTCATAGTAAAATCATTATGGAAGCAGTGGGATTCAGACCCACGCCTCCAGAGAGACTGGAACCTAAATCCAGTGCCTTAGACCACTCGCCCTTGCTACCCCATGGATACTTTTTACTCAAAGCTCAGAGTTATGGATCATATAGTTAAGATTACAAGAAAAAATTGTGTAGTTATAAATCAATACTTGAAAAGAAGTGTCATGTTAAAAGTGTTTAAAATACAAAAATTTAAAAAAGGTACAAAATTAGCAGACATTATTAATTAGAAAGGATTTTTTATTATTGACTTGCTGTTTAGTGGAGAAAAACACTTTGACATCAATGACAGTCATTTTATCTTGAAAATAATTATGACAGCAGTGGAATTTGAACCCATGCCTCCAAACAGACTGGAGCCTTAATGCAGCATCTTAGACCGCTCAGCCACATTTCTACCTTGACTCCATAGCTCATAGTTTATAATTTTACATATTATTTTTACATTTTGTGAAGACTCTTGAAATTATGATAAACTGTTTTAAAATCTAGGGCAGATGATGAACTTTTTAACCTACCAATATTTTATTTTAGCAGCTTAGTGGCCTTAGACAGCTCGGCCATGGTACCAAATGAACACTCTTAGCTCACAGATCTGGGCCATATAGCACAGATTACAGTACAAAAAATTTTTTTTTTTGTTTTAAATAAATACTTAAAAAGAAGTGTCATACCAAAAGTGTTTAAGTTATGTACAAAATGTTTTGGAAGGTTAAAAAAGTACATCAATTGACATAAAATATTAATGAGAAAGGATTTTTTTATTATTCATTTGCTGTTTAGTAAAGAAAAACACTTTGACATCAATGACTTATTTTTTCTTAGGAAAAATAATTATGGCGGCAGTAGGTTTTGATCCAAAGCCTCCAAAGAAACTGGAACCTTAATCCAGCACCTTAGACACTGCTGATTTTCAGCTCATGCATCTGGATCATATCAATCAGCTATTGAGGAGAAAAGTCTTTATTATTATTGTTTTTCTTATTAGTGGAGAAAAACATTTTGTCATCACTGACTGATGTTTTCATAGTAAAATCATTATGGCAGCAGTGGGATTTGAACCCACGCCTCCAGAGAGACTGGAGCCTAAATCCAGCGCCTTAGACCGCTCGGCCATGCTACCACATGGGCCTGTTTGACCGAATGCTCACAGTTCTGGATCATACAGTTGAGATTACAGGGAAAAAATGTGTTGTTTTAAATCAATACTTGAAAAGAAGTGTCATGTTACAAGTATTTAAAATACAAAAAGTTAAGGAAGCATAAAAAAGGTACAAAATTAGTAGACAATATTAATGAGTAAGGATTTTTTATTATTGATTTGCTGTTTAGTAGAGTAAAACAGTTTGACATCAATAAATGTCATTTTCTCTTGAAAAGAATTATGGCAGCAGTGGGATTTGAACCCACGCCTCCAAAGAGACTGGAGCCTTAATCCAGCGCCTTAGACCGCTCGGCCATGCTACCACATATCTATTTTGGCTCCAAAGGTCATAGTTTATTATTTTACATATTATTTTTAAAGTTTGAGAAGACTCTTGAAATTGTGATAAACTGTTTTAAAATCTAGGACAGATGATGAACTTTTCAACCTTCCAATATTTTACTTTAGCAACTTAGTGGCCTTAGACCGCTCGGCCATGGTACCACATGGACACTCTTAGCTTACAGATCTGGGTCATATAGCTCAGGTTACAGTAAAAACTTTTTTTTAAATCAATATTTAAAAAGAAGTGTAATGCAAAAAGTGTTTAAATTATGTACAAAACGTTTTGGAAGGTTAAAAAAGTACATAAATTGACATAAAATATCAATGAGAAAGGATATTTTTATTATTCATTTGCTGTTTAGTAGAGAAAAAACACTTTGACATCAATTACTTATTTTTTCTCAGGGAAAATAATTATGGCGACAGTAGGTTTTGAACCAATTCCTCCAAAGAATCTGGAACTTTAATCCAGCACCTTAGACACTGCTGATTTTTAGCTAATGCATCTGGATCATATTGATCATATGTTGAGGAGAAAGGACTTTATTATTATTGATTTTCTTATTAGTGGAGAAAAACACATTGCCATCACTGACTGACATTTTCATAGTAAAATCATTATGGAAGCAGTGGGACTCAGACCCACGCCTCCAGAGAGACTGGAACCTAAATCCAGTGCCTTAGACCGCTCGCCCTTGCTACCCCATGGATACTTTTGACTCAAAGCTTAGAGTTCTGGATCATATAGTTAAGATTACAAGAAAAAATTGTGTAGTTATAAATCAATACTTGAAAAGAAGTGTCATGTTAAAAGTGTTTAAAATACAAAAATTTAAAAAAGGTGCAAAATTAGCAGACAATATTAATTAGAAAGGATTTTTTATTATTGACTTGCTGTTTAGTGGAGAAAAACACTTTGACATCAATGACAGTCGTTTTATCTTGAAAATAATTATGACAGCAGTGGAATTTGAACCCATGCCTCCAAACAGACTGGTGCCTTAATGCAGCATCTTAGACCGCTCAGCCACATTTCTACCTTGACTCCATAGCTCATAGTTTATAATTTTACATATTATTTTTACATTTTGAGAAGACTCTTGAAATTATGATAAACTGTTTTAAAATCTAGGGCAGATGATGAACTTTTTAACCTACCGATATTTTATTTTAGCAGCTTAGTGGCCTTAGACCGCTCGGCCATGGTACCAAATGAACACTCTTAGCTCACAGATCTGGGCCATATAGCACAGATTACAGTACAAACATTTTTTTTGTTTTAAATAAATACTTAAAAAGAAGTGTCATACCAAAAGTGTTTAAGTTATGCACAAAATGTTTTGGAAGGTTAAAAAAGTACATCAATTGACATAAAATATTAATGAGAAAGGATTTTTTTATTATTCATTTGCTGTTTAGTAAAGAAAAACACTTTGACATCAATGACTTATTTTTTCTTAGGAAAAATAATTATGGCGGCAGTAGGTTTTGATCCAAAGCCTCCAAAGAAACTGGAACCTTAATCCAGCACCTTAGACACTGCTGATTTTTAGCTCATGCATCTGGATCATATCAATCAGCTATTGAGGAGAAAAGTCTTTATTATTATTGTTTTTCTTATTAGTGGAGAAAAACATTTTGTCATCACTGACTGATGTTTTCATAGTAAAATCATTATGGCAGCAGTGGGATTTGAACCCACGTCTCCAGAGAGACTGGAGCCTAAATCCAGCGCCTTAGACCGCTCGGCCATGCTTCCACATGGACCTGTTTGACCGAATGCTCACAGTTCTGGATCATACAGTTGAGATTACAGGGAAAAAAGTGTTGTTTTAAATCAATACTTGAAAAGAAGTGTCATGTTACAAGTATTTAAAATACAAAAAGTTAAGGAAGCATAAAAAAGGTACAAAATTAGTAGACAATATTAATGAGTAAGGATTTTTTATTATTGATTTGCTGTTTAGTAGAGTAAAACAGTTTGACATCAATAAATGTCATTTTCTCTTGAAAATAATTATGGCAGCAGTGGGATTTGAACCCACGCCTCCAAAGAGACTGGAGCCTTAATCCAGCGCCTTAGACCGCTCGGCCATGCTACCACATATCCATTTTGGCTCCAAATGGTCATAGTTTATTATTTTACATATTATTTTTAAAGTTTGAGAAGACTCTTGAAATTGTGATAAACTGTTTTAAAATCTAGGACAGATGATGAACTTTTCAACCTTCCAATATTTTACTTTAGCAACTTAGTGGCCTTAGACCGCTCGGCCATGGTACCACATGGACACTCTTAGCTCACAGATCTGGGTCATATAGCTCAGGTTACAGTAAAAACATTTTTTTAAATCAATATTTAAAAAGAAGTGTAATGCAAAAAGTGTTTAAATTATGTACAAAACGTTTTGGAAGGTTAAAAAAGTACATAAATTGACATAAAATATCAATGAGAAAGGATGTTTTTATTATTCATTTGCTGTTTAGTAGAGAAAAAACACTTTGACATCAATTACTTATTTTTTCTCAGGGAAAATAATTATGGCGGCAGTAGGTTTTGAACCAATTCCTCCAAAGAATCTGGAACTTTAATCCAGCACCTTAGACACTGCTGATTTTTAGCTAATGCATCTGGATCATATTGATCAGATGTTGAGGAGAAAGGACTTTATTATTATTGATTTTCTTATTAGTGGAGAAAAACACATTGCCATCACTGACTGACATTTTCATAGTAAAATCATTATGGAAGCAGTGGGATTCAGACCCACGCCTCCAGAGAGACTGGAACCTAAATCCAGTGCCTTAGACAACTCGCCCTTGCTACCCCATGGATACTTTTTACTCAAAGCTCAGAGTTATGGATCATATAGTTAAGATTACAAGAAAAAATTGTGTAGTTATAAATCAATACTTGAAAAGAAGTGTCATGTTAAAAGTGTTTAAAATACAAAAATTTAAAAAAGGTACAAAATTAGCAGACATTATTAATTAGAAAGGATTTTTTATTATTGACTTGCTGTTTAGTGGAGAAAAACACTTTGACATCAATGACAGTCATTTTATCTTGAAAATAATTATGACAGCAGTGGAATTTGAACCCATGCCTCCAAACAGACTGGAGCCTTAATGCAGCATCTTAGACCGCTCAGCCACATTTCTACCTTGACTCCATAGCTCATAGTTTATAATTTTACATATTATTTTTACATTTTGTGAAGACTCTTGAAATTATGATAAACTGTTTTAAAATCTAGGGCAGATGATGAACTTTTTAACCTACCAATATTTTATTTTAGCAGCTTAGTGGCCTTAGACAGCTCGGCCATGGTACCAAATGAACACTCTTAGCTCACAGATCTGGGCCATATAGCACAGATTACAGTACAAACATTTTTTGTTTTGTTTTAAATAAATACTTAAAAAGAAGTGTCATACCAAAAGTGTTTAAGTTATGTACAAAATGTTTTGGAAGGTTAAAAAAGTACATCAATTGACATAAAATATTAATGAGAAAGGATTTTTTTATTATTCATTTGCTGTTTAGCAAAGAAAAACACTTTGACATCAATGACTTATTTTTTCTTAGGAAAAATAATTATGGCGGCAGTAGGTTTTGATCCAAAGCCTCCAAAGAAACTGGAACCTTAATCCAGCACCTTAGACACTGCTGATTTTCAGCTCATGCATCTGGATCATATCAATCAGCTATTGAGGAGAAAAGTCTTTATTATTATTGTTTTTCTTATTAGTGGAGAAAAACATTTTGTCATCACTGACTGATGTTTTCATAGTAAAATCATTATGGCAGCAGTGGGATTTGAACCCACGCCTCCAGAGAGACTGGAGCCTAAATCCAGCGCCTTAGACCGCTCGGCCATGCTACCACATGGGCCTGTTTGACCGAATGCTCACAGTTCTGGATCATACAGTTGAGATTACAGGGAAAAAATGTGTTGTTTTAAATCAATACTTGAAAAGAAGTGTCATGTTACAAGTATTTAAAATACAAAAAGTTAAGGAAGCATAAAAAAGGTACAAAATTAGTAGACAATATTAATGAGTAAGGATTTTTTATTATTGATTTGCTGTTTAGTAGAGTAAAACAGTTTGACATCAATAAATGTCATTTTCTCTTGAAAAGAATTATGGCAGCAGTGGGATTTGAACCCACGCCTCCAAAGAGACTGGAGCCTTAATCCAGCACCTTAGACCGCTCGGCCATGCTACCACATATCTATTTTGGCTCCAAAGGTCATAGTTTATTATTTTACATATTATTTTTAAAGTTTGAGAAGACTCTTGAAATTGTGATAAACTGTTTTAAAATCTAGGACAGATGATGAACTTTTCAACCTTCCAATATTTTACTTTAGCAATTTAGTGGCCTTAGTCCGCTCAGCCATGGTACCACATGGACACTCTTAGCTCACAGATCTGGGTCATATAGCTCAGGTTACAGTAAAAACATTTTTTTAAATCAATATTTAAAAAGAAGTGTAATGCAAAAAGTGTTTAAATTATGTATAAAACGTTTTGGAAGGTTAAAAAAAGTACATAAATTGACATAAAATATCAATGAGAAAGGATATTTTTATTATTAATTTGCTGTTTAGTAGAGAAAAAACACTTTGACATCAATTACTTATTTTTTCTCAGGGAAAATAATTATGGCGGCAGTAGGTTTTGAACCAATTCCTCCAAAAAATCTGGAACTTTAATCCAGCACCTTAGACACTGCTGATTTTTAGCTAATGCATCTGGATCATATTGATCAGATGTTGAGGAGAAAGGACTTTATTATTATTGATTTTCTTATTAGTGGAGAAAAACACATTGCCATCACTGACTGACATTTTCATAGTAAAATCATTATGGAAGCAGTGGGATTCAGACCCACGCCTCCAGAGAGACTGGAACCTAAATCCAGTGCCTTAGACCACTCGCCCTTGCTACCCCATGGATACTTTTGACTCAAAGCTCAGAGTTATGGATCATATAGTTAAGATTACAAGAAAAAATTGTGTAGTTATAAATCAATACTTGAAAAGAAGTGTCATGTTAAAAGTGTTTAAAATACAAAAATTTAAAAAAGGTACAAAATTAGCAGACAATATTAATTAGAAAGGATTTTTTATTATTGACTTGCTGTTTAGTGGAGAAAAACACTTTGACATCAATGACAGTCGTTTTATCTTGAAAATAATTATGACAGCAGTGGAATTTGAACCCATGCCTCCAAACAGACTGGAGCCTTAATGCAGCATCTTAGACCGCTCAACCACATTTCTACCTTGACTCCATAGCTCATAGTTTATAATTTTACATATTATTTTTACATTTTGAGAAGACTTTTGCAATTATGATTAACTGTTTTAAAATCTAGGGCAGATGATGAACTTTTTAACCTACCAATATTTTATTTTAGCAGCTTATTGGCCTTAGACCGCTCGGCCATGGTACCAAATGAACACTCTTAGCTCACAGATCTGGGCCATATAGCACAGATTACAGTACAAACATTTTTTTTTTGTTTTAAATAAATACTTAAAAAGAAGTGTCATACCAAAAGTGTTTAAGTTATGTACAAAATGTTTTGAAAGGTTAAAAAAGTACATCAATTGACATAAAATATTAATGAGAAAGGATTTTTTTATTATTCATTTGCTGTTTAGTAAAGAAAAACACTTTGACATCAATGACTTATTTTTTCTTAGGAAAAATAATTATGGCGGCAGTAGGTTTTGATCCAAAGCCTCCAAAGAAACTGGAACCTTAATCCAGCACCTTAGACACTGCTGATTTTTAGCTCATGCATCTGGATCATATCAATCAGCTATTGAGGAGAAAAGTCTTTATTATTATTGTTTTTCTTATTAGTGGAGAAAAACATTTTGTCATCACTGACTGATGTTTTCATAGTAAAATCATTATGGCAGCAGTGGGATTTGAACCCACGCCTCCAGAGAGACTGGAGTCTAAATCCAGCACCTTAGACCGCTCGGCCATGCTACCACATGGACCTGTTTGTCCGAATGCTCACAGTTCTGGATCATACAGTTGAGATTACAGGGAAAAAATGTGTTGTTTTAAATCAATACTTGAAAAGAAGTGTCATGTTACAAGTATTTAAAATACAAAAAGTTAAGGAAGCATAAAAAAGGTACAAAATTAGTAGACAATATTAATGAGTAAGGATTTTTTATTATTGATTTGCTGTTTAGTAGAGTAAAACAGTTTGACATCAATAAATGTCATTTTCTCTTGAAAAGAATTATGGCAGCAGTGGGATTTGAACCCACGCCTCCAAAGAGACTGGAGCCTTAATCCAGCGCCTTAGACCGCTCGGCCATGCTACCACATATCTATTTTGGCTCCAAAGGTCATAGTTTATTATTTTACATATTATTTTTAAAGTTTGAGAAGACTCTTGAAATTGTGATAAACTGTTTTAAAATCTAGGACAGATGATGAACTTTTCAACCTTCCAATATTTTACTTTAGCAATTTAGTGGCCTTAGTCCGCTCAGCCATGGTACCACATGGACACTCTTAGCTCACAGATCTGGGTCATATAGCTCAGGTTACAGTAAAAACATTTTTTTAAATCAATATTTAAAAAGAAGTGTAATGCAAAAAGTGTTTAAATTATGTATAAAACGTTTTGGAAGGTTAAAAAAAGTACATAAATTGACATAAAATATCAATGAGAAAGGATATTTTTATTATTAATTTGCTGTTTAGTAGAGAAAAAACACTTTGACATCAATTACTTATTTTTTCTCAGGGAAAATAATTATGGCGGCAGTAGGTTTTGAACCAATTCCTCCAAAAAATCTGGAACTTTAATCCAGCACCTTAGACACTGCTGATTTTTAGCTAATGCATCTGGATCATATTGATCAGATGTTGAGGAGAAAGGACTTTATTATTATTGATTTTCTTATTAGTGGAGAAAAACACATTGCCATCACTGACTGACATTTTCATAGTAAAATCATTATGGAAGCAGTGGGATTCAGACCCACGCCTCCAGAGAGACTGGAACCTAAATCCAGTGCCTTAGACCACTCGCCCTTGCTACCCCATGGATACTTTTGACTCAAAGCTCAGAGTTATGGATCATATAGTTAAGATTACAAGAAAAAATTGTGTAGTTATAAATCAATACTTGAAAAGAAGTGTCATGTTAAAAGTGTTTAAAATACAAAAATTTAAAAAAGGTACAAAATTAGCAGACAATATTAATTAGAAAGGATTTTTTATTATTGACTTGCTGTTTAGTGGAGAAAAACACTTTGACATCAATGACAGTCGTTTTATCTTGAAAATAATTATGACAGCAGTGGAATTTGAACCCATGCCTCCAAACAGACTGGAGCCTTAATGCAGCATCTTAGACCGCTCAGCCACATTTCTACCTTGACTCCATAGCTCATAGTTTATAATTTTACATATTATTTTTACATTTTGAGAAGACTTTTGCAATTATGATTAACTGTTTTAAAATCTAGGGCAGATGATGAACTTTTTAACCTACCAATATTTTATTTTAGCAGCTTATTGGCCTTAGACCGCTCGGCCATGGTACCAAATGAACACTCTTAGCTCACAGATCTGGGCCATATAGCACAGATTACAGTACAAACATTTTTTTTTTGTTTTAAATAAATACTTAAAAAGAAGTGTCATACCAAAAGTGTTTAAGTTATGTACAAAATGTTTTGAAAGGTTAAAAAAGTACATCAATTGACATAAAATATTAATGAGAAAGGATTTTTTTATTATTCATTTGCTGTTTAGTAAAGAAAAACACTTTGACATCAATGACTTATTTTTTCTTAGGAAAAATAATTATGGCGGCAGTAGGTTTTGATCCAAAGCCTCCAAAGAAACTGGAACCTTAATCCAGCACCTTAGACACTGCTGATTTTTAGCTCATGCATCTGGATCATATCAATCAGCTATTGAGGAGAAAAGTCTTTATTATTATTGTTTTTCTTATTAGTGGAGAAAAACATTTTGTCATCACTGACTGATGTTTTCATAGTAAAATCATTATGGCAGCAGTGGGATTTGAACCCACGCCTCCAGAGAGACTGGAGTCTAAATCCAGCACCTTAGACCGCTCGGCCATACTACCACATGGACCTGTTTGTCCGAATGCTCACAGTTCTGGATCATACAGTTGAGATTACAGGGAAAAAATGTGTTGTTTTAAATCAATACTTGAAAAGAAGTGTCATGTTACAAGTATTTAAAATACAAAAAGTTAAGGAAGCATAAAAAAGGTACAAAATTAGTAGACAATATTAATGAGTAAGGATTTTTTATTATTGATTTGCTGTTTAGTAGAGTAAAACAGTTTGACATCAATAAATGTCATTTTCTCTTGAAAAGAATTATGGCAGCAGTGGGATTTGAACCCACGCCTCCAAAGAGACTGGAGCCTTAATCCAGCGCCTTAGACCGCTCGGCCATGCTACCACATATCTATTTTGGCTCCAAAGGTCATAGTTTATTATTTTACATATTATTTTTAAAGTTTGAGAAGACTCTTGAAATTGTGATAAACTGTTTTAAAATCTAGGACAGATGATGAACTTTTCAACCTTCCAATATTTTACTTTAGCAACTTAGTGGCCTTAGACCGCTCGGCCATGGTACCACATGGACACTCTTAGCTTACAGATCTGGGTCATATAGCTCAGGTTACAGTAAAAACATTTTTTTAAATCAATATTTAAAAAGAAGTGTAATGCAAAAAGTGTTTAAATTATGTACAAAACGTTTTGGAAGGTTAAAAAAGTACATAAATTGACATAAAATATCAATGAGAAAGGATATTTTTATTATTCATTTGCTGTTTAGTAGAGAAAAAACACTTTGACATCAATTACTTATTTTTTCTCAGGGAAAATAATTATGGCGACAGTAGGTTTTGAACCAATTCCTCCAAAGAATCTGGAACTTTAATCCAGCACCTTAGACACTGCTGATTTTTAGCTAATGCATCTGGATCATATTGATCATATGTTGAGGAGAAAGGACTTTATTATTATTGATTTTCTTATTAGTGGAGAAAAACACATTGCCATCACTGACTGACATTTTCATAGTAAAATCATTATGGAAGCAGTGGGACTCAGACCCACGCCTCCAGAGAGACTGGAACCTAAATCCAGTGCCTTAGACCGCTCGCCCTTGCTACCCCATGGATACTTTTGACTCAAAGCTTAGAGTTCTGGATCATATAGTTAAGATTACAAGAAAAAATTGTGTAGTTATAAATCAATACTTGAAAAGAAGTGTCATGTTAAAAGTGTTTAAAATACAAAAATTTAAAAAAGGTGCAAAATTAGCAGACAATATTAATTAGAAAGGATTTTTTATTATTGACTTGCTGTTTAGTGGAGAAAAACACTTTGACATCAATGACAGTCGTTTTATCTTGAAAATAATTATGACAGCAGTGGAATTTGAACCCATGCCTCCAAACAGACTGGTGCCTTAATGCAGCATCTTAGACCGCTCAGCCACATTTCTACCTTGACTCCATAGCTCATAGTTTATAATTTTACATATTATTTTTACATTTTGAGAAGACTCTTGAAATTATGATAAACTGTTTTAAAATCTAGGGCAGATGATGAACTTTTTAACCTACCGTTATTTTATTTTAGCAGCTTAGTGGCCTTAGACCGCTCGGCCATGGTACCAAATGAACACTCTTAGCTCACAGATCTGGGCCATATAGCACAGATTACAGTACAAACATTTTTTTGTTTTAAATAAATACTTAAAAAGAAGTGTCATACCAAAAGTGTTTAAGTTATGCACTAAATGTTTTGGAAGGTTAAAAAAGTACATCAATTGACATAAAATATTAATGAGAAAGGATTTTTTTATTATTCATTTGCTGTTTAGTAAAGAAAAACACTTTGACATCAATGACTTATTTTTTCTTAGGAAAAATAATTATGGCGGCAGTAGGTTTTGATCCAAAGCCTCCAAAGAAACTGGAACCTTAATCCAGCACCTTAGACACTGCTGATTTTTAGCTCATGCATCTGGATCATATCAATCAGCTATTGAGGAGAAAAGTCTTTATTATTATTGTTTTTCTTATTAGTGGAGAAAAACATTTTGTCATCACTGACTGATGTTTTCATAGTAAAATCATTATGGCAGCAGTGGGATTTGAACCCACGTCTCCAGAGAGACTGGAGCCTAAATCCAGCGCCTTAGACCGCTCGGCCATGCTTCCACATGGACCTGTTTGACCGAATGCTCACAGTTCTGGATCATACAGTTGAGATTACAGGGAAAAAATGTGTTGTTTTAAATCAATACTTGAAAAGAAGTGTCATGTTACAAGTATTTAAAATACAAAAAGTTAAGGAAGCATAAAAAAGGTACAAAATTAGTAGACAATATTAATGAGTAAGGATTTTTTATTATTGATTTGCTGTTTAGTAGAGTAAAACAGTTTGACATCAATAAATGTCATTTTCTCTTGAAAATAATTATGGCAGCAGTGGGATTTGAACCCACGCCTCCAAAGAGACTGGAGCCTTAATCCAGCGCCTTAGACCGCTCGGCCATGCTACCACATATCCATTTTGGCTCCAAATGGTCATAGTTTATTATTTTACATATTATTTTTAAAGTTTGAGAAGACTCTTGAAATTGTGATAAACTGTTTTAAAATCTAGGACAGATGATGAACTTTTCAACCTTCCAATATTTTACTTTAGCAACTTAGTGGCCTTAGACCGCTCGGCCATGGTACCACATGGACACTCTTAGCTCACAGATCTGGGTCATATAGCTCAGGTTACAGTAAAAACATTTTTTTAAATCAATATTTAAAAAGAAGTGTAATGCAAAAAGTGTTTAAATTATGTATAAAACGTTTTGGAAGGTTAAAAAAAGTACATAAATTGACATAAAATATCAATGAGAAAGGATATTTTTATTATTAATTTGCTGTTTAGTAGAGAAAAAACACTTTGACATCAATTACTTATTTTTTCTCAGGGAAAATAATTATGGCGGCAGTAGGTTTTGAACCAATTCCTCCAAAAAATCTGGAACTTTAATCCAGCACCTTAGACACTGCTGATTTTTAGCTAATGCATCTGGATCATATTGATCAGATGTTGAGGAGAAAGGACTTTATTATTATTGATTTTCTTATTAGTGGAGAAAAACACATTGCCATCACTGACTGACATTTTCATAGTAAAATCATTATGGAAGCAGTGGGATTCAGACCCACGCCTCCAGAGAGACTGGAACCTAAATCCAGTGCCTTAGACCACTCGCCCTTGCTACCCCATGGATACTTTTGACTCAAAGCTCAGAGTTATGGATCATATAGTTAAGATTACAAGAAAAAATTGTGTAGTTATAAATCAATACTTGAAAAGAAGTGTCATGTTAAAAGTGTTTAAAATACAAAAATTTAAAAAAGGTACAAAATTAGCAGACAATATTAATTAGAAAGGATTTTTTATTATTGACTTGCTGTTTAGTGGAGAAAAACACTTTGACATCAATGACAGTCGTTTTATCTTGAAAATAATTATGACAGCAGTGGAATTTAAACCCATGCCTCCAAACAGACTGGAGCCTTAATGCAGCATCTTAGACCGCTCAGCCACATTTCTACCTTGACTCCATAGCTCATAGTTTATAATTTTACATATTATTTTTACATTTTGAGAAGACTCTTGCAATTATGATTAACTGTTTTAAAATCTAGGGCAGATGATGAACTTTTTAACCTACCAATATTTTATTTTAGCAGCTTAGTGGCCTTAGACCGCTCGGCCATGGTACCAAATGAACACTCTTAGCTCACAGATCTGGGCCATATAGCACAGATTACAGTACAAACATTTTTTTTTTGTTTTAAATAAATACTTAAAAAGAAGTGTCATACCAAAAGTGTTTAAGTTATGTACAAAATGTTTTGGAAGGTTAAAAAAGTACATCAATTGACATAAAATATTAATGAGAAAGGATTTTTTTATTATTCATTTGCTGTTTAGTAAAGAAAAACACTTTGACATCAATGACTTATTTTTTCTTAGGAAAAATAATTATGGCGGCAGTAGGTTTTGATCCAAAGCCTCCAAAGAAACTGGAACCTTAATCCAGCACCTTAGACACTGCTGATTTTTAGCTCATGCATCTGGATCATATCAATCAGCTATTGAGGAGAAAAGTCTTTATTATTATTGTTTTTCTTATTAGTGGAGAAAAACATTTTGTCATCACTGACTGATGTTTTCATAGTAAAATCATTATGGCAGCAGTGGGATTTGAACCCACGCCTCCAGAGAGACTGGAGTCTAAATCCAGCACCTTAGACCGCTCGGCCATGCTACCACATGGACCTGTTTGTCCGAATGCTCACAGTTCTGGATCATACAGTTGAGATTACAGGGAAAAAATGTGTTGTTTTAAATCAATACTTGAAAAGAAGTGTCATGTTACAAGTATTTAAAATACAAAAAGTTAAGGAAGCATAAAAAAGGTACAAAATTAGTAGACAATATTAATGAGTAAGGATTTTTTATTATTGATTTGCTGTTTAGTAGAGTAAAACAGTTTGACATCAATAAATGTCATTTTCTCTTGAAAAGAATTATGGCAGCAGTGGGATTTGAACCCACACCTCCAAAGAGACTGGAGCCTTAATCCAGCGCCTTAGACCGCTCGGCCATGCTACCACATATCTATTTTGGCTCCAAAGGTCATAGTTTATTATTTTACATATTATTTTTAAAGTTTGAGAAGACTCTTGAAATTGTGATAAACTGTTTTAAAATCTAGGACAGATGATGAACTTTTCAACCTTCCAATATTTTACTTTAGCAACTTAGTGGCCTTAGACCGCTCGGCCATGGTACCACATGGACACTCTTAGCTTACAGATCTGGGTCATATAGCTCAGGTTACAGTAAAAACATTTTTTTAAATCAATATTTAAAAAGAAGTGTAATGCAAAAAGTGTTTAAATTATGTACAAAACGTTTTGGAAGGTTAAAAAAGTACATAAATTGACATAAAATATCAATGAGAAAGGATATTTTTATTATTCATTTGCTGTTTAGTAGAGAAAAAACACTTTGACATCAATTACTTATTTTTTCTCAGGGAAAATAATTATGGCGACAGTAGGTTTTGAACCAATTCCTCCAAAGAATCTGGAACTTTAATCCAGCACCTTAGACACTGCTGATTTTTAGCTAATGCATCTGGATCATATTGATCATATGTTGAGGAGAAAGGACTTTATTATTATTGATTTTCTTATTAGTGGAGAAAAACACATTGCCATCACTGACTGACATTTTCATAGTAAAATCATTATGGAAGCAGTGGGACTCAGACCCACGCCTCCAGAGAGACTGGAACCTAAATCCAGTGCCTTAGACCGCTCGCCCTTGCTACCCCATGGATACTTTTGACTCAAAGCTTAGAGTTCTGGATCATATAGTTAAGATTACAAGAAAAAATTGTGTAGTTATAAATCAATACTTGAAAAGAAGTGTCATGTTAAAAGTGTTTAAAATACAAAAATTTAAAAAAGGTGCAAAATTAGCAGACAATATTAATTAGAAAGGATTTTTTATTATTGACTTGCTGTTTAGTGGAGAAAAACACTTTGACATCAATGACAGTCGTTTTATCTTGAAAATAATTATGACAGCAGTGGAATTTGAACCCATGCCTCCAAACAGACTGGTGCCTTAATGCAGCATCTTAGACCGCTCAGCCACATTTCTACCTTGACTCCATAGCTCATAGTTTATAATTTTACATATTATTTTTACATTTTGAGAAGACTCTTGAAATTATGATAAACTGTTTTAAAATCTAGGGCAGATGATGAACTTTTTAACCTACCGATATTTTATTTTAGCAGCTTAGTGGCCTTAGACCGCTCGGCCATGGTACCAAATGAACACTCTTAGCTCACAGATCTGGGCCATATAGCACAGATTACAGTACAAACATTTTTTTGTTTTAAATAAATACTTAAAAAGAAGTGTCATACCAAAAGTGTTTAAGTTATGCACAAAATGTTTTGGAAGGTTAAAAAAGTACATCAATTGACATAAAATATTAATGAGAAAGGATTTTTTTATTATTCATTTGCTGTTTAGTAAAGAAAAACACTTTGACATCAATGACTTATTTTTTCTTAGGAAAAATAATTATGGCGGCAGTAGGTTTTGATCCAAAGCCTCCAAAGAAACTGGAACCTTAATCCAGCACCTTAGACACTGCTGATTTTTAGCTCATGCATCTGGATCATATCAATCAGCTATTGAGGAGAAAAGTCTTTATTATTATTGTTTTTCTTATTAGTGGAGAAAAACATTTTGTCATCACTGACTGATGTTTTCATAGTAAAATCATTATGGCAGCAGTGGGATTTGAACCCACGTCTCCAGAGAGACTGGAGCCTAAATCCAGCGCCTTAGACCGCTCGGCCATGCTTCCACATGGACCTGTTTGACCGAATGCTCACAGTTCTGGATCATACAGTTGAGATTACAGGGAAAAAATGTGTTGTTTTAAATCAATACTTGAAAAGAAGTGTCATGTTACAAGTATTTAAAATACAAAAAGTTAAGGAAGCATAAAAAAGGTACAAAATTAGTAGACAATATTAATGAGTAAGGATTTTTTATTATTGATTTGCTGTTTAGTAGAGTAAAACAGTTTGACATCAATAAATGTCATTTTCTCTTGAAAATAATTATGGCAGCAGTGGGATTTGAACCCACGCCTCCAAAGAGACTGGAGCCTTAATCCAGCGCCTTAGACCGCTCGGCCATGCTACCACATATCTATTTTGGCTCCAAAGGTCATAGTTTATTATTTAACATATTATTTTTAAAGTTTGAGAAGACTCTTGAAATTGTGATAAACTGTTTTAAAATCTAGGACAGATGATGAACTTTTCAACCTTCCAATATTTTACTTTAGCAACTTAGTGGCCTTAGACCGCTCGGCCATGGTACCACATGGACACTCTTAGCTCACAGATCTGGGTCATATAGCTCAGGTTACAGTAAAAACATTTTTTTAAATCAATATTTAAAAAGAAGTGTAATGCAAAAAGTGTTTAAATTATGTACAAAACGTTTTGGAAGGTTAAAAAAGTACATAAATTGACATAAAATATCAATGAGAAAGGATGTTTTTATTATTCATTTGCTGTTTAGTAGAGAAAAAACACTTTGACATCAATTACTTATTTTTTCTCAGGGAAAATAATTATGGCGGCAGTAGGTTTTGAACCAATTCCTCCAAAGAATCTGGAACTTTAATCCAGCACCTTAGACACTGCTGATTTTTAGCTAATGCATCTGGATCATATTGATCAGATGTTGAGGAGAAAGGACTTTATTATTATTGATTTTCTTATTAGTGGAGAAAAACACATTGCCATCACTGACTGACATTTTCATAGTAAAATCATTATGGAAGCAGTGGGATTCAGACCCACGCCTCCAGAGAGACTGGAACCTAAATCCAGTGCCTTAGACCACTCGCCCTTGCTACCCCATGGATACTTTTTACTCAAAGCTCAGAGTTATGGATCATATAGTTAAGATTACAAGAAAAAATTGTGTAGTTATAAATCAATACTTGAAAAGAAGTGTCATGTTAAAAGTGTTTAAAATACAAAAATTTAAAAAAGGTACAAAATTAGCAGACATTATTAATTAGAAAGGATTTTTTATTATTGACTTGCTGTTTAGTGGAGAAAAACACTTTGACATCAATGACAGTCATTTTATCTTGAAAATAATTATGACAGCAGTGGAATTTGAACCCATGCCTCCAAACAGACTGGAGCCTTAATGCAGCATCTTAGACCGCTCAGCCACATTTCTACCTTGACTCCATAGCTCATAGTTTATAATTTTACATATTATTTTTACATTTTGTGAAGACTCTTGAAATTATGATAAACTGTTTTAAAATCTAGGGCAGATGATGAACTTTTTAACCTACCAATATTTTATTTTAGCAGCTTAGTGGCCTTAGACAGCTCGGCCATGGTACCAAATGAACACTCTTAGCTCACAGATCTGGGCCATATAGCACAGATTACAGTACAAACATTTTTTGTTTTGTTTTAAATAAATACTTAAAAAGAAGTGTCATACCAAAAGTGTTTAAGTTATGTACAAAATGTTTTGGAAGGTTAAAAAAGTACATCAATTGACATAAAATATTAATGAGAAAGGATTTTTTTATTATTCATTTGCTGTTTAGTAAAGAAAAACACTTTGACATCAATGACTTATTTTTTCTTAGGAAAAATAATTATGGCGGCAGTAGGTTTTGATCCAAAGCCTCCAAAGAAACTGGAACCTTAATCCAGCACCTTAGACACTGCTGATTTTCAGCTCATGCATCTGGATCATATCAATCAGCTATTGAGGAGAAAAGTCTTTATTATTATTGTTTTTCTTATTAGTGGAGAAAAACATTTTGTCATCACTGACTGATGTTTTCATAGTAAAATCATTATGGCAGCAGTGGGATTTGAACCCACGCCTCCAGAGAGACTGGAGCCTAAATCCAGCGCCTTAGACCGCTCGGCCATGCTACCACATGGACCTGTTTGACCGAATGCTCACAGTTCTGGATCATACAGTTGAGATTACAGGGAAAAAATGTGTTGTTTTAAATCAATACTTGAAAAGAAGTGTCATGTTACAAGTATTTAAAATACAAAAAGTTAAGGAAGCATAAAAAAGGTACAAAATTAGTAGACAATATTAATGAGTAAGGATTTTTTATTATTGATTTGCTGTTTAGTAGAGTAAAACAGTTTGACATCAATAAATGTCATTTTCTCTTGAAAAGAATTATGGCAGCAGTGGGATTTGAACCCACGCCTCCAAAGAGACTGGAGCCTTAATCCAGCGCCTTAGACCGCTCGGCCATGCTACCACATATCTATTTTGGCTCCAAAGGTCATAGTTTATTATTTTACATATTATTTTTAAAGTTTGAGAAGACTCTTGAAATTGTGATAAACTGTTTTAAAATCTAGGACAGATGATGAACTTTTCAACCTTCCAATATTTTACTTTAGCAATTTAGTGGCCTTAGTCCGCTCAGCCATGGTACCACATGGACACTCTTAGCTCACAGATCTGGGTCATATAGCTCAGGTTACAGTAAAAACATTTTTTTAAATCAATATTTAAAAAGAAGTGTAATGCAAAAAGTGTTTAAATTATGTATAAAACGTTTTGGAAGGTTAAAAAAAGTACATAAATTGACATAAAATATCAATGAGAAAGGATATTTTTATTATTAATTTGCTGTTTAGTAGAGAAAAAACACTTTGACATCAATTACTTATTTTTTCTCAGGGAAAATAATTATGGCGGCAGTAGGTTTTGAACCAATTCCTCCAAAAAATCTGGACCTTTAATCCAGCACCTTAGACACTGCTGATTTTTAGCTAATGCATCTGGATCATATTGATCAGATGTTGAGGAGAAAGGACTTTATTATTATTGATTTTCTTATTAGTGGAGAAAAACACATTGCCATCACTGACTGACATTTTCATAGTAAAATCATTATGGAAGCAGTGGGATTCAGACCCACGCCTCCAGAGAGACTGGAACCTAAATCCAGTGCCTTAGACCACTCGCCCTTGCTACCCCATGGATACTTTTGACTCAAAGCTCAGAGTTATGGATCATATAGTTAAGATTACAAGAAAAAATTGTGTAGTTATAAATCAATACTTGAAAAGAAGTGTCATGTTAAAAGTGTTTAAAATACAAAAATTTAAAAAAGGTACAAAATTAGCAGACAATATTAATTAGAAAGGATTTTTTATTATTGACTTGCTGTTTAGTGGAGAAAAACACTTTGACATCAATGACAGTCGTTTTATCTTGAAAATAATTATGACAGCAGTGGAATTTGAACCCATGCCTCCAAACAGACTGGAGCCTTAATGCAGCATCTTAGACCGCTCAGCCACATTTCTACCTTGACTCCATAGCTCATAGTTTATAATTTTACATATTATTTTTACATTTTGAGAAGACTCTTGCAATTATGATTAACTGTTTTAAAATCTAGGGCAGATGATGAACTTTTTAACCTACCAATATTTTATTTTAGCAGCTTAGTGGCCTTAGACCGCTCGGCCATGGTACCAAATGAACACTCTTAGCTCACAGATCTGGGCCATATAGCACAGATTACAGTACAAACATTTTTTTTTGTTTTAAATAAATACTTAAAAAGAAGTGTCATACCAAAAGTGTTTAAGTTATGTACAAAATGTTTTGGAAGGTTAAAAAAGTACATCAATTGACATAAAATATTAATGAGAAAGGATTTTTTTATTATTCATTTGCTGTTTAGTAAAGAAAAACACTTTGACATCAATGACTTATTTTTTCTTAGGAAAAATAATTATGGCGGCAGTAGGTTTTGATCCAAAGCCTCCAAAGAAACTGGAACCTTAATCCAGCACCTTAGACACTGCTGATTTTTAGCTCATGCATCTGGATCATATCAATCAGCTATTGAGGAGAAAAGTCTTTATTATTATTGTTTTTCTTATTAGTGGAGAAAAACATTTTGTCATCACTGACTGATGTTTTCATAGTAAAATCATTATGGCAGCAGTGGGATTTGAACCCACGCCTCCAGAGAGACTGGAGTCTAAATCCAGCACCTTAGACCGCTCGGCCATGCTACCACATGGACCTGTTTGTCCGAATGCTCACAGTTCTGGATCATACAGTTGAGATTACAGGGAAAAAATGTGTTGTTTTAAATCAATACTTGAAAAGAAGTGTCATGTTACAAGTATTTAAAATACAAAAAGTTAAGGAAGCATAAAAAAGGTACAAAATTAGTAGACAATATTAATGAGTAAGGATTTTTTATTATTGATTTGCTGTTTAGTAGAGTAAAACAGTTTGACATCAATAAATGTCATTTTCTCTTGAAAAGAATTATGGCAGCAGTGGGATTTGAACCCACGCCTCCAAAGAGACTGGAGCCTTAATCCAGCGCCTTAGACCGCTCGGCCATGCTACCACATATCTATTTTGGCTCCAAAGGTCATAGTTTATTATTTTACATATTATTTTTAAAGTTTGAGAAGACTCTTGAAATTGTGATAAACTGTTTTAAAATCTAGGACAGATGATGAACTTTTCAACCTTCCAATATTTTACTTTAGCAACTTAGTGGCCTTAGACCGCTCGGCCATGGTACCACATGGACACTCTTAGCTCACAGATCTGGGTCATATAGCTCAGGTTACAGTAAAAACATTTTTTTAAATCAATATTTAAAAAGAAGTGTAATGCAAAAAGTGTTTAAATTATGTACAAAACGTTTTGGAAGGTTAAAAAAGTACATAAATTGACATAAAATATCAATGAGAAAGGATATTTTTTTTATTAATTTGCTGTTTAGTAGAGAAAAAACACTTTGACATCAATGACTTATTTTTTCTCAGGGAAAATAATTATGGCAGCAGTAGGTTTTGAACCAATTCCTCCAAAGAATCTGGAACTTTAATCCAGCACCTTAGACACTGCTGATTTTTAGGTAATGCATCTGGATCATATTGATCAGATGTTGAGGAGAAAGGACTTTATTATTATTGATTTTCTTATTAGTGGAGAAAAACACATTGCCATCACTGACTGACATTTTCATAGTAAAATCATTATGAATGCAGTGGGATTCGGACCCACGCCTCCAGAGAGACTGGAACCTAAATCCAGTGCCTTAGACCGCTTGCCCTTGCTACCCCATGGATACTTTTGACTCAAAGCTCAGAGTTCTGGATCATATAGTTAAGATTACAAGAAAAAATTGTGTAGTTATAAATCAATACTTGAAAAGAAGTGTCATGTTAAAAGTGTTTAAAATACAAAAATTTTAAAAAGGTGCAAAATTAGCAGACAATATTAATTAGAAAGGATTTTTTATTATTGACTTGCTGTTTAGTGGAGAAAAACACTTTGACATCAATGACAGTCGTTTTATCTTGAAAATAATTATGACAGCAGTGGAATTTGAACCCATGCCTCCAAACAGACTGGAGCCTTAATGCAGCATCTTAGACCGCTCAGCCACATTTCTACCTTGACTCCATAGCTCATAGTTTATAATTTTACATATTATTTTTACATTTTGAGAAGACTCTTGAAATTATGATACACTGTTTTAAAATCTAGGGCAGATGATGAACTTTTTAACCTACCAATATTTTATTTTAGCAGCTTAGTGGCCTTAGACCGCTCGGCCATGGTACCAAATGAACACTCTTAGCTCACAGATCTGGGCCATATAGCACAGATTACAGTACAAACATTTTTTTTTGTTTTAAATAAATTCTTAAAAAGAAGTGTCATACCAAAAGTGTTTAAGTTATGTACAAAATGTTTTGGAAGGTTAAAAAAGTACATCAATTGACATAAAATATTAATGAGAAAGGATTTTTTTATTATTCATTTGCTGTTTAGTAAAGAAAAACACTTTGACATCAATGACTTATTTTTTCTTAGGAAAAATAATTATGGCGGCAGTAGGTTTTGATCCAAAGCCTCCAAAGAAACTGGAACCTTAATCCAGTACCTTAGACACTGCTGATTTTTAGCTCATGCATCTGGATCATATCAATCAGCTATTGAGGAGAAAAGTCTTTATTATTATTGTTTTTTTATTAGTGGAGAAAAACATTTTGTCATCACTGACTGATGTTTTCATAGTAAAATCATTATGGCAGCAGTGGGATTTGAACCCACGCCTCCAGAGAGACTGGAGCCTAAATCCAGCGCCTTAGACCGCTCGGCCATGCTACCACATGGACCTGTTTGACCGAATGCTCACAGTTCTGGATCATACAGTTGAGATTACAGGGAAAAAATGTGTTGTTTTAAATCAATACTTGAAAAGAAGTGTCATGTTACAAGTATTTAAAATACAAAAAGTTAAGGAAGCATAAAAAAGGTACAAAATTAGTAGACAATATTAATGAGTAAGGATTTTTTATTATTGATTTGCTGTTTAGTAGAGTAAAACAGTTTGACATCAATAAATGTCATTTTCTCTTGAAAATAATTATGGCAGCAGTGGGATTTGAACCCACGCCTCCAAAGAGACTGGAGCCTTAATCCAGCGCCTTAGACCGCTCGGCCATGCTACCACATATCTATTTTGGCTCCAAAGGTCATAGTTTATTATTTTACATATTATTTTTAAAGTTTGAGAAGACTCTTGAAATTGTGATAAACTGTTTTAAAATCTAGGACAGATGATGAACTTTTCAACCTTCCAATATTTTACTTTAGCAACTTAGTGGCCTTAGACCTCTCGACCATGGTACCACATGGACACTCTTAGCTCACAGATCTGGGTCATATAGCTCAGGTTACAGTAAAAACATTTTTTTAAATCAATATTTAAAAAGAAGTGTAATGCAAAAAGTGTTTAAATTATGTACAAAACGTTTTGGAAGGTTAAAAAAGTACATCAATTGACATAAAATATTAATGAGAAAGGATATTTTTATTATTCATTTGCTGTTTAGTAGAGAAAAAACACTTTGACATCAATTACTTATTTTTTCTCAGGGAAAATAATTATGGCGGCAGTAGGTTTTGAACCAATTCCTCCAAAGAATCTGGAACTTTAATGCAGCACCTTAGACACTGCTAATTTTTAGCTAATGCATCTGGATCATATTGATCAGATGTTGAGGAGAAAGGACTTTATTGTTATTGATTTTCTTATTAGTGGAGAAAAACACATTGCCATCACTGACTGACATTTTCATAGTAAAATCATTATGGAAGCAGTGGGATTCAGACCCACGCCTCCAGAGAGACTGGAACCTAAATCCAGTGCATTAGACCGCTCGCCCTTGCTACCCCATGGATACTTTTGACTCAAAGCTCAGAGTTCTAGATCATATAGTTAAGATTACAAGAAAAAATTGTGTAGTTATAAATCAATACTTGAAAAGAAGTGTCATGTTAAAAGTGTTTAAAAAATTTAAAAAAGGTACAAAATTAGCAGACAATATTAATTAGAAAGGATTTTTTATTATTGACTTGCTGTTTAGTGGAGAAAAACACTTTGACATCAATGACAGTCGTTTTATCTTGAAAATAATTATGACAGCAGTGGAATTTGAACCCATGCCTCCAAACAGACTGGAGCCTTAATGGAGCATCTTAGACCGCTCAGCCACATTTCTACCTTGACTCCATAGCTCATAGTTTATAATTTTACATATTATTTTTACATTTTGAGAAGACTCTTGAAATTATGATAAACTGTTTTAAAATCTAGGGCAGATGATGAACTTTTTAACCTACCAATATTTTATTTTAGCAGCTTAGTGGCCTTAGACCGCTCGGCCATGGTACCAAATGAACACTCTTAGCTCACAGATCTGGGCCATATAGCACAGATTACAGTACAAACATTTTTTTTTAAATAAATACTTAAAAAGAAGTGTCATACCAAAAGTGTTTAAGTTATGTACAAAATGTTTTGGAAGGTTAAAAAAGTACATAAATTGACATAAAATATTAATGAGAAAGGATTTTTTTATTATTCATTTGCTGTTTAGTAAAGAAAAACACTTTGACATCAATGACTTATTTTTTCTTAGGAAAAATAATTATGGCGGCAGTAGGTTTTGATCCAAAGCCTCCAAAGAAACTGGAACCTTAATCCAGCGCCTTAGACACTGCTGATTTTTAGCTCATGCATCTGGATCATATCAATCAGCTATTGAGGAGAAAAGTCTTTATTATTATTGTTTTTCTTATTAGTGGAGAAAAACATTTTGTCATCACTGACTGATGTTTTCATAGTAAAATCATTATGGCAGCAGTGGGATTTGAACCCACGCCTCCAGAGAGACTGGAGCCTAAAGCCAGCACCTTAGACCGCTCGGCCGTGCTACCACATGAACCTATCTGACTGAATGCTCACAGTTCTGGATCATACAGTTGAGATTACAGGAAAAAAATGTGTTGTTTTAAATCAATACTTGAAAAGAAGTGTCATGTTACAAGTATTTAAAATACAAAAAGTTAAGGAAGCATAAAAAAGGTACAAAATTAGTAGACAATATTAATGAGTAAGGATTTTTTATTATTGATTTGCTGTTTAGTAGAGTAAAACAGTTTGACATCAATAAATGTCATTTTCTCTTGAAAATAATTATGGCAGTAGTGGGATTTGAACCCACACCTCCAAAGAGACTGGAGCCTTAATCCAGCACCTTAGACCGCTCGGCCATGCTACCATATATCTATTTAGCTCTAAAGGTCATAGTTTATTATTTTACATATTATTTTAAAATTTGAGAAGACTCTTGAAATTGTGATAAACTGTTTTAAAATCTAGGACAGATGATGAACTTTTCAACCTTCCAATATTTTACTTTAGCAACTTAGTGGCCTTAGACCGCTCGGCCATGGTACCACCTGGACACTATTAGCTCACAGATCTGGGTCATATAGCTCAGGTTACAGTAAAAACATTTTTTTAAATCAATATTTAAAAAGAAGTGTAATGCAAAAAGTGTTTAAATTATGTACAAAACGTTTTGGAAGGTTAAAAAAGTACATAAATTGACATAAAATATCAATGAGAAAGGATATTTTTATTATTCATTTGCTGTTTAGTAGAGAAAAAACACTTTGACATCAATTACTTATTTTTTCTCAGGGAAAATAATTATGGCGGCAGTAGGTTTTGAACAAATTCCTCCAAAGAATCTGGAACTTTAATCCAGCACCTTAGACACTGCTGATTTTTAGCTAATGCATCTGGATCATATTGATCAGAAGTTGAGGAGAAAGGACTTTATTATTATTGATTTTCTTATTAGTGGAGAAAAACACATTGCCATCACTGACTGACATTTTCATAGTAAAAGCATTATGGAAGCAGTGGGATTCAGACCCACGCCTCCAGAGAGACTGGAACCTAAATCCAGTGCCTTAGACCGCTCGCCCTTGCTACCCCATGGATACTTTTGACTCAAAGCTCAGAGTTCTGGATCATATAGTTAAGATTACAAAAAAAAAATTGTGTAGTTATAAATCAATACTTGAAAAGAAGTGTCATGTTAAAAGTGTTTAAAATACAAAAATTTTAAAAAGGTACAAAATTAGCAGACAATATTAATTAGAAAGGATTTTTTATTATTGACTTGCTGTTTAGTGGAGAAAAACACTTTGACATCAATGACAGTCTTTTTATCTTGAAAATAATTATGACAGCAGTGGAATTTGAACCCATGCCTCCAAACAGACTGGAGCCTTAATGCAGCATCTTAGACCGCTCAGCCACATTTCTACCTTGACTCCATAGCTCATAGTTTATAATTTTACATATTATTTTTACATTTTGAGAAGACTCTTGAAATTATGATAAACTGTTTTAAAATCTAGGGCAGATGATGAACTTTTTAACCTACCAATATTTTATTTTAGCAGCTTAGTGGCCTTAGACCGCTCGGCCATGGTACCAAATGAACACTCTTAGCTCACAGATCTGGGCCATATAGCACAGATTACAGTACAAACGTTTTTTTTGTTTTAAATAAATACTTAAAAAGAAGTGTCATACCAAAAGTGTTTAAGTTATGTACAAAATGTTTTGGAAGGTTAAAAAAGTACATCAATTGACATAAAATATTAATGAGAAATGATTTTTTTATTATTCATTTGCTGTTTAGTAAAGAAAAACACTTTGACATCAATGACTTATTTTTTCTTAGGAAAAATAATTATGGCGGCAGTAGGTTTTGATCCTAAGCCTCCAAAGAAACTGGAACCTTAATCCAGCACCTTAGACACTGCTGATTTTTAGCTCATGCATCTGGATCATATCAATCAGCTATTGTGGAGAAAAGTCTTTATTATTATTGTTTTTCTTATTAGTGGAGAAAGACATTTTGTCATCACTGACTGATGTTTTCATAGTAAAATCATTATGGCAGCAGTGGGATTTGAACCCACGCCTCCAGAGAGACTGGAGCCTAAATCCAGCGCCTTAGACCGCTCGGCCATGCTACCACATGGACCTGTTTGACCGAATGCTCACAGTTCTGGATCATACAGTTGAGATTACAGGGAAAAAATGTGTTGTTTTAAATCAATACTTGAAAAGAAGTGTCATGTTACAAGTATTTAAAATACAAAAAGTTAAGGAAGCATAAAAAAGGTACAAAATTAGTAGACAATATTAATGAGTAAGGATTTTTTATTATTGATTTGCTGTTTAGTAGAGTAAAACAGTTTGACATCAATAAATGTCATTTTCTCTTGAAAATAATTATGGCAGCAGTGGGATTTGAACCCACGCCTCCAAAGAGACTGGAGCCTTAATCCAGCGCCTTAGACCGCTCGGCCATGCTACCACATATCTATTTTGGCTCCAAAGGTCATAGTTTATTATTTTACATATTATTTTTAAAGTTTGAGAATACTCTTGAAATTGTGATAAACTGTTTTAAAATCTAGGACAGATGATGAACTTTTCAACCTTCCAATATTTTACTTTAGCAACTTAGTGGCCTTAGTCTGCTCGGCCATGGTACCACGTGGACACTCTTAGCTCACAGATCTGGGTCATATAGCTCAGGTTACAGTAAAAACATTTTTTTAAATCAATATTTAAAAAGAAGTGTAAAGCAAAAAGTGTTTAAATTATGTACAAAACGTTTTGGAAGGTTAAAAAAGTACATAAATTGAAATAAAATATCAATGAGAAAGGATATTTTTATTATTCATTTGCTGTTTAGTAGATAAAAAACACTTTGACATCAATTACTTATTTTTTCTCAGGGAAAATAATTATGGCGGCAGTAGGTTTTGAACCAATTCCTCCAAAGAATCCGGAACTTTAATCCAGCACCTTAGACACTGCTGATTTTTAGCTAATGCATCTGGATCATATTGATCAGATGTTGAGGAGAAAGGACTTTATTATTATTGATTTTCTTATTAGTGGAGAAAAACACATTGCCATCACTGACTGACATTTTCATAGTAAAAGCATTATGGAAGCAGTAGGATTCAGACCCACGCCTCCAGAGAGACTGGAACCTAAATCCAGTGCCTTAGACCGCTCGCACTTGCTACCCTATGGATACTTTTGACTCAAAGCTCAGAGTTCTGGATCATATAGTTAAGATTACAAGAAAAAATTGTGTAGTTATAAATCAATACTTGAAAAGAAGTGTCATGTTAAAAGTGTTTAAAATACAAAAATTTAAAAAAGGTACAAAATTAGCAGACAATATTAATTAGAAAGGATTTTTTGTTATTGACTTGCTGTTTAGTGGAGAAAAACACTTTGACATCAATGACAGTCGTTTTATCTTGAAAATAATTATGACAGCAGTGTAATTTGAACCCACGCCTCCAAACAGACTGGAGCCTTAATGCAGCATCTTAGACCGCTCAGCCACATTTCTACCTTGACTCCATAGCTCATAGTTTATAATTTTACATATTATTTTTACATTTTGAGAAGACTCTTGAAATTATGATAAACTGTTTTAAAATCTAGGGCAGATGATGAACTTTTTAACCTACCAATATTTTATTTTAGCAGCTTAGTGGCCTTAGACCGCTCGGCCATGGTACCAAATGAACACTCTTAGCTCACAGATCTGGGCCATATAGCACAGATTACAGTACAAACATTTTTCTTTTGTTTTAAATAAATACTTAAAAAGAAGTGTCATACCAAAAGTGTTTAAGTTATGTACAAAATGTTTTGGAAGGTTAAAAAAGTACATCAATTGACATAAAATATTAATGAGAAAGGATTTTTTTATTATTCATTTGCTGTTTAGTAAAGAAAAACACTTTGACATCAATGACTTATTTTTTCTTAGGAAAAATAATTATGGCGGCAGTAGGTTTTGATCCAAAGCCTCCAAAGAAACTGGAACCTTAATCCAGCGCCTTAGACACTGCTGATTTTTAGCTCATGCATCTGGATCATATCAATCAGCTATTGAGGAGAAAAGTCTTTATTATTATTGTTTTTCTTATTAGTGGAGAAAAACATTTTGTCATCACTGACTGATGTTTTCATAGTAAAATCATTATGGCAGCAGTGGGATTTGAACCCACGCCTCCAGAGAGACTGGAGCCTAAATCCAGCGCCTTAGACCGCTCGGCCATGCTACCACATGGACCTGTCTGACTGAATGCTCACAGTTCAGGATCATACAGTTGAGATTACAGGAAAAAAATGTGTTGTTTTAAATCAATACTTGAAAAGAAGTGTCATGTTACAAGTATTTAAAATACAAAAAGTTAAGGAAGCATAAAAAAGGTACAAAATTAGTAGACAATATTAATGAGTAAGGAATTTTTATTATTGATTTGCTGTTTAGTAGAGTAAAACAGTTTGACATCAATAAATGTCATTTTCTCTTGAAAATAATTATGGCAGCAGTGGGATTTGAACCCACGCCTCCAAAAAGACCGGAACCTTAATCCAGCGCCTTAGACCGCTCGGCCATGCTACCACATATCTATTTTGGCTCCAAAGGTCATAGTTTATTATTTTACATATTATTTTTAAAGTTTGAGAAGACTCTTGAAATTGTGATAAACTGTTTTAAAATCTAGGACAGATGATGAACTTTTCAACCTTCCAATATTTTACTTTAGCAACTTAGTGGCCTTAGACCGCTCGGCCATGGTACCACATGGACACTCTTAGCTCACAGATCTGGGTCATATAGCTCAGGTTACAGTAAAAACATTTTTTTAAATCAATATTTAAAAAAAAGTGTAATGCAAAAAGTGTTTAAATTATGTACAAAACGTTTTGGAAGGTTAAAAAAGTACATAAATTGACATAAAATATCAATGAGAAAGGATATTTTTATTATTCATTTGCTGTTTAGTAGAGAAAAAACACTTTGACATCAATTACTTATTTTTTCTCAGGGAAAATAATTATGGCGGCAGTAGGTTTTGAACCAATTCCTCCAAAGAATCTGGAACTTTAATCCAGCACCTTAGACACTGCTGATTTTTAGCTAATGCATCTGGATCATATTGATCAGATGTTGAGGAGAAAGGACTTTATTATTATTGATTTTCTTATTAGTGGAGAAAAACACATTGCCGTTACTGACTGACATTTTCATAGTAAAAGCATTATGGAAGCAGTGGGATTCAGACCCACGCCTCCAGAGAGACTGGAACCTAAATCCAGTGCCTTAGACCGCTCGCCCTTGCTACCCCATGGATACTTTTGACTCAAAGCTCAGAGTTCTGGATCATATAGTTAAGATTACAAGAAAAAATTGTGTAGTTATAAATCAATACTTGAAAAGAAGTGTCATGTTAAAAGTGTTTAAAATACAAAAATTTAAAAAAGGTACAAAATTAGCAGACAATATTAATTAGAAAAGATTTTTTGTTATTGACTTGCTGTTTAGTGGAGAAAAACACTTTGACATCAATGACAGTCGTTTTATCTTAAAAATAATTATGACAGCAGTGTAATTTGAACCCATGCCTCCAAACAGACTGGAGCGTTAATGCAGCATCTTAGACCGCTCAGCCACATTTCTACCTTGACTCCATAGCTCATAGTTTATAATTTTACATATTATTTTTACATTTTGAGAAGACTTGAAATTATGATAAACTGTTTTAAAATCTAGGGCAGATGATGAACTTTTTAACCTACCAATATTTTATTTTAGCAGCTTAGTGGCCTTAGACCGCTCGGCCATGGTACCAAATGAACACTCTTAGCTCACAGATCTGGGCCATATAGCACAGATTACAGTACAAACATTTTTCTTTTGTTTTAAATAAATACTTAAAAAGAAGTGTCATACCAAAAGTGTTTAAGTTATGTACAAAATGTTTTGGAAGGTTAAAAAAGTACATCAATTGACATAAAATATTAATGAGAAAGGATTTTTTTATTATTCATTTGCTGTTTAGTAAAGAAAAACACTTTGACATCAATGACTTATTTTTTCTTAGGAAAAATAATTATGGCGGCAGTAGGTTTTGATCCAAAGCCTCCAAAGAAACTGGAACCTTAATCCAGCACCTTAGACACTGCTGATTTTTAGCTCATGCATCAGGATCATATCAATCAGCTATTGAGGAGAAAAGTCTTTATTATTATTGTTTTTCTTATTAGTGGAGAAAAACATTTTGTCATCACTGACTGATGTTTTCATAGTAAAATCATTATGGCAGCAGTGGGATTTGAACCCACAGCTCCAGAGAGACTGGAGCCTAAATGCAGCGCCTTAGACCGCTCGGCCATGCTACCACATGGACCTGTCTGACTGAATGCTCACAGTTCTGGATCATACAGTTGAGATTACAGGAAAAAAATGTGTTGTTTTAAATCAATACTTGAAGAGAAGTGTCATGTTACAAGTATTTAAAATACAAAAAGTTAAGGAAGCATAAAAAAGGTACAAAATTAGTAGACAATATTAATGAGTAAGGATTTTTTATTATTGATTTGCTGTTTAGTAGAGTAAAACAGTTTGACATCAATAAATGTCATTTTCTCTTGAAAATAATTATGGCAGCAGTGGGATTTGAACCCACGCCTCCAAAGAGACTGGAGCCTTAATCCAGCGCCTTAGACCGCTCGGCCATGCTACCACATATCTATTTTGGCTCCAAAGGTCATAGTTTATTATTTTACATATTATTTTTAAAGTTTGAGAATACTCTTGAAATTGTGATAAACTGTTTTAAAATCTAGGACAGATGATGAACTTTTCAACCTTCCAATATTTTACTTTAGCAACTTAGTGGCCTTAGTCTGCTCGGCCATGGTACCACGTGGACACTCTTAGCTCACAGATCTGGGTCATATAGCTCAGGTTACAGTAAAAACATTTTTTTAAATCAATATTTAAAAAGAAGTGTAAAGCAAAAAGTGTTTAAATTATGTACAAAACGTTTTGGAAGGTTAAAAAAGTACATAAATTGAAATAAAATATCAATGAGAAAGGATATTTTTATTATTCATTTGCTGTTTAGTAGATAAAAAACACTTTGACATCAATTACTTATTTTTTCTCAGGGAAAATAATTATGGCGGCAGTAGGTTTTGAACCAATTCCTCCAAAGAATCCGGAACTTTAATCCAGCACCTTAGACACTGCTGATTTTTAGCTAATGCATCTGGATCATATTGATCAGATGTTGAGGAGAAAGGACTTTATTATTATTGATTTTCTTATTAGTGGAGAAAAACACATTGCCATCACTGACTGACATTTTCATAGTAAAAGCATTATGGAAGCAGTAGGATTCAGACCCACGCCTCCAGAGAGACTGGAACCTAAATCCAGTGCCTTAGACCGCTCGCACTTGCTACCCTATGGATACTTTTGACTCAAAGCTCAGAGTTCTGGATCATATAGTTAAGATTACAAGAAAAAATTGTGTAGTTATAAATCAATACTTGAAAAGAAGTGTCATGTTAAAAGTGTTTAAAATACAAAAATTTAAAAAAGGTACAAAATTAGCAGACAATATTAATTAGAAAGGATTTTTTGTTATTGACTTGCTGTTTAGTGGAGAAAAACACTTTGACATCAATGACAGTCGTTTTATCTTGAAAATAATTATGACAGCAGTGTAATTTGAACCCACGCCTCCAAACAGACTGGAGCCTTAATGCAGCATCTTAGACCGCTCAGCCACATTTCTACCTTGACTCCATAGCTCATAGTTTATAATTTTACATATTATTTTTACATTTTGAGAAGACTCTTGAAATTATGATAAACTGTTTTAAAATCTAGGGCAGATGATGAACTTTTTAACCTACCAATATTTTATTTTAGCAGCTTAGTGGCCTTAGACCGCTCGGCCATGGTACCAAATGAACACTCTTAGCTCACAGATCTGGGCCATATAGCACAGATTACAGTACAAACATTTTTCTTTTGTTTTAAATAAATACTTAAAAAGAAGTGTCATACCAAAAGTGTTTAAGTTATGTACAAAATGTTTTGGAAGGTTAAAAAAGTACATCAATTGACATAAAATATTAATGAGAAAGGATTTTTTTATTATTCATTTGCTGTTTAGTAAAGAAAAACACTTTGACATCAATGACTTATTTTTTCTTAGGAAAAATAATTATGGCGGCAGTAGGTTTTGATCCAAAGCCTCCAAAGAAACTGGAACCTTAATCCAGCGCCTTAGACACTGCTGATTTTTAGCTCATGCATCTGGATCATATCAATCAGCTATTGAGGAGAAAAGTCTTTATTATTATTGTTTTTCTTATTTAGTGGAGAAAAACATTTTGTCATCACTGACTGATGTTTTCATAGTAAAATCATTATGGCAGCAGTGGGATTTGAACCCACGCCTCCAGAGAGACTGGAGCCTAAATCCAGCGCCTTAGACCGCTCGGCCATGCTACCACATGGACCTGTCTGACTGAATGCTCACATTCAGGATCATACAGTTGAGATTACAGGAAAAAAATGTGTTGTTTTAAATCAATACTTGAAAAGAAGTGTCATGTTACAAGTATTTAAAATACAAAAAGTTAAGGAAGCATAAAAAAGGTACAAAATTAGTAGACAATATTAATGAGTAAGGAATTTTTATTATTGATTTGCAGTTTAGTAGAGTAAAACAGTTTGACATCAATAAA
Organism: Pseudophryne corroboree; assembly: GCF_028390025.1. Taxonomy (NCBI): domain Eukaryota; kingdom Metazoa; phylum Chordata; class Amphibia; order Anura; family Myobatrachidae; genus Pseudophryne; species Pseudophryne corroboree. The sequence continues at coordinate 547,763,040 of NC_086446.1, read as the reverse complement.
TGTCATTTTCTCTTGAAAATAATTATGGCAGCAGTGGGATTTGAACCCACGCCTCCAAAAAGACCGGAACCTTAATCCAGCGCCTTAGACCGCTCGGCCATGCTACCACATATCTATTTTGGCTCAAAGGTCATAGTTTATTATTTTACATATTATTTTTAAAGTTTGAGAAGACTCTTGAAATTGTGATAAACTGTTTTAAAATCTAGGACAGATGATGAACTTTTCAACCTTCCAATATTTTACTTTAGCAACTTAGTGGCCTTAGACCGCTCGGCCATGGTACCACATGGACACTCTTAGCTCACAGATCTGGGTCATATAGCTCAGGTTACAGTAAAAACATTTTTTTAAATCAATATTTAAAAAAAGTGTAATGCAAAAAGTGTTTAAATTATTTACAAAACGTTTTGGAAGGTTAAAAAAGTACATAAATTGACATAAAATATCAATGAGAAAGGATATTTTTATTATTCATTTGCTGTTTAGTAGAGAAAAAAACACTTTGACATCAATTACTTATTTTTTCTCAGGGAAAATAATTATGGCGGCAGTAGGTTTTGAACCAATTCCTCCAAAGAATCTGGAACTTTAATCCAGCACCTTAGACACTGCTGATTTTTAGCTAATGCATCTGGATCATATTGATCAGATGTTGAGGAGAAAGGACTTTATTATTATTGATTTTCTTATTAGTGGAGAAAAACACATTGCCGTTACTGACTGACATTTTCATAGTAAAAGCATTATGGAAGCAGTGGGATTCAGACCCACGCCTCCAGAGAGACTGGAACCTAAATCCAGGCCTTAGACCGCTCGCCCTTGCTACCCCATGGATACTTTTGACTCAAAGCTCAGAGTTCTGGATCATATAGTTAAGATTACAAGAAAAAATTGTGTAGTTATAAATCAATACTTGAAAAGAAGTGTCATGTTAAAAGTGTTTAAAATACAAAAATTTAAAAAGGTACAAAATTAGCAGACAATATTAATTAGAAAAGATTTTTTGTTATTGACTTGCTGTTTAGTGGAGAAAAACACTTTGACATCAATGACAGTCGTTTTATCTTAAAAATAATTATGACAGCAGTGTAATTTGAACCCATGCCTCCAAACAGACTGGAGCCTTAATGCAGCATCTTAGACCGCTCAGCCACATTTCTACCTTGACTCCATAGCTCATAGTTTATAATTTACATATTATTTTACATTTTGAGAAGACTTGAAATTATGATAAACTGTTTTAAAATCTAGGGCAGATGATGAACTTTTTAACCTACCAATATTTTATTTTAGCAGCTTAGTGGCCTTAGACCGCTCGGCCATGGTACCAAATGAACACTCTTAGCTCACAGATCTGGGCCATATAGCACAGATTACAGTACAAACATTTTTTTTTGTTTTAAATAAATACTTAAAAAGAAGTGTCATACCAAAAGTGTTTAAGTTATGTACAAAATGTTTTGGAAGGTTAAAAAAGTACATCAATTGACATAAAATATTAATGAGAAAGGATTTTTTTATTATTAATTTGCTGTTTAGTAAAGAAAAACACTTTGACATCAATGACTTATTTTTTCTTAGGAAAAATAATTATGGCGGCAGTAGGTTTTGATCCAAAGCCTCCAAAGAAACTGGAACCTTAATCCAGCGCCTTAGACACTGCTGATTTTTAGCTCATGCATCTGGATCATATCAATCAGCTATTGAGGAGAAAAGTCTTTATTATTATTGTTTTTCTTATTAGTGGAGAAAAACATTTTGTCATCACTGACTGATGTTTTCATAGTAAAATCATTATGGCAGCAGTGGGATTTGAACCCACGCCTCCAGAGAGACTGAAGCCTAAATCCAGCGCCTTAGACCGCTCGGCCATGCTACCACATGGACTTGTCTGACTGAATGCTCACAGTTCTGGATCATACAGTTGAGATTACAGGAAAAAAATGTGTTGTTTTAAATCAATACTTGAAAAGAAGTGTCATGTTACAAGTATTTAAAATACAAAAAGTTAAGGAAGCATAAAAAAGGTACAAAATTAGTAGACAATATTAATGAGTAAGGATTTTTTATTATTGATTTGCTGTTTAGTAGAGTAAAACAGTTTGACATCAATAAATGTCATTTTCTCTTGAAAATAATTATGGCAGCAGTGGGATTTGAACCCACGCCTCCAAAGAGACTGGAGCCTTAATCCAGCGCCTTAGACCGCTCGGCCATGCTACCACATATCTATTTTTGCTCCAAATGTCATAGTTTATTATTTTATATATTATTTTTAAAGTTTGAGAAGACTCTTGAAATTGTGATAAACTGTTTTGAAATCTAGGACAGATGATGAACTTTTCAACCTTCCAATATTTTACTTTAGCAACTTAGTGGCCTTAGACCGCTCGGCCATGGTACCACATGGACACTCTTAGCTCACAGATCTGGGTCATATAGCTCAGGTTACAGTAAAAACATTTTTTTAAATCAATATTTAAAAAGAAGTGTAATGCAAAAAGTGTTTAAATTATGTACAAAAAGTTTTGGAAGGTTAAAAAAGTACATAAATTGACATAAAATATCAATGAGAAAGGATATTTTTATTATTCATTTGCTGTTTAGTAGAGAAAAAACACTTTGACATCAATTACTTATTTTTTCTCAGGGAAAATAATTATGGCGGCAGTAGGTTTTGAACCAATTCCTCCAAAGAATCTGGAACTTTAATCCATCACCTTAGACACTGCTGATTTTTAGCTAATGCATCTGGATCATATTGATCAGATGTTGAGGAGAAAGGACTTTATTATTATTGATTTTCTTATTAGTGGAGAAAAACACATTGCCATCACTGACTGACATTTTCATAGTAAAATCATTATGGAAGCAGTGGGATTCAGACCCACGCCTCCAGAGAGACTGGAACCTAAATCCAGTGCCTTAAACCTCTCGCCCTTGCTACCCCATGGATACTTTTGACTCAAAGCTCAGAGTTCTGGATCATATAGTTAAGATTACAAGAAAAAATTGTGTAGTTATAAATCAATACTTGAAAAGAAGTGTCATGTTAAAAGTGTTTAAAATACAAAAATTTAAAAAAGGTACAAAATTAGCAGACAATATTAATTAGAAAGGATTTTTTATTATTGACTTGCTGTTTAGTGGAGAAAAACACTTTGACATCAATGACAGTCGTTTTATCTTGAAAATAATTATGACAGCAGTGGAATTTGAACCCATGCCTCCAAACAGACTGGAGCCTTAATGGAGCATCTTAGACCGCTCAGCCACATTTCTACCTTGACTCCATAGCTCATAGTTTATAATTTTACATATTATTTTTACATTTTGAGAAGACTCTTGAAATTATGATAAACTGTTTTAAAATCTAGGGCAGATGATGAACTTTTTAACCTACCAATATTTTATTTTAGCAGCTTAGTGGCCTTAGACCGCTCGGCCATGGTACCAAATGAACACTCTTAGCTCACAGATCTGGGCCATATAGCACAGATTACAGTACAAACATTTTTTTTTGTTTTAAATAAATACTTAAAAAGAAGTGTCATACCAAAAGTGTTTAAGTTATGTACAAAATGTTTTGGAAGGTTAAAAAAGTACATAAATTGACATAAAATATTAATGAGAAAGGATTTTTTTATTATTCATTTGCTGTTTAGTAAAGAAAAACACTTTGACATCAATGACTTATTTTTTCTTAGGAAAAATAATTATGGCGGCAGTAGGTTTTGAACCAATTCCTCCAAAGAATCTGGAACTTTAATCCAGCACCTTAGACACTGCTGATTTTTAGCTAATGCATCTGGATCATATTGATCAGACGTTGAGGAGAAAGGACTTTATTATTATTGATTTTCTTATTAGTGGAGAAAAACACATTGCCATCACTGACTGACATTTTCATAGTAAAAGCATTATGGAAGCAGTAGGATTCAGACCCACGCCTCCAGAGAGACTGGAACCTAAATCCAGTGCCTTAGACCGCTCGCACTTGCTACCCCATGGATACTTTTGACTCAAAGCTCAGAGTTCTGGATCATATAGTTAAGATTACAAGAAAAAATTGTGTAGTTATAAATCAATACTTGAAAAGAAGTGTCATGTTAAAAGTGTTTAAAATACAAAAATTTAAAAAAGGTACAAAATTAGCAGACAATATTAATTAGAAAGGATTTTTTGTTATTGACTTGCTGTTTAGTGGAGAAAAACACTTTGACATCAATGACAGTCGTTTTATCTTGAAAATAATTATGACAGCAGTGTAATTTGAACCCACGCCTCCAACCAGACTGGAGCCTTAATGCAGCATCTTAGACCGCTCAGCCACATTTCTACCTTGACTCCATAGCTCATAGTTTATAATTTTACATATTATTTTTACATTTTGAGAAGACTCTTGAAATTATGATAAACTGTTTTAAAATCTAGGGCAGATGATGAACTTTTTAACCTACCAATATTTTATTTTAGCAGCTTAGTGGCCTTAGACCGCTCGGCCATGGTACCAAATGAACACTCTTAGCTCACAGATCTGGGCCATATAGCACAGATTACAGTACAAACATTTTTCTTTTGTTTTAAATAAATACTTAAAAAGAAGTGTCATACCAAAAGTGTTTAAGTTATGTACAAAATGTTTTGGAAGGTTAAAAAAGTACATCAATTGACATAAAATATTAATGAGAAAGGATTTTTTTATTATTAATTTGCTGTTTAGTAAAGAAAAACACTTTGACATCAATGACTTATTTTTTCTTAGGAAAAATAATTATGGCGGCAGTAGGTTTTGATCCAAAGCCTCCAAAGAAACTGGAAAACTAATCCAGCACCTTAGACACTGCTGATTTTTAGCTCATGCATCTGGATCATATCAATCAGCTATTGAGGAGAAAAGTCTTTATTATTATTGTTTTTCTTATTAGTGGAGAAAAACATTTTGTCATCACTGACTGATGTTTTCATAGTAAAATCATTATGGCAGCAGTGGGATTTGAACCCACGCCTCCAGAGAGACTGAAGCCTAAATCCAGCGCCTTAGACCGCTCGGCCATGCTACCACATGGACTTGTCTGACTGAATGCTCACAGTTCTGGATCATACAGTTGAGATTACAGGAAAAAAATGTGTTGTTTTAAATCAATACTTGAAAAGAAGTGTCATGTTACAAGTATTTAAAATACAAAAAGTTAAGGAAGCATAAAAAAGGTACAAAATTAGTAGACAATATTAATGAGTAAGGATTTTTTATTATTGATTTGCTGTTTAGTAGAGTAAAACAGTTTGACATCAATAAATGTCATTTTCTCTGGAAAATAATTATGGCAGTAGTGGGATTTGAACCCACGCCTCCAAAGAGACTGGAGCCTTAATCCAGCACCTTAGACCACTCGGCCATGCTACCATATATCTATTTAGCTCTAAAGGTCATAGTTTATTATTTTACATATTATTTTAAAATTTGAGAAGACTCTTGAAATTGTGATAAACTGTTTTAAAATCTAGGACAGATGATGAACTTTTCAACCTTCCAATATTTTACTTTAGCAACTTAGTGGCCTTAGACCGCTCGGCCATGGTACCACCTGGACACTATTAGCTCACAGATCTGGGTCATATAGCTCAGGTTACAGTAAAAACATTTCTTTAAATCAATATTTAAAAAGAAGTGTAATGCAAAAAGTGTTTAAATTATGTACAAAACGTTTTGGAAGGTTAAAAAAGTACATAAATTGACATAAAATATCAATGAGAAAGGATATTTTTATTATTCATTTGCTGTTTAGTAGAGAAAAAACACTTTGACATCAATTACTTATTTTTTCTCAGGGAAAATAATTATGGCGGCAGTAGGTTTTGAACAAATTCCTCCAAAGAATCTGGAACTTTAATCCAGCACCTTAGACACTGCTGATTTTTAGCTAATGCATCTGGATCATATTGATCAGATGTTGAGGAGAAAGGACTTTATTATTATTGATTTTCTTATTAGTGGAGAAAAACACATTGCCATCACTGACTGACATTTTCATAGTAAAAGCATTATGGAAGCAGTGGGATTCAGACCCACGCCTCCAGAGAGACTGGAACCTAAATCCAGTGCCTTAGACCGCTCGCCCTTGCTACCCCATGGTTACTTTTGACTCAAAGCTCAGAGTTCTGGATCATATAGTTAAGATTACAAAAAAAAATTGTGTAGTTATAAATCAATACTTGAAAAGAAGTGTCATGTTAAAAGTGTTTAAAATACAAAAATTTAAAAAAGGTACAAAATTAGCAGACAATATTAATTAGAAAGGATTTTTTATTATTGACTTGCTGTTTAGTGGAGAAAAACACTTTGACATCAATGACAGTCTTTTTATCTTGAAAATAATTATGACAGCAGTGGAATTTGAACCCATGCCTCCAAACAGACTGGAGCCTTAATGCAGCATCTTAGACCGCTCAGCCACATTTCTACCTTGACTCCATAGCTCATAGTTTATAATTTTACATATTATTTTTACATTTTGAGAAGACTCTTGAAATTATGATAAACTGTTTTAAAATCTAGGGCAGATGATGAACTTTTTAACCTACCAATATTTTATTTTAGCAGCTTAGTGGCCTTAGACCGCTCGGCCATGGTACCAAATGAACACTCTTAGCTCACAGATCTGGGCCATATAGCACAGATTACAGTACAAACGTTTTTTTTGTTTTAAATAAATACTTAAAAAGAAGTGTCATACCAAAAGTGTTTAAGTTATGTACAAAATGTTTTGGAAGGTTAAAAAAGTACATCAATTGACATAAAATATTAATGAGAAAGGATTTTTTTATTATTCATTTGCTGTTTAGTAAAGAAAAACACTTTGACATCAATGACTTATTTTTTCTTAGGAAAAATAATTATGGCGGCAGTAGGTTTTGATCCTAAGCCTCCAAAGAAACTGGAACCTTAATCCAGCACCTTAGACACTGCTGATTTTTAGCTCATGCATCTGGATCATATCAATCAGCTATTGTGGAGAAAAGTCTTTATTATTATTGTTTTTCTTATTAGTGGAGAAAAACATTTTGTCATCACTGACTGATGTTTTCATAGTAAAATCATTATGGCAGCAGTGGGATTTGAACCCACGCCTCCAGAGAGACTGGAGCCTAAATCCAGCGCCTTAGACCGCTCGGCCATGCTACCACATGGACCTGTTTGACCGAATGCTCACAGTTCTGGATCATACAGTTGAGATTACAGGGAAAAAATGTGTTGTTTTAAATCAATACTTGAAAAGAAGTGTCATGTTACAAGTATTTAAAATACAAAAAGTTAAGGAAGCATAAAAAAGGTACAAAATTAGTAGACAATATTAATGAGTAAGGATTTTTTATTATTGATTTGCTGTTTAGTAGAGTAAAACAGTTTGACATCAATAAATGTCATTTTCTCTTGAAAATAATTATGACAGCAGTGGGATTTGAACCCACGCCTCCAAAGAGACTGGAGCCTTAATCCAGCGCCTTAGACCGCTCGGCCATGCTACCACATATCTATTTTGGCTCCAAAGGTCATAGTTTATTATTTTACATATTATTTTTAAAGTTTGAGAATACTCTTGAAATTGTGATAAACTGTTTTAAAATCTAGGACAGATGATGAACTTTTCAACCTTCCAATATTTTACTTTAGCAACTTAGTGGCCTTAGACTGCTCGGCTGTGGTACCACATGGACACTCTTAGCTCACAGATCTGGGTCATATAGCTCAGGTTACAGTAAAAACATTTTTTTAAATCAATATTTAAAAAGAAGTGTAATGCAAAAAGTGTTTATATTATGTACAAAACGTTTTGGAAGGTTAAAAAAGTACATAAAATTGAAATAAAATATCAATGAGAAAGGATATTTTTATTATTCATTTGCTGTTTAGTAGATAAAAAACACTTTGACATCAATTACTTATTTTTTTCTCAGGGAAAATAATTATGGCGGCAGTAGGTTTTGAACCAATTCCTCCAAAGAATCTGGAACTTTAATCCAGCACCTTTGACACTGCTGATTTTTAGCTAATGCATCTGGATCATATTGATCAGATGTTGAGGAGAAAGGACTTTATTATTATTGATTTTCTTATTAGTGGAGAAAAACACATTGCCGTTACTGACTGACATTTTCATAGTAAAAGCATTATGGAAGCAGTGGGATTCAGACCCACGCCTCCAGAGAGACTGGAACCTAAATCCAGTGCCTTAGACCGCTCGCCCTTGCTACCCCATGGATACTTTTGACTCAAAGCTCAGAGTTCTGGATCATATAGTTAAGATTACAAGAAAAAATTGTGTAGTTATAAATCAATACTTGAAAAGAAGTGTCATGTTAAAAGTGTTTAAAATACAAAAATTTAAAAAAGGTACAAAATTAGCAGACAATATTAATTAGAAAAGATTTTTTGTTATTGACTTGCTGTTTAGTGGAGAAAAACACTTTGACATCAATGACAGTCGTTTTATCTTAAAAATAATTATGACAGCAGTGTAATTTGAACCCATGCCTCCAAACAGACTGGAGCCTTAATGCAGCATCTTAGACCGCTCAGCCACATTTCTACCTTGACTCCATAGCTCATAGTTTATAATTTTACATATTATTTTTACATTTTGAGAAGACTTGAAATTATGATAAACTGTTTTAAAATCTAGGGCAGATGATGAACTTTTTAACCTACCAATATTTTATTTTAGCAGCTTAGTGGCCTTAGACCGCTCGGCCATGGTACCAAATGAACACTCTTAGCTCACAGATCTGGGCCATATAGCACAGATTACAGTACAAACATTTTTTTTTGTTTTAAATAAATACTTAAAAAGAAGTGTCATACCAAAAGTGTTTAAGTTATGTACAAAATGTTTTGGAAGGTTAAAAAAGTACATCAATTGACATAAAATATTAATGAGAAAGGATTTTTTTATTATTAATTTGCTGTTTAGTAAAGAAAAACACTTTGACATCAATGACTTATTTTTTCTTAGGAAAAATAATTATGGCGGCAGTAGGTTTTGATCCAAAGCCTCCAAAGAAACTGGAACCTTAATCCAGCGCCTTAGACACTGCTGATTTTTAGCTCATGCATCTGGATCATATCAATCAGCTATTGAGGAGAAAAGTCTTTATTATTATTGTTTTTCTTATTAGTGGAGAAAAACATTTTGTCATCACTGACTGATGTTTTCATAGTAAAATCATTATGGCAGCAGTGGGATTTGAACCCACGCCTCCAGAGAGACTGAAGCCTAAATCCAGCACCTTAGACCGCTCGGCCATGCTACCACATGGACTTGTCTGACTGAATGCTCACAGTTCTGGATCATACAGTTGAGATTACTGGAAAAAAATGTGTTGTTTTAAATCAATACTTGAAAAGAAGTGTCATGTTACAAGTATTTAAAATACAAAAAGTTAAGGAAGCATAAAAAAGGTACAAAATTAGTAGACAATATTAATGAGTAAGGATTTTTTATTATTGATTTGCTGTTTAGTAGAGTAAAACAGTTTGACATCAATAAATGTCATTTTCTCTTGAAAATAATTATGGCAGCAGTGGGATTTGAACCCACGCCTCCAAAGAGACTGGAGCCTTAATCCAGCGCCTTAGACCGCTCGGCCATGCTACCACATATCTATTTTTGCTCCAAAGGTCATAGTTTATTATTTTATATATTATTTTTAAAGTTTGAGAAGACTCTTGAAATTGTGATAAACTGTTTTGAAATCTAGGACAGATGATGAACTTTTCAACCTTCCAATATATTACTTTAGCAACTTAGTGGCCTTAGACCGCTCGGCCATGGTACCACATGGACACTCTTAGCTCACAGATCTGGGTCATATAGCTCAGGTTACAGTAAAAACATTTTTTTAAATCAATATTTAAAAAGAAGTGTAATGCAAAAAGTGTTTAAATTATGTACAAAAAGTTTTGGAAGGTTAAAAAAGTACATAAATTGACATAAAATATCAATGAGAAAGGATATTTTTATTATTCATTTGCTGTTTAGTAGAGAAAAAACACTTTGACATCAATTACTTATTTTTTCTCAGGGAAAATAATTATGGCGGCAGTAGGTTTTGAACCAATTCCTCCAAAGAATCTGGAACTTTAATCCATCACCTTAGACACTGCTGATTTTTAGCTAATGCATCTGGATCATATTGATCAGATGTTGAGGAGAAAGGACTTTATTATTATTGATTTTCTTATTAGTGGAGAAAAACACATTGCCATCACTGACTGACATTTTCATAGTAAAATCATTATGGAAGCAGTGGGATTCAGACCCACGCCTCCAGAGAGACTGGAACCTAAATCCAGTGCCTTAAACCTCTCGCCCTTGCTACCCCATGGATACTTTTGACTCAAAGCTCAGAGTTCTGGATCATATAGTTAAGATTACAAGAAAAAATTGTGTAGTTATAAATCAATACTTGAAAAGAAGTGTCATGTTAAAAGTGTTTAAAATACAAAAATTTAAAAAAGGTACAAAATTAGCAGACAATATTAATTAGAAAGGATTTTTTAATATTGACTTGCTGTTTAGTGGAGAAAGACACTTTGACATCAATGACAGTCGTTTTATCTTGAAAATAATTATGACAGCAGTGGAATTTGAACCCATGCCTCCAAACAGACTGGAGCCTTAATGGAGCATCTTAGACCGCTCAGCCACATTTCTACCTTGACTCCATAGCTCATAGTTTATAATTTTCCATATTATTTTTACATTTTGAGAAGACTCTTGAAATTATGATAAACTGTTTTAAAATCGAGGGCAGATGATGAACTTTTTAACATACCAATATTTTATTTTAGCAGCTTAGTGGCCTTAGACCGCTCGGCCATGGTACCAAATGAACACTCTTAGCTCACAGATCTGGGCCATATAGCACAGATTACAGTACAAACATTTTTTTTTGTTTTAAATAAATACTTAAAAAGAAGTGTCATACCAAAAGTGTTTAAGTTATGTACAAAATGTTTTGGAAGGTTAAAAAAGTACATAAATTGACATAAAATATTAATGAGAAAGGATTTTTTTATTATTCATTTGCTGTTTAGTAAAGAAAAACACTTTGACATCAATGACTTATTTTTTCTTAGGAAAAATAATTATGGCGGCAGTAGGTTTTGAACCAATTCCTCCAAAGAATCTGGAACTTTAATCCAGCACCTTAGACACTGCTGATTTTTAGCTAATGCATCTGGATCATATTGATCAGATGTTGAGGAGAAAGGACTTTATTATTATTGATTTTCTTATTAGTGGAGAAAAACACATTGCCATCACTGACTGACATTTTCATAGTAAAATCATTATGGAAGCAGTGGGATTCAGACCCACGCCTCCAGAGAGACTGGAACCTAAATCCAGTGCCTTAGACCGCCCGCCCTTGCTACCCCATGGACCTGTCTGACTGAAAGCTCACAGTTCTGGATCATACAGTTAAGATTACAGGAAAAAAATGTGTTGTTTTAAATCAATACTTGAAAAGAAGTGTCATGTTACAAGTATTTAAAATACAAAAAGTTAAGGAAGCATAAAAAAGGTACAAAATTAGTAGACAATATTAATGAGTAAGGATTTTTTATTATTGATTTGCTGTTTAGTAGAGTAAAACAGTTTGACATCAATAAATGTCATTTTCTCTTGAAAAGAATTATGGCAGCAGTGGGATTTGAACCCACGCCTCCAAAGAGACTGGAGCCTTAATCCAGCGCCTTAGACCACTCGGCCATGCTACCACATATCTATTTTGGCTCCAAAGGTCATAGTTTATTATTTTACATATTATTTTTAAAGTTTGAGAAGACTCTTGAAATTGTGATAAACTGTTTTAAAATCTAGGACAGATGATGAACTTTTCAACCTTCCAATATTTTACTTTAGCAACTTAGTGGCCTTAGACCGCTCGGCCATGGTACCACATGGACACTCTTAGCTCACAGATCTGGGTCATATAGCTCAGGTTACAGTAAAAACATTTTTTTAAATCAATATTTAAAAAGAAGTGTAATGCAAAAAGTGTTTAAATTATGTACAAAAAGTTTTGGAAGGTTAAAAAAGTACATAAATTGACATAAAATATCAATGAGAAAGGATATTTTTATTTTTCATTTGCTGTTTAGTAGATAAAAAACACTTTGACATCAATTACTTATTTTTTCTCAGGGGAAATAATTATGGCGGCAGTAGGTTTTGAACCAATTCCTCCAAAGAATCTGGAACTTTAATCCAGCACCTTAGACACTGCTGATTTTTAGCTAATGCATCTGGATCATATTGATCAGACGTTGAGGAGAAAGGACTTTATTATTATTGATTTTCTTATTAGTGGAGAAAAACACATTGCCATCACTGACTGACATTTTCATAGTAAAAGCATTATGGAAGCAGTAGGATTCAGACCCACGCCTCCAGAGAGACTGGAACCTAAATCCAGTGCCTTAGACCGCTCGCACTTGCTACCCCATGGATACTTTTGACTCAAAGCTCAGAGTTCTGGATCATATAGTTAAGATTACAAGAAAAAATTGTGTAGTTATAAATCAATACTTGAAAAGAAGTGTCATGTTAAAAGTGTTTAAAATACAAAAATTTAAAAAAGGTACAAAATTAGCAGACAATATTAATTAGAAAGGATTTTTTGTTATTGACTTGCTGTTTAGTGGAGAAAAACACTTTGACATCAATGACAGTCGTTTTATCTTGAAAATAATTATGACAGCAGTGTAATTTGAACCCTCGCCTCCAAACAGACTGGAGCCTTAATGCAGCATCTTAGACCGCTCAGCCACATTTCTACCTTGACTCCATAGCTCATAGTTTATAATTTTACATATTATTTTTACATTTTGAGAAGACTCTTGAAATTATGATAAACTGTTTTAAAATCTAGGGCAGATGATGAACTTTTTAACCTACCAATATTTTATTTTAGCAGCTTAGTGGCCTTAGACCGCTCGGCCATGGTACCAAATGAACACTCTTAGCTCACAGATCTGGGCCATATAGCACAGATTACAGTACAAACATTTTTCTTTTGTTTTAAATAAATACTTAAAAAGAAGTGTCATACCAAAAGTGTTTAAGTTATGAACAAAATGTTTTGGAAGGTTAAAAAAGTACATCAATTGACATAAAATATTAATGAGAAAGGATTTTTTTATTATTAATTTGCTGTTTAGTAAAGAAAAACACTTTGACATCAATGACTTATTTTTTCTTAGGAAAAATAATTATGGCGGCAGTAGGTTTTGATCCAAAGCCTCCAAAGAAACTGGAACCTTAATCCAGCACCTTAGACACTGCTGATTTTTAGCTCATGCATCTGGATCATATCAATAAGCTATTGAGGAGAAAAGTCTTTATTATTATTGTTTTTCTTATTAGTGGAGAAAAACATTTTGTCATCACTGACTGATGTTTTCATAGTAAAATCATTATGGCAGCAGTGGGATTTGAACCCACGCCTCCAGAGAGACTGAAGCCTAAATCCAGCGCCTTAGACTGCTCGGCCATGCTACCACATGGACTTGTCTGACTGAATGCTCACAGTTCTGGATCATACAGTTGAGATTACAGGAAAAAAATGTGTTGTTTTAAATCAATACTTGAAAAGAAGTGTCATGTTACAAGTATTTAAAATACAAAAAGTTAAGGAAGCATAAAAAAGGTACAACATTAGTAGACAATATTAATGAGTAAGGATTTTTTTATTATTGATTTGCTGTTTAGTAGAGTAAAACAGTTTGACATCAATAAATGTCATTTTCTCTTGAAAATAATTATGGCAGCAGTGGGATTTGAACCCACGCCTCCAAAGAGACTGGAGCCTTAATCCAGCACCTTAGACCGCTCGGCCATGCTACCACATATTTATTTTGGCTCCAAAGGTCATAGTTTATTATTTTATATATTATTTTTAAAGTTTGAGAAGACTCTTGAAATTGTGATAAACTGTTTTAAAATCTAGGACATATGATGAACTTTTCAACCTTCCAATATTTTACTTTAGCAACTTAGTGGCCTTAGACCGCTCGGCCATGGTACCACATGGACACTCTTAGCTCACAGATCTGGGTCATATAGCTCAGGTTACAGTAAAAACATTTTTTTAAATCAATATTTAAAAAGAATTGTAATGCAAAAAGTGTTTAAATTATGTACAAAAAGTTTTGGAAGGTTAAAAAAGTACATAAATTGACATAAAATATCAATGAGAAAGGATATTTTTATTATTCATTTGCTGTTTAGTAGAGAAAAAACACTTTGACATCAATTACTTATTTTTTCTCAGGGAAAATAATTATGGCGGCAGTAGGTTTTGAACCAATTCCTCCAAAGAATCTGGAACTTTAATCCATCACCTTAGACACTGCTGATTTTTAGCTAATGCATCTGGATCATATTGATCAGATGTTGAGGAGAAAGGACTTTATTATTATTGATTTTCTTATTAGTGGAGAAAAACACATTGCCATCACTGACTGACATTTTCATAGTAAAATCATTATGGAAGCAGTGGGATTCAGACCCACGCCTCCAGAGAGACTGGAACCTAAATCCAGTGCCTTAAACCGCTCGCCCTTGCTACCCCATGGATACTTTTGACTCAAAGCTCAGAGTTCTGGATCATATAGTTAAGATTACAAGAAAAAATTGTGTAGTTATAAATCAATACTTGAAAAGAAGTGTCATGTTAAAAGTGTTTAAAATACAAAAATTTAAAAAAGGTACAAAATTAGCAGACAATATTAATTAGAAAAGATTTTTTGTTATTGACTTGCTGTTTAGTGGAGAAAAACACTTTGACATCAATGACAGTCGTTTTATCTTAAAAATAATTATGACAGCAGTGTAATTTGAACCCATGCCTCCAAACAGACTGGAGCCTTAATGCAGCATCTTAGACCGCTCAGCCACATTTCTACCTTGACTCCATAGCTCATAGTTTATAATTTTACATATTATTTTTACATTTTGAGAAGACTTGAAATTATGATAAACTGTTTTAAAATCTAGGGCAGATGATGAACTTTTTAACCTACCAATATTTTATTTTAGCAGCTTAGTGGCCTTAGACCGCTCGGCCATGGTACCAAATGAACACTCTTAGCTCACAGATCTGGGCCATATAGCACAGATTACAGTACAAACGTTTTTTTTGTTTTAAATAAATACTTAAAAAGAAGTGTCATACCAAAAGTGTTTAAGTTATGTACAAAATGTTTTGGAAGGTTAAAAAAGTACATCAATTGACATAAAATATTAATGAGAAAGGATTTTTTTATTATTCATTTGCTGTTTAGTAAAGAAAAACACTTTGACATCAATGACTTATTTTTTCTTAGGAAAAATAATTATGGCGGCAGTAGGTTTTGATCCAAAGCCTCCAAAGAAACTGGAACCTTAATCCAGCACCTTAGACACTGCTGATTTTTAGCTCATGCATCAGGATCATATCAATCAGCTATTGAGGAGAAAAGTCTTTATTATTATTGTTTTTCTTATTAGTGGAGAAAAACATTTTGTCATCACTGACTGATGTTTTCATAGTAAAATCATTATGGCAGCAGTGGGATTTGAACCCACAGCTCCAGAGAGACTGGAGCCTAAATGCAGCGCCTTAGACCGCTCGGCCATGCTACCACATGGACCTGTCTGACTGAATGCTCACAGTTCTGGATCATACAGTTGAGATTACAGGAAAAAAATGTGTTGTTTTAAATCAATACTTGAAGAGAAGTGTCATGTTACAAGTATTTAAAATACAAAAAGTTAAGGAAGCATAAAAAAGGTACAAAATTAGTAGACAATATTAATGAGTAAGGATTTTTTATTATTGATTTGCTGTTTAGTAGAGTAAAACAGTTTGGCATCAATAAATGTCATTTTCTCTTGAAAATAATTATGGCAGCAGTGGGATTTGAACCCATGCCTCCAAAGAGACTGGAGCCCTAATCCAGCGCCTTAGACCGCTCGGCCATGCTACCACATATCTATTTTGGCTCCAAAGGTCATAGTTTATTATTTTACATATTATTTATAAAGTTTGAGAAGACTCTTGAAATTGTGATAAACTGTTTTAAAATCTAGGACAGATGATGAACTTTTCAACCTTCCAATATTTTACTTTAGCAACTTAGTGGCCTTAGACCGCTCAGCCATGGTACCACATGGACACTCTTCGCTCACAGATCTGGGTCATATAGCTCAGGTTACAGTAAAAACATTTTTTTAAATCAATATTTAAAAAGAAGTGTAATGCAAAAAGTGTTTAAATTATGTACAAAACGTTTTGGAAGGTTAAAAAAGTACATAAATTGACATAAAATATCAATTAGAAAGGATATTTTTATTATTCATTTGCTGTTTAGTAGAGAAAAAACACTTTAACATCAATTACTTATTTTTTCTCAGGGAAAATAATTATGGCAGCAGTAGGTTTTGAACCAATTCCTCCAAAGAATCTGGAACTTTATTCCAGCACCTTAGACACTGCTGATTTTTAGCTAATGCATCTGGATCATATTGATCAGATGTTGAGGAGAAAGGACTTTATTATTATTGATTTTCTTATTAGTGGAGAAAAACACATTGCCATCACTGACTGACATTTTCATAGTAAAATCATTATGGAAGCAGTGGGATTCAGACCCACGCCTCCAGAGAGACTGGAACCTAAATCCAGTGCCTTAGACCGCCCGCCCTTGCTACCCCATGGACCTGTCTGACTGAAAGCTCACAGTTCTGGATCATACAGTTGAGATTACAGGAAAAAAATGTGTTGTTTTAAATCAATACTTGAAAAGAAGTGTCATGTTACAAGTATTTAAAATACAAAAAGTTAAGGAAGCATAAAAAAGGTACAAAATTAGTAGACAATATTAATGAGTAAGGATTTTTTATTATTGATTTGCTGTTTAGTAGAGTAAAACAGTTTGACATCAATAAATGTCATTTTCTCTTGAAAATAATTATGGCAGCAGTGGGATTTGAACCCACGCCTCCAAAGAGACTGGAGCCTTAATCCAGCGCCTTAGACCGCTCGGCCATGCTACCACATATCTATTTTGGCTCCAAAGGTCATAGTTTATTATTTTACATATTATTTTTAAAGTTTGAGAAGACTCTTGAAATTGTGATAAACTGTTTTAAAATCTAGGACAGATGATGAACTTTTCAACCTTCCAATATTTTACTTTAGCAACTTAGTGGCCTTAGACCGCTCGGCCATGGTACCACATGGACACTCCTAGCTCACAGATCTGGGTCATATAGCTCAGGTTACAGTAAAAACATTTTTTTAAATCAATATTTAAAAAGAAGTGTAATGCAAAAAGTGTTTAAATTATGTACAAAAAGTTTTGGAAGGTTAAAAAAGTACATAAATTGACATAAAATATCAATGAGAAAGGATATTTTTATTTTTCATTTGCTGTTTAGTAGATAAAAAACACTTTGACATCAATTACTTATTTTTTCTCAGGGGAAATAATTATGGCGGCAGTAGGTTTTGAACCAATTCCTCCAAAGAATCTGGAACTTTAATCCAGCACCTTAGACACTGCTGATTTTTAGCTAATGCATCTGGATCATATTGATCAGACGTTGAGGAGAAAGGACTTTATTATTATTGATTTTCTTATTAGTGGAGAAAAACACATTGCCATCACTGACTGACATTTTCATAGTAAAAGCATTATGGAAGCAGTAGGATTCAGACCCACGCCTCCAGAGAGACTGGAACCTAAATCCAGTGCCTTAGACCGCTCGCACTTGCTACCCCATGGATACTTTTGACTCAAAGCTCAGAGTTCTGGATCATATAGTTAAGATTACAAGAAAAAATTGTGTAGTTATAAATCAATACTTGAAAAGAAGTGTCATGTTAAAAGTGTTTAAAATACAAAAATTTAAAAAAGGTACAAAATTAGCAGACAATATTAATTAGAAAGGATTTTTTGTTATTGACTTGCTGTTTAGTGGAGAAAAACACTTTGACATCAATGACAGTCGTTTTATCTTGAAAATAATTATGACAGTAGTGTAATTTGAACCCACGCCTCCAAACAGACTGGAGCCTTAATGCAGCATCTTAGACCGCTCAGCCACATTTCTACCTTGACTCCATAGCTCATAGTTTATAATTTTACATATTATTTTTACATTTTGAGAAGACTTGAAATTATGATAAACTGTTTTAAAATCTAGGGCAGATGATGAACTTTTTAACCTACCAATATTTTATTTTAGCAGCTTAGTGGCCTTAGACCGCTCGGCCATGGTACCAAATGAACACTCTTAGCTCACAGATCTGGGCCATATAGCACAGATTACTGTACAAACATTTTTTTTTGTTTTAAATAAATACTTAAAAAGAAGTGTCATACCAAAAGTGTTTAAGTTATGTACAAAATGTTTTGGAAGGTTAAAAAAGTACATCAATTGACATAAAATATTAATGAGAAAGGATTTTTTTATTATTAATTTGCTGTTTAGTAAAGAAAAACACTTTGACATCAATGACTTATTTTTTCTTAGGAAAAATAATTATGGCGGCAGTAGGTTTTGATCCAAAGCCTCCAAAGAAACTGGAACCTTAATCCAGCGCCTTAGACACTGCTGATTTTTAGCTCATGCATCTGGATCATATCAATCAGCTATTGAGGAGAAAAGTCTTTATTATTATTGTTTTTCTTATTAGTGGAGAAAAACATTTTGTCATCACTGACTGATGTTTTCATAGTAAAATCATTATGGCAGCAGTGGGATTTGAACCCACGCCTCCAGAGAGACTGACGCCTAAATCCAGCGCCTTAGACCGCTCGGCCATGCTACCACATGGACTTGTCTGACTGAATGCTCACAGTTCTGGATCATACAGTTGAGATTACAGGAAAAAAATGTGTTGTTTTAAATCAATACTTGAAAAGAAGTGTCATGTTACAAGTATTTAAAATACAAAAAGTTAAGGAAGCATAAAAAAGGTACAAAATTAGTAGACAATATTAATGAGTAAGGATTTTTTATTTTTGATTTGCTGTTTAGTAGAGTAAAACAGTTTGACATCAATAAATGTCATTTTCTCTTGAAAATAATTATGGCAGTAGTGGGATTTGAACCCACGCCTCCAAAGAGACTGGAGCCTTAATCCAGCGCCTTAGACCGCTCGGCCATGCTACCACATATCTATTTTGGCTCCAAAGGTCATAGTTTATTATTTTATATATTATTTTTAAAGTTTGAGAAGACTCTTGAAATTGTGATAAACTGTTTTGAAATCTAGGACAGATGATGAACTTTTCAACCTTCCAATATTTTACTTTAGCAACTTAGTGGCCTTAGACCGCTCGGCCATGGTACCACATGGACACTCTTAGCTCACAGATCTGGGTCATATAGCTCAGGTTACAGTAAAAACATTTTTTTAAATCAATATTTAAAAAGAAGTGTAATGCAAAAAGTGTTTAAATTATGTACAAAAAGTTTTGGAAGGTTAAAAAAGTACATAAATTGACATAAAATATCAATGAGAAAGGATATTTTTATTATTCATTTGCTGTTTAGTAGAGAAAAAACACTTTGACATCAATTACTTATTTTTTCTCAGGGAAAATAATTATGGCGGCAGTAGGTTTTGAACCAATTCCTCCAAAGAATCTGGAACTTTAATCCATCACCTTAGACACTGCTGATTTTTAGCTAATGCATCTGGATCATATTGATCAGATGTTGAGGAGAAAGGACTTTATTATTATTGATTTTCTTATTAGTGGAGAAAAACACATTGCCATCACTGACTGACATTTTCATAGTAAAATCATTATGGAAGCAGTGGGATTCAGACCCACGCCTCCAGAGAGACTGGAACCTAAATCCAGTGCCTTAAACCGCTCGCCCTTGCTACCCCATGGATACTTTTGACTCAAAGCTCAGAGTTCTGGATCATATAGTTAAGATTACAAGAAAAAATTGTGTAGTTATAAATCAATACTTGAAAAGAAGTGTCATGTTAAAAGTGTTTAAAATACAAAAATTTAAAAAAGGTACAAAATTAGCAGACAATATTAATTAGAAAGGATTTTTTATTATTGACTTGCTGTTTAGTGGAGAAAAACACTTTGACATCAATGACAGTCGTTTTATCTTGAAAATAATTATGACAGCAGTGGAATTTGAACCCATGCCTCCAAACAGACTGGAGCCTTAATGGAGCATCTTAGACCGCTCAGCCACATTTCTACCTTGACTCCATAGCTCATAGTTTATAATTTTACATATTATTTTTACATTTTGAGAAGACTCTTGAAATTATGATAAACTGTTTTAAAATCTAGGGCAGATGATGAACTTTTTAACCTACCAATATTTTATTTTAGCAGCTTAGTGGCCTTAGACCGCTCGGCCATGGTACCAAATGAACACTCTTAGCTCACAGATCTGGGCCATATAGCACAGATTACAGTACAAACATTTTTTTTTTTGTTTTAAATAAATACTTAAAAAGAAGTGTCATACCAAAAGTGTTTAAGTTATGTACAAAATGTTTTGGAAGGTTAAAAAAAGTACATCAATTGACATAAAATATTAATGAGAAAGGATTTTTTTATTATTCATTTGCTGTTTAGTAAAGAAAAACACTTTGACGTCAATGACTTATTTTTTCTTAGGAAAAATAATTATGGCAGCAGTAGGTTTTGATCCAAAGCCTCCAAAGAAACTGGAACCTTAATCCAGCGCCTTAGACACTGCTGATTTTTAGCTCATGCATCTGGATCATATCAATCAGCTATTGAGGAGAAAAGTCTTTATTATTACTGTTTTTCTTATTAGTGGAGAAAATTTTTTGGCATCACTGACTGATATTTTCATAGTAAAATCATTATGGCAGCAGTGGGATTTGAACCCACGGCTCCAGAGAGACTGGAGTCTAAATCCAGCACCTTAGACCGCTCGGCCATGCTACCACATATCTATTTTGGCTCCAAAGGTCATAGTTTATTATTTTACATATTATTTTTAAAGTTTGAGAAGACTCTTGAAATTGTTATAAACTGTTTTAAAATCTAGGGCAGATGATGAACTTTTCAACCTTCCAATATTTTACTTTAGCAAATTAGTGGCCTTAGACCGCTCGGCCATGGTACCAAATGAACACTCTTAGCTCACAGATCTGGGCCATAAAGCACAGATTACAGTACAAACATTTTTTTTTGTTTTAAATAAATACTTAAAAAGAAGTGTCATACCAAAAGTGTTTAAGTTATGTACAAAATGTTTTGGAAGGTTAAAAAAGTACATCAATTGACATAAAATATTAATGAGAAAGGATTTTTTTATTATTCATTTGCTGTTTAGTAAAGAAAAACACTTTGACGTCAATGACTTATTTTTTCTTAGGAAAAATAATTATGGCAGCAGTAGGTTTTGATCCAAAGCCTCCAAAGAAACTGGAACCTTAATCCAGCGCCTTAGACACTGCTGATTTTTAGCTCATGCATCTGGATCATATCAATCAGCTATTGAGGAGAAAAGTCTTTATTATTATTGTTTTTCTTATTAGTGGAGAAAAACATTTTGTCATCACTGACTGATATTTTCATAGTAAAATCATTATGGCAGCAGTGGGATTTGAACCCACAGCTCCAGAGAGACTGGAGCCTAAATCCAGTGCCTTAGACCGCTCGGCCATGCTACCACATGGACCTGTTTGACTGAATGCTCACAGTTCTGGATCATACAGTTGAGATTACAGGAAAAAAATGTGTTGTTTTAAATCAATACTTGAAGAGAAGTGTCATGTTACAAGTATTTAAAATACAAAAAGTTAAGGAAGCATAAAAAAGGTACAAAATTAGTAGACAATATTAATGAGTAAGGATTTTTTATTATTGATTTGCTGTTTAGTAGAGTAAAACAATTTGACATCAATAAATGTCATTTTCTCTTGAAAACAATTATGGCAGCAGTGGGATTTGAACCCATGCCTCCAAAGAGACTGGAGCCTTAATCCAGCGCCTTAGACCGCTCGGCCATGCTACCACATATCTATTTCGGCTCCAAAGGTCATAGTTTATTATTTTACATATTATTTTTAAAGTTTGAGAAGACTCTTGAAATTGTGATAAACTGTTTTAAAATCTAGGACAGATGATGAACTTTTCAACCTTCCAATATTTTACTTTAGCAACTTAGTGGCCTTAGACCGCTCAGCCATGGTACCACATGGACACTCTTCGCTCACAGATCTGGGTCATATAGCTCAGGTTACAGTAAAAACATTTTTTTAAATCAATATTTAAAAAGAAGTGTAATGCAAAAAGTGTTTAAATTATGTACAAAACGTTTTGGAAGGTTAAAAAAGTACATAAATTGACATAAAATATCAATGAGAAAGGATATTTTTATTATTCATTTGCTGTTTAGTAGAGAAAAAACACTTTGACATCAATTACTTATTTTTTCTCAGGGAAAATAATTATGGCAGCAGTAGGTTTTGAACCAATTCCTCCAAAGCATCTGGAACTTTAATCCAGCACCTTAGACACTGCTGATTTTTAGCTAATGCATCTGGATCATATTGATCAGATGTTGAGGAGAAAGGACTTTATTATTATTGATTTTCTTATTAGTGGAGAAAAACACATTGCCATCACTGACTGACATTTTCATAGTAAAATCATTATGGAAGCAGTGGGATTCAGACCCACGCCTCCAGAGAGACTGGAACCTAAATCCAGTGCCTTAGACCGCCCGCCCTTGCTACCCCATGGACCTGTCTGACTGAAAGCTCACAGTTCTGGATCATACAGTTGAGATTACAGGAAAAAAATGTGTTGTTTTAAATCAATACTTGAAAAGAAGTGTCATGTTACAAGTATTTAAAATACAAAAAGTTAAGGAAGCATAAAAAAGGTACAAAATTAGTAGACAATATTAATGAGTAAGGATTTTTTATTATTGATTTGCTGTTTAGTAGAGTAAAACAGTTTGACATCAATAAATGTAATTTTCTCTTGAAAATAATTATGGCAGTAGTGGGATTTGAACCCACGCCTCCAAAGAGACTGGAGCCTTAATCCAGCGCCTTAGACCGCTCGGCCATGCTACCACATATCTATTTGGGTTCCAAAGGTCATAGTTTATTATTTTACATATTATTTTTAAAGTTTGAGAAGACTCTTGAAATTGTGATAAACTTTTTTAAAATCTAGGACAGATGATGAACTTTTCAACCTTCCAATATTTTACTTTAGCAACTTAGTGGCCTTAGAACGCTCAGCCATGGTACCACATGGACACTCTTAGCTCACAGATCTGGGTCATATAGCTCAGGTTACAGTAAAAATATTTTTTTAAATCAATATTTAAAAAGAAGTGTAATGCAAAAAGTGTTTAAATTATGTACAAAACGTTTTGGAAGGTTAAAAAAGTACATAAATTGACATAAAATATCAATGAGAAAGGATATTTTTATTATTCATTTGCTGTTTAGTAGAGAAAAAACACTTTGACATCAATTACTTATTTTTTCTCAGGGAAAATAATTATGGCGGCAGTAGGTTTTGAACCAATTCCTCCAAAGAATCTGGAACTTTAATCCATCACCTTAGACACTGCTGATTTTTAGCTCATGCATCTGGATCATATTGATCAGATGTTGAGGAGAAAGGACTTTATTATTATTGATTTTCTTATTAGTGGAGAAAAACACATTGCCATCACTGACTGACATTTTCATAGTAAAAGCATTATGGAAGCAGTGGGATTCAGACCCACGCCTCCAGAGAGACTGGAACCTAAATCCAGTGCCTTAAACCGCTCGCCCTTGCTACCCCATGGATACTTTTGACTCAAAGCTCAGAGTTCTGGATCATATAGTTAAGATTACAAGAAAAAATTGTGTAGTTATAAATCAATACTTGAAAAGAAGTGTCATGTTAAAAGTGTTTAAAATACAAAAATTTAAAAAAGGTACAAAATTAGCAGACAATATTAATTAGAAAGGATTTTTTATTATTGACTTGCTGTTTAGTGGAGAAAAACACTTTGACATCAATGACAGTCGTTTTATCTTGACAATAATTATGACAGCAGTGGAATTTGAACCCATGCCTCCAAACAGACTGGAGCCTTAATGCAGCATCTTAGACCGCTCAGCCACATTTCTACCTTGACTCCATAGCTCATAGTTTATAATTTTACATATTATTTTTACATTTTGAGAAGACTCTTGAAATTATGATAAACTGTTTTAAAATCTAGGGCAGATGATGAACTTTTTAACCTACCAATATTTTATTTTAGCAGCTTAGTGGCCTTAGACCGCTCGGCCATGGTACCAAATGAACACTCTTAGCTCACAGATCTGGGCCATATAGCACAGATTACAGTACAAACATTTTTTTTTGTTTTAAATAAATACTTAAAAAGAAGTGTCATACCAAAAGTGTTTAAGTTATGTACAAAATGTTTTGGAAGGTTAAAAAAGTACATCAATTGACATAAAATATTAATGAGAAAGGATTTTTTTATTATTCACTTGCTGTTTAGTAAAGAAAAACACCTTGACGTCAATGACTTTTTTTTTCTTAGGAAAAATAATTATGGCAGCAGTAGGTTTTGATCCAAAGCCTCCAAAGAAACTGGAACCTTAATCCAGCACCTTAGACACTGCTGATTTTTAGCTCATGCATCTGGATCATATCAATCAGCTATTGAGGAGAAAAGTCTTTATTATTATTGTTTTTCTTATTAGTGGAGAAAAACATTTTGTCATCACTGACTGATATTTTCATAGTAAAATCATTATGGCAGCAGTGGGATTTGAACCCACAGCTCCAGAGAGACTGGAGCCTAAATCCAGCGCCTTAGACCGCTCGGCCATGCTACCACATGGACCTGTCTGACTGAATGCTCACAGTTCTGGATCATACAGTTGAGATTACAGGAAAAAAATGTGTTGTTTTAAATCAATACTTGAAGAGAAGTGTCATGTTACAAGAATTTAAAATACAAAAAGTTAAGGAAGCATAAAAAAGGTACAAAATTAGTAGACAATATTAATGAGTAAGGATTTTTTATTATTGATTTGCTGTTTAGTAGAGTAAAACAGTTTGACATCAATAAATGTCATTTTCTCTTGAAAATAATTATGGCAGTAGTGGGATTTGAACCCACGCCTCCAAAGAGACTGGAGCCTTAATCCAGCACCTTAGACCGCTCGGCCATGCTACCACATATCTATTTAGCTTTAAAGGTCATAGTTTATTATTTTACATATTATTTTAAAATTTGAGAAGACTCTTGAAATTGTGATAAACTGTTTTAAAATCTAGGACAGATGATGAACTTTTCAACCTTCCAATATTTTACTTTAGCAACTTAGTGGCCTTAGACCGCTCGGCCATGGTACCACATGGACACTATTAGCTCACAGATCTGGGTCATATAGCTCAGGTTACAGTAAAAACATTTTTTTAAATCAATATTTAAAATGAAGTGTAATGCAAAAGTGTTTAAATTATGTACAAAACGTTTTGGAAGGTTAAAAAAGTACATAAATTGACATAAAATATTAATGAGAAAGGATTTTTTTATTATTCATTTGCTGTTTAGTAAAGAAAAACACTTTGACATCAATGACTTATTTTTTCTTAGGAAAAACAATTATGGCGGCAGTAGGTTTTGATCCAAAGCCTCCAAAGAAACTGGAACCTTAATCCAGCGCCTTAGACACTGCTAATTTTTAGCTCATGCATCTGGATCATATCAATCAGCTATTGAGGAGAAAAGACTTTATTATTATTGATTTTCTTATTAGTGGAGAAAAACACATTGCCATCACTGACTGACATTTTCATAGTAAAATCATTATGGAAGCAGTGGGATTCAGACCCACGCCTCCAAAGAGACTGGAACCTAAATCCAGTGCCTTAGACCGCTCGCCCTTGCTACCCCATGGACCTGTCTGACTGAAAGCTCACAGTTCTGGATCATACAGTTGAGATTACAGGAAAAAAATGTGTTGTTTTAAATCAATACTTGAAAAGAAGTGTCATGTTACAAGTATTTAAAATACAAAAAGTTAAGGAAGCATAAAAAAGGTACAAAATTAGTAGACAATATTAATGAGTAAGGATTTTTTATTATTGATTTGCTGTTTAGTAGAGTAAAACAGTTTGACATCAATAAATGTCATTTTCTCTTGAAAATAATTATGGCAGTAGTGGGATTTGAACCCACGCCTCCAAAGAGACTGTAGCCTTTATCCAGCACCTTAGACTACTCGGCCATGCTACCACATATCTATTTTAGCTCTAAAGGTCATAGTTTATTATTTTACATATTATTTTAAAATTTGAGAAGACTCTTGAAATTGTGATAAACTGTTTTAAAATCTAGGACAGATGATGAACTTTTCAACCTTCCAATATTTTACTTTAGCAACTTAGTGGCTTTAGACCGCTCGGCCATGTTACCACCTGGACACTATTAGCTCACAGATCTGGGTCATATAGCTCAGGTTACAGTAAAAACATTTTTTTAAATCAATATTTAAAAAGAAGTGTAATGCAAAAAGTGTTTAAATTATGTACAAAACGTTTTGGAAGGTTAAAAAAGTACATAAATTGACATAAAATATCAATGAGAAAGGATATTTTTATTATTCATTTGCTGTTTAGTAGAGAAAAAACACTTTGACATCAATTACTTATTTTTTCTCAGGGAAAATAATTATGGCGGCAGTAGGTTTTGAACCAATTCCTCCAAAGAATCTGGAACTTTAATCCAGCACCTTAGACACTGCTGATTTTTAGCTAATGCATCTGGATCATATTGATCAGATGTTGAGGAGAAAGGACTTTATTATTATTGATTTTCTTATTAGTGGAGAAAAACACATTGCCATCACTGACTGACATTTTCATAGTAAAATCATTATGGAAGCAGTGGGATTGAGACCCACGCCTCCAGAGAGACTGGAATCTAAATCCAGTGCCTTAGACCGCTCGCCCTTGCTACCCCATGGATACTTTTGACTCAAAGCTCAGAGTTCTGGATCATATAGTTAAGATTACAAGAAAAATTGTGTAGTTATAAATCAATACTTGAAAAGAAGTGTCATGTTAAAAGTGTTTAAAATACAAAAATGTAAAAAAGGTACAAAATTAGCAGACAATATTAATTAGAAAGGATTTTTTATTATTGACTTGCTGTTTAGTGGAGAAAAACACTTTGACATCAATGACAGTCGTTTTATCTTGAAAATAATTATGACAGCAGTGGAATTTGAACCCATGCCTCCAAACAGACTGGAGCCTTAATGGAGCATCTTAGACCGCTCAGCCACATTTCTACCTTGACTCCATAGCTCATAGTTTATAATTTTACATATTATTTTTACATTTTGAGAAGACTCTTGAAATTATGATAAACTGTTTTAAAATCTAGGGCAGATGATGAACTTTTTAACCTACCAATATTTTATTTTAGCAGCTTAGTGGCCTTAGACCGCTCGGCCATGGTACCAAATGAACACTCTTAGCTCACAGATCTGGGCCATATAGCACAGATTACAGTACAAACATTTTTTTTGTTTTAAATAAATACTTAAAAAGAAGTGTCATACCAAAAGTGTTTAAGTTATGTACAAAATGTTTTGGAAGGTTAAAAAAGTACATAAATTGACATAAAATATTAATGAGAAAGGATTTTTTTATTATTCATTTGCTGTTTAGTAAAGAAAAACACTTTGACATCAATGACTTATTTTTTCTTAGGAAAAATAATTATGGCGGCAGTAGGTTTTGATCCAAAGCCTCCAAAGAAACTGGAACCTTAATCCAGCGCCTTAGACACTGCTGATTTTTAGCTCATGCATCTGGATCATATCAATCAGCTATTGAGGAGAAAAGTCTTTATTATTATTGTTTTTCTTATTAGTGGAGAAAAATATTTTGTCATCACTGACTGATGTTTTCATAGTAAAATCATTATGGCAGCAGTGGGATTTGAACCCACGCCTCCAGAGAGACCGCTCGGCCATGCTACCACATGGACCTGTCTGACTGAATGCTCACAGTTCTGGATCATACAGTTGAGATTACAGGAAAAAAATGTGTTGTTTTAAATCAATACTTGAAAAGAAGTGTCATGTTAAAAGTGTTTAAAATACAAACATTTAAAAAAGGTACAAAATTAGCAGACAATATTAATTAGAAAGGATTTTTTATTATTGACTTGCTGTTTAGTGGAGAAAAACACTTTGACATCAATGACAGTCGTTTTATCTTGAAAATAATTATGACAGCAGTGGAATTTGAACCCATGCCTCCAAACAGACTGGAGCCTTAATGCAGCATCTTAGACCGCTCAGCC
Source organism: Pseudophryne corroboree (assembly GCF_028390025.1). Lineage (NCBI taxonomy): Eukaryota > Metazoa > Chordata > Amphibia > Anura > Myobatrachidae > Pseudophryne > Pseudophryne corroboree. The sequence continues at coordinate 547,734,613 of NC_086446.1, read as the reverse complement.
ACATTTCTACCTTGACTCTATAGCTCATAGTTTATAATTTTACATATTATTTTTACATTTTGAGAAGACTCTTGAAATTATGATAAACTGTTTTAAAATCTAGGGCAGATGATGAACTTTTTAACCTACCAATATTTTATTTTAGCAGCTTAGTGGCCTTAGACCGCTCGGCCATGGTACCAAATGAACACTCTTAGCTCACAGATCTGGGCCATATAGCACAGATTACAGTACAAACATTTTTTTTTTGTTTTCAATAAATACTTAAAAAGAAGTGTCATACCAAAAGTGTTTAAGTTATGTACAAAATGTTTTGGAAGGTTAAAAAAGTACATAAATTGACATAAAATATTAATGAGAAAGGATGTTTTTATTATTCATTTGCTGTTTAGTAAAGAAAAACACTTTGACATCAATGACTTATTTTTTCTTAGGAAAAATAATTATGGCGGCAGTAGGTTTTGATCCAAAGCCTCCCAAGAAACTGGAACCTTAATCCAGCGCCTTAGACACTGCTGATTTTTAGCTCATGCATCTGGATCATATCAATCAGCTATTGAGGAGAAAAGTCTTTATTATTATTGTTTTTCTTATTAGTGGAGAAAAACATTTTGTCATCACTGACTGATGTTTTCATAGTAAAATCATTATGGCAGCAGTGGGATTTGAACCCACGCCTCCAGAGAGACTGGAGCCTAAATCCAGCGCCTTAGACCGCTCGGCCATGCTACCACATGGACCTGTCTGACTGAATGCTCACAGTTCTGGATCATACAGTTGAGATTACAGGAAAAAATGTGTTGTTTTAAATCAATACTTGAAAAGAAGTGTCATGTTACAAGAATTTAAAATACAAAAAGTTAAGGAAGCATAAAAAAGGTACAAAATTAGTAGACAATATTAATGAGTAAGGATTTTTTATTATTGATTTGCTGTTTAGTAGAGTAAAACAGTTTGACATCAATAAATGTCATTTTCTCTTGGCAGCAGTGGGATTTGAACCCACACCTCCAAAGAGACTGGAGCCTTAATCCAGCGCCTTAGACCGCTCGGCCATGCTACCACATATATATTTTGGCTCCAAAGGTCATAGTTTATTATTTTACATATTATTTTTAAAGTTTGAGAAGACTCTTGAAATTGTGATAAACTGTTTTAAAATCTAGGACAGATGATGAACATTTCAACCTTCCAATATTTTACTTTAGCAACTTAGTGGCCTTAGACCGCTCGGCCATGGTACCACATGGACACTCTTATCTCACAGATCTGGGTCATATAGCTCAGGTTACAGTAAAAACATTTTTTTAAATTAATATTTAAAAAGAAGTGTAATGCAAAAAGTGTTTAAATTATGTACAAAACGTTTTGGAAGGTTAAAAAAATACATAAATTGACATAAAATATCAATGAGAAAGGATATTTTTATTATTCATTTGCTGTTTAGCAGAGAAAAAACACTTTGACATCAATTACTTATTTTTTCTCAGGGAAAATAATTATGGCGGCAGTAGGTTTTGAACCAATTCCTCCAAAGAATCTGGAACTTTAATCCAGCACCTTAGACACTGCTGATTTTTAGCTAAAGCATCTGGATCATATTGATCAGATGTTGAGGAGAAAGGACTTTATTATTATTGATTTTCTTATTAGTGGAGAAAAACACATTGCCATCACTGACTGAAATTTTCATAGTAAAATCATTATGGAATCAGTGGGATTCAGACCCACGCCTCCAGAGAGACTGGAACTTAAATCCAGTGCCTTAGACCGCTCGCCCTTGCTACCCCATGGATACTTTTGACTCAAAGCTCAGAGTTCTGGATCATATAGTTAAGATTACAAGAAAAAATTGTGTAGATATAAATCAATACTTGAAAAGAAGTGTCATGTTAAAAGTGTTTAAAATACAAACATTTAAAAAAGGTACAAAATTAGCAGACAATATTAATTAGAAAGGATTTTTTATTATTGACTTGCTGTTTAGTGGAGAAAAACACTTTGACATCAATGACAGTCGTTTTATCTTGAAAATAATTATGACAGCAGTGGAATTTGAACCCATGCCTCCAAACAGACTGGAGCCTTAATGCAGCATCTTAGACCGCTCAGCCACATTTCTACCTTGACTCCATAGCTCATAGTTTATAATTTTACATATTATTTTTACATTTTGAGAAGACTCTTGAAATTATGATAAACTGTTTTAAAATCTAGGGCAGATGATGAACTTTTTAACCTACCAATATTTTATTTTAGCAGCTTAGTGGCCTTAGACTGCTCGGCCATGGTACCAAATGAACACTCTTAGCTCACAGATCTGGGCCATATAGCACAGATTACAGTACAAACATTTTTTTTTGTTTTAAATAAATACTTAAAAAGAAGTGTCATACCAAAAGTGTTTAAGTTGTGTACAAAATGTTTTGGAAGGTTAAAAAAGTACATCAATTGACATAAAATATTAATGAGAAAGGATTTTTTTATTATTCATTTGCTGTTTAGTAGAGAAAAAACACTTTGACATCAATTACTTATTTTTTCTCAGGGAAAATAATTATGGCGGCAGTAGGTTTTGAACCAATTCCTCCAAAGAATCTGGAACTTTAATCCAGCACCTTAGACACTGCTGATTTTTAGCTAATGCATCTGGATCATATCAATCAGCTATTGAGGAGAAAAGTCTTTATTATTATTGTTTTTCTTATTAGTGGAGAAAAACATTTTGTCATCACTGACTGATGTTTTCATAGTAAAATCATTATGGAAGCAGTGGGATTCAGACCCACGCCTCCAGAGAGACTGGAACCTAAAACCAGTGCCTTAGACCGCTCGCCCTTGCTACCCCATGGACCTGTCTGACTGAAAGCTCACAGTTCTGGATCATACAGTTGAGATTACAGGAAAAAAATGTGTTGTTTTAAATCAATACTTGAAAAGAAGTGTCATGTTACAAGTATTTAAAATACAAAAAGTTAAGGAAGCATAAAAAAGGTACAAAATTAGTAGACAATATTAATGAGTAAGGATTTTTTATTATTGATTTGCTGTTTAGTAGAGTAAAACAGTTTGACATCAATAAATGTCATTTTCTCTTGAAAATAATTATGGCAGCAGTGGGATTTGAACCCATGCCTCCAAAGAGACTGGAGCCTTAATCCAGCGCCTTAGACCGCTCGGCCATGCTACCACATATCTATTTTGGCTCCAAAGGTCATAGTTTATTATTTTACATATTATTTTTAAAGTTTGAGAAGACTCTTGAAATTGTGATAAACTGTTTTAAAATCTAGGACAGATGATGAACTTTTCAACCTTCCAATATTTTACTTTAGCAACTTAGTGGCCTTAGACCGCTCGGCCATGGTACCACATGGACACTCTTAGCTCACAGATCTGGGTCATATAGCTCAGGTTACAGTAAAAACATTTTTTTAAATCAATATTTAAAAAGAAGTGTAATGCAAAAAGTGTTTAAATTATGTACAAAACATTTTGGAAGGTTAAAAAAGTACATAATTTGACAAAAAATATCAACGAGAAAGGATGTTTTTATTATTCATTTGCTGTTTAGTAGAGAAAAAACACTTTGACATCAATTACTTATTTTTTCTCAGGGAAAATAATTATGGCGGCAGTAGGTTTTGAACCAATTCCTCCAAAGAATCTGGAACTTTAATCCATCACCTTAGACACTGCTGATTTTTAGCTAATGCATCTGGATCATATTGATCAGATGTTGAGGAGAAAGGACTTTATTATTATTGATTTTCTTATTAGTGGAGAAAAACACATTGCCATCACTGACTGACATTTTCATAGTAAAAGCATTATGGAAGCAGTGGGATTCAGACCCACGCCTCCAGAGAGACTGGAACCTAAATCCAGTGCCTTAGACCGCTCGCCCTTGCTACCCCATGGATACTTTTGACTCAAAGCTCAGAGTTCTGGATCATATAGTTAAGATTACAAGAAAAAATTGTGTCGTTATAAATCAATACTTGAAAAGAAGTGTCATGTTAAAAGTGTTTAAAATACAAAAATTTAAAAAAGGTACAAAATTAGCAGACAATATTAATTAGAAAGGATTTTTTGTTATTGACTTGCTGTTTAGTGGAGAAAAACACTTTGACATCAATGACAGTCATTTTATCTTGAAAATAATTATGACAGCAGTGTAATTTGAATCCATGCCTCAAAACAGACTGGAGCCTTAATGGAGCATCTTAGACCGCTCAGCCACATTTCTACCTTGACTCCATAGCTCATAGTTTATAATTTTACATATTATTTTTACATTTTGAGAAGACTCTTGAAATTATGATAAACTGTTTTAAAATCTAGGGCAGATGATGAACTTTTTAACCTACCAATATTTTATTTTAGCAGCTTAGTGGCCTTAGACCGCTCGGCCATGGTACCAAATGAACACTCTTAGCTCACAGATCTGGGCCATATAGCACAGATTACAGTACAAACATTTTTTTTGTTTTAAATAAATACTTAAAAAGAAGTGTCATACCAAAAGTGTTTTTTATTATTCATTTGCTGTTTAGTAAAGAAAAACACTTTGACATCAATGACTTATGTTTTCTTAGGAAAAATAATTATGGCGGCAGTAGGTTTTGATCCAAAGCCTCCAAAGAAACTGGAACCTTAATCCAGCGCCTTAGACACTGCTGATTTTTAGCTCATGCATCTGGATCATATCAATCAGCTATTGAGGAGAAAAGTCTTTATTATTATTGTTTTTCTTATTAGTGGAGAAAAACATTTTGTCATCACTGACTGATGTCTTCATAGTAAAATCATTATGGCAGCAGTGGGATTTGAACCCACGCCTCCAGAGAGACCGGAGCCTAAATCGAGCACCTTAGACCGCTTGGCCATGCTACCACATGAACCTGTCTGACTGAATGCTCACAGTTCTGGATCATACAGTTGAGATTACAGAAAAAAATGTGTTGTTTTAAATCAATACTTGAAAAGAAGTGTCATGTTACAAGTATTTAAAATACAAAAAGTTAAGGAAGCATAAAAAAGGTACAAAATTAGTAGACAATATTAATGAGTAAGGATTTTTTATTATTGATTTGCTGTTTAGTAGAGTAAAACAGTTTGACATCAATAAATGTCATTTTCTCTTGAAAATAATTATGGCAGTAGTGGGATTTGAACCCACGCCTCCAAAGAGATTGGAGCCTTAATCCAGCACCTTAGACCGCTCGGCCATGCTACCACATATCTATTTAGCTTTAAAGGTCATAGTTTATTATTTTACATATTATTTTAAAATTTGAGAAGACTCTTGAAATTGTGATAAACTGTTTTAAAATCTAGGACAGATGATGAACTTTTCAACCTTCCAATATTTTACTTTAGCAACTTAGTGGCCTTAGACCGCTCGGCCATGGTACCACATGGACACTATTAGCTCACAGATCTGGGTCATATAGCTCAGGTTACAGTAAAAACATTTTTTTAAATCAATATTTAAAAAGAAGTGTAATGCAAAAAGTGTTTAAATTATGTACAAAACGTTTTGGAAGGTTAAAAAAGTACATAAATTGACATAAAATATCAATGAGAAAGGATATTTTTATTATTCATTTGCTGTTTAGTAGAGAAAAAACACTTTGACATCAATTACTTATTTTTTCTCAAGGAAAATAATTATGGCGGCAGTAGGTTTTGAACCAATTCCTCCAAAGAATCTGGAACTTTAATCCAGCACCTTAGACACTGATGATTTTTAGCTAATGCATCTGGATCATATTGATCAGATGTTGAGGAGAAAGGACTTTATTATTATTGATTTTCTTATTAGTGGAGAAAAACACATTGCCATCACTGACTGACATTTTCATAGTAAAAGCATTATGGAAGCAGTGGGATTCAAACCCACGCCTCCAGAGAGACTGGAACCTAAATCCAGTGCCTTAGACCGCTCGCCCTTGCTACCCCATGGATACTTTTGACTCAAAGCTCAGAGTTCTGGATCATATAGTTAAGATTACAAGAAAAAATTGTGTAGTTATAAATCAATACTTGAAAAGAAGTGTCATGTTAAAAGTGTTTAAAATACAAAAATTTAAAAAAGGTACAAAATTAGCAGACAATATTAATTAGAAAGGATTTTTTGTTATTGACTTGCTGTTTAGTGGAGAAAAACACTTTGACATCAATGACAGTCGTTTTATCTTGAAAATAATTATGACAGCAGTGTAATTTGAACCCATGCCTCCAAACAGACTGGAGCCTTAATGCAGCATCTTAGACCGCTCAGCCACATTTCTACCTTGACTCCATAGCTCATAGTTTATAATTTTATATATTATTTTTACATTTTGAGAAGACTCTTGAAATTATGATAAACTGTTTTAAAATCTAGGGCAGATGATGAACTTTTTAACCTACCAATATTTTATTTTAGCAGCTTAGTGGCCTTAGACCGCTCGGCCATGGTACCAAATGAACACTCTTAGCTCACAGATCTGGGCCATATAGCACAGATTACAGTACAAACATTTTTTTTTGTTTTAAATAAATACTTAAAAAGAAGTGTCATACCAAAAGTGTTTAAGTTATGTACAAAATGTTTTGGAAGGTTAAAAAAGTACATCAATTGACATAAAATATTAATGAGAAAGGATTTTTTTATTATTCATTTGCTGTTTAGTAAAGAAAAACACTTTGACATCAATGACTTATTTTTTCTTAGGAAAAATAATTTTGGCAGCAGTAGGTTTTGATCCAAAGCCTCCAAAGAAACTGGAACCTTAATCCAGCGCCTTAGACACTGCTGATTTTTAGCTCATGCATCTGGATCATATCAATCAGCTATTGAGGAGAAAAGTCTTTATTATTATTGTTTTTCTTATTAGTGGAGAAAAACTTTTTGTCATCACTGACTGATGTTTTCATAGTAATATCATTATGGCAGCAGTGGGATTTGAACCCACGGCTCCAGAGAGACTGGAGCCTAAATCCAGCGCCTTAGACCGCTCGGCCATGCTACCACATATCTATTTTGGCTCCAAAGGTCATAGTTTATTATTTTACATATTATTTTTAAAGTTTGAGAAGACTCTTGAAATTGTGATAAACTGTTTTAAAATCTAAGACAGATGATGAACTTTTCAACCTTCCAATATTTTACTTTAGCAACTTAGTGGCCTTAGACCGCTCGGCCATGGTACCACATGGACACTCTTAGCTCACAGATCTGGGTCATATAGCTCAGGTTACAATAAAAACATTTTTTTAAATCAATATTTAAAAAGAAGTGTAATGCAAAAAGTGTTTAAATTATGTACAAAAAGTTTTGGAAGGTTAAAAAAGTACATAAATTGACATAAAATATCAATGAGAAAGGATATTTTTATTATTCATTTGCTGTTTAGTAGAGAAAAAACACTTTGACATCAATTACTTATTTTTTCTCAGGGAAAATAATTATGGCGGCAGTAGGTTTTGAACCAATTCCTCCAAAGAATCTGGAACTTTAATCCATCACCTTAGACACTGCTGATTTTTAGCTAATGCATCTGGATCATATTGATCAGATGTTGAGGAGAAAGGACTTTATTATTATTGATTTTCTTATTAGTGGAGAAAAACACATTGCCATCACTGACTGACATTTTCATAGTAAAAGCATTATGGAAGCAGTGGGATTCAGACCCACGCCTCCAGAGAGACTGGAACCTAAATCCAGTGCCTTAGACCGCTCGCCCTTGCTACCCCATGGATACTTTTGACTCAAAGCTCAGAGTTCTGGATCATATAGTTAAGATTACAAGAAAAAATTGTGTCGTTATAAATCAATACTTGAAAAGAAGTGTCATGTTAAAAGTGTTTAAAATACAAAAATTTAAAAAAGGTACAAAATTAGCAGACAATATTAATTAGAAAGGATTTTTTGTTATTGACTTGCTGTTTAGTGGAGAAAAACACTTTGACATCAATGACAGTCATTTTATCTTGAAAATAATTATGACAGCAGTGTAATTTGAACCCATGCCTCCAAACATACCGGAGCCTTAATGCAGCATCTTAGACCGCTCAGCCACATTTCTACCTTGACTCCATAGCTCATAGTTCATAATTTAACATATTATTTTTACATTTTGAGAAGACTCTTGAAATTTTGATAAACTGTTTTAAAATCTAGGGCAGATGATGAACTTTTTAACCTACCAATATTTTATTTTAGCAGCTTAGTGGCCTTAGACCGCTCGGCCATGGTACCAAATGAACACTCTTAGCTCACAGATCTGGGTCATATAGCTCAGGTTACAGTAAAAACATTTTTTTAAATCAATATTTAAAAAGAAGTGTAATGCAAAAAGTGTTTAAATTATGTACAAAACGTTTTGGAAGGTTAAAAAAGTACATAAATTGACTTAAAATATCAATGAGAAAGGATACTTTTATTATTCATTTGCTGTTTAGTAGAGAAAAAACACTTTGACATCAATTACTTATTTTTTCTAAGGAAAAATAATTATGGCGGCAGTAGGTTTTGATCCAAAGCCTCCCAAGAAACTGGAACCTTAATCCAGCGCCTTAGACACTGCTGATTTTTAGCTCATGCATCTGGATCATATCAATCAGCTATTGAGGAGAAAAGTCTTTATTATTATTGTTTTTCTTATTAGTGGAGAAAAATATTTTGTCATCACTGACTGATGTTTTCATAGTAAAATCGTTATGGCAGCAGTGGGATTTGAACCCATGCCTCCAGAGAGACCGCTCGGCCATGCTACCACATGGACCTGTCTGACTGAATGCTTATAGTTCTGGATCATACAGTTGAGATTACAGGAAAAAAATGTGTTGTTTTAAATCAATACTTGAAAAGAAGTGTCATGTTACAAGAATTTAAAATACAAAAAGTTAAGGAAGCATAAAAAAGGTACAAAATTAGTAGACAATATTAATGAGTAAGGATTTTTTATTATTGATTTGATGTTTAGTAGAGTAAAACAGTTTGACATCAATAAATGTCATTTTCTCTTGAAAATAATTATGGCAGCAGTGGGATTTGAACCCACGCCTCCAAAGAGACTGGAGCCTTAATCCAGCGCCTTAGACCGCTCGGCCATGCTACCACATATCCATTTTGGCTCCAAAGGTCATAGTTTATTATTTTACATATTATTTTTAAAGTTTGAGAACACTCTTGAAATTGTGATAAACTGTTTTAAAATCTAGGACAGATGATGAACATTTCAACCTTCCAATATTTTACTTTAGCAATTTAGTGGCCTTAGACCGCTCGGCCATGGTACCACATGGACACTCTTAGCTCACAGATCTGGGTCATATAGCTCAGGTTACAGTAAAAACATTATTTTAATTTAATACTTAAAAAGAAGTGTAATGCAAAAAGTGTTTAAATTATGTACAAAACGTTTTGGAAGGTTAAAAAAGTACATAAATTGACATAAAATATCAATGAGAAAGGATATTTTTATTATTCATTTGCTGTTTAGCAGAGAAAAAACACTTTGACATCAATTACTTATTTTTTATCAGGGAAAATAATTATGACGGCAGTAGGTTTTGAACCAATTCCTCCTAAGAATCTGGAACTTTAATCCAGCACCTTAGACACTGCTGATTTTTAGCTAATGCATCTGGATCATATTGATCAGATGTTGAGGAGAAAGGACTTTATTATTATTGATTTTCTTATTAGTGGAGAAAAACACATTGCCATCACTGACTGACATTTTCATAGTAAAAGCATTATGGAAGCAGTGGGATTCAGACCCACGCCTCCAGAGAGACTGGAACCTAAATCCAGTGCCTTAGACCGCTCGCCCTTGCTACCCCATGGATACTTTTGACTCAAAGCTCAGAGTTCTGGATCATATAGTTAAGATTACAAGAAAAAATTGTGTCGTTATAAATCAATACTTGAAAAGAAGTGTCATGTTAAAAGTGTTTAAAATACAAAAATTTAAAAAAGGTACAAAATTAGCAGACAATATTAATTAGAAAGGATTTTTTGTTATTGACTTGCTGTTTAGTGGAGAAAAACACTTTGACATCAATGACAGTCATTTTATCTTGAAAATAATTATGACAGCAGTGTAATTTGAACCCATGCCTCCAAACATACCGGAGCCTTAATGCAGCATCTTAGACCGCTCAGCCACATTTCTACCTTGACTCCATAGCTCATAGTTTATAATTTTACATATTATTTTTACATTTTGAGAAGACTCTTGAAATTTTGATAAACTGTTTTAAAATCTAGGGCAGATGATGAACTTTTTAACCTACCAATATTTTATTTTAGCAGCTTAGTGGCCTTAGACCGCTCGGCCATGGTACCAAATGAACACTCTTAGCTCACAGATCTGGGCCATATAGCACAGATTACAGTACAAACATTTTTTTTTTGTTTTAAATAAATACTTAAAAATAAGTGTCATACCAAAAGTGTTTAAGTTATGTACAAAATGTTTTGGAAGGTTAAAAAAAGTACAACAATTGACATAAAATATTAATGAGAAAGGATTTTTTTATTATTCATTTGCTGTTTAGTAAAGAAAAACACTTTGACGTCAATGACTTATTTTTTCTTAGGAAAAATAATTATGGCAGCAGTAGGTTTTGATCCAAAGCCTCCAAAGAAACTGGAACCTTAATCCAGCGCCTTAGACACTGCTGATTTTTAGCTCATGCATCTGGATCATATCAATCAGCTATTGAGGAGAAAAGTCTTTATTATTATTGTTTTTCTTATTAGTGGAGAAAAACATTTTGTCATCACTGACTGATATTTTCATAGTAAAATCATTATGGCAGCAGTGGGATTTGAACCCACGGCTCCAGAGAGACTGGAGCCTAAATCCAGCGCCTTAGACCGCTTGGCCATGCTACCACATGGACCTGTCTGACTGAATGCTCACAGTTCTGGATCATACAGTTGAGATTACAGGAAAAAAATGTGTTGTTTTAAATCAATACTTGAAAAGAAGTGTCATGTTACAAGTATTTAAAATACAAAAAGTTAAGGAAGCATAAAAAAGGTACAAAATTAGTAGACAATATTAATCAGTAAGGATTTTTTATTATTGATTTGCTGTTTAGTAGAGTAAAACAGTTTGACATCAATAAATGTCATTTTCCCTGGAAAATAATTATGGCAGCAGTGAGATTTGAACCCACACCTCCAAAGAGACTGGAGCCTTAATCCAGCGCCTTAGACCGCTCGGCCATGCTACCACATATCTATTTTGGCTCCAAAGGTCATAGTTTATTATTTTACATATTATTTTTAAAGTTTGAGAAGACTCTTGAAATTGTGATAAACTGTTTTAAAATCTAGGACAGATGATGAACTTTTCAACCTTCCAATATTTTACTTTAGCAACTTAGTGGCCTTAGACCGCTCGGCCATGGTACCACATGTACACTCTTAGCTCACAGATCTGGGTCATATAGCTCAGGTTACAGTAAAAACATTTTTTTAAATCAATATTTAAAAAGAAGTGTAATGCAAAAAGTGTTTAAATTATGTACAAAACGTTTTGGAAGGTTAAAAAAGTACATAAATTGACTTAAAATATCAATGAGAAAGGATATTTTTATTATTCATTTGCTGTTTAGTAGAGAAAAAACACTTTGACATCAATTACTTATTTTTTCTAAGGAAAAATAATTATGGCGGCAGTAGGTTTTGATCCAAAGCCTCCCAAGAAACTGGAACCTTAATCCAGCGCCTTAGACACTGCTGATTTTTAGCTCATGCATCTGGATCATATCAATCAGCTATTGAGGAGAAAAGTCTTTATTATTATTGTTTTTCTTATTAGTGGAGAAAAATATTTTGTCATCACTGACTGATGTTTTCATAGTAAAATCGTTATGGCAGCAGTGGGATTTGAACCCACGCCTCCAGAGAGACCGCTCGGCCATGCTACCACATGGACCTGTCTGACTGAATGCTTACAGTTCTGGATCATACAGTTGAGATTACAGGAAAAAAATGTGTTGTTTTAAATCAATACTTGAAAAGAAGTGTCATGTTACAAGAATTTAAAATACAAAAAGTTAAGGAAGCATAAAAAATGTACAAAATTAGTAGACAATATTAATGAGTAAGGATTTTTTATTATTGATTTGATGTTTAGTAGAGTAAAACAGTTTGACATCAATAAATGTCATTTTCTCTTGAAAATAATTATGGCAGCAGTGGGATTTGAACCCACGCCTCCAAAGAGACTGGAGCCTTAATCCAGCGCCTTAGACCGCTCGGCCATGCTACCACATATCCATTTTGGCTCCAAAGGTCATAGTTTATTATTTTACATATTATTTTTAAAGTTTGAGAAGACTCTTGAAATTGTGATAAACTGTTTTAAAATCTAGGACAGATGATGAACATTTCAACCTTCCAATATTTAACTTTAGCAATTTAGTGGCCTTAGACCGCTCGGCCATGGTACCACATGGACACTCTTAGCTCACAGATCTGGGTCATATAGCTCAGGTTACAGTAAAAACATTATTTTAATTTAATATTTAAAAAGAAGTGTAATGCAAAAAGTGTTTAAATTATGTACAAAACGTTTTGGAAGGTTAAAAAAGTACATAAATTGACATAAAATATCAATGAGAAAGGATATTTTTATTATTCATTTGCTGTTTAGCAGAGAAAAAACACTTTGACATCAATTACTTATTTTTTCTCAGGGAAAATAATTATGACGGCAGTAGGTTTTGAACCAATTCCTCCAAAGAATCTGGAACTTTAATCCAGCACCTTAGACACTGCTGATTTTTAGCTAATGCATCTGGATCATATTGATCAGATGTTGAGGAGAAAGGACTTTATTATTATTGATTTTCTTATTAGTGGAGAAAAACACATTGCCATCACTGACTGACATTTTCATAGTAAAATCATTATGGAAGCAGTGGGATTCAGACCCACGCCTCCAGAGAGACTGGAACTTAAATCCAGTGCCTTAGACCGCTCGCCTTTGCTACCCCATGGATACTTTTGACGCAAAGCTCAGAGTTCTGGATCATATAGTTAAGATTACAAGAAAAAATTGTGTAGTTATAAATCAATACTTGAAAAGAAGTATCATGTTAAAAGTGTTTAAAATACAAACATTTAAAAAAGGTACAAAATTAGCAGACAATATTAATTAGAAAGGATTTTTTATTATTGACTTGCTGTTTAGTGGAGAAAAACACTTTGACATCAATGACAGTCGTTTTATCTTGAAAATAATTATGACAGCAGTGGAATTTGAACCCATGCCTCCAAACAGACTGGAGCCTTAATGCAGCATCTTAGACCGCTCAGCCACATTTCTACCTTGACTCTATAGCTCATAGTTTATAATTTTACATATTATTTTTACATTTTGAGAAGACTCTTGAAATTATGATAAACTGTTTTAAAATCTAGGGCAGATGATGAACTTTTTAACCTACCAATATTTTATTTTAGCAGCTTAGTGGCCTTAGACCGCTCGGCCATGGTACCAAATGAACACTCTTAGCTCACAGATCTGGGCCATATAGCACAGATTACAGTACAAACATTTTTTTTTTGTTTTCAATAAATACTTAAAAAGAAGTGTCATACCAAAAGTGTTTAAGTTATGTACAAAATGTTTTGGAAGGTTAAAAAAGTACATAAATTGACATAAAATATTAATGAGAAAGGATGTTTTTATTATTCATTTGCTGTTTAGTAAAGAAAAACACTTTGACATCAATGACTTATTTTTTCTTAGGAAAAATAATTATGGTGGCAGTAGGTTTTGATCCAAAGCCTCCCAAGAAACTGGAACCTTAATCCAGCGCCTTAGACACTGCTGATTTTTAGCTCATGCATCTGGATCATATCAATCAGCTATTGAGGAGAAAAGTCTTTATTATTATTGTTTTTCTTATTAGTGGAGAAAAACATTTTGTCATCACTGACTGATGTTTTCATAGTAAAATCATTATGGCAGCAGTGGGATTTGAACCCACGCCTCCAGAGAGACTGGAGCCTAAATCCAGCGCCTTAGACCGCTCGGCCATGCTACCACATGGACCTGTCTGACTGAATGCTCACAGTTCTGGATCATACAGTTGAGATTACAGGAAAAAATGTGTTGTTTTAAATCAATACTTGAAAAGAAGTGTCATGTTACAAGAATTTAAAATACAAAAAGTTAAGGAAGAATAAAAAAGGTACAAAATTAGTAGACAATATTAATGAGTAAGGATTTTTTATTATTGATTTGCTGTTTAGTAGAGTAAAACAGTTTGACATCAATAAATATCATTTTCTATTGAAAATAATTATGGCAGCAGTGGGATTTGAACCCACGCCTCCAAAGAGACTGGAGCCTTAATCCAGCACCTTCGTCCGCTCGGCTATGCTACCACATATCTATTTTGGCTCCAAAGGTCATAGTTTATTATTTTACATATTATTTTTAAAGTTTGAGAAGACTCTTGAAATTGTGATAAACTGTTTTAAAATCTAGGACAGATGATGAACATTTCAACCTTCCAATATTTTACTTTATCAACTTAGTGGCCTTAGACCGCTCGGCCATGGTACCACATGGACACTCTTAGCTCACAGATCTGGGTCATATAGCTCAGGTTACAGTAAAAACATTTTTTTAAATTAATATTTAAAAAGAAGTGTAATGCAAAAAGTGTTTAAATTATGTACAAAACGTTTTGGAAGGTTAAAAAAGTACATAAATTGACATAAAATATCAATGAGAAAGGATATTTTTATTATTCATTTGCTGTTTAGCAGAGAAAAAACACTTTGACATCAATTACTTATTTTTTCTCAGGGAAAATAATTATGGCGGCAGTAGGTTTTGAACCAATTCCTCCAAAGAATCTGGAACTTTAATCCAGCACCTTAGACACTGCTGATTTTTAGCTAATGCATCTGGATCATATTGATCAGATGTTGAGGAGAAAGGACTTTATTATTATTGATTTTCTTATTAGTGGAGAAAAACACATTGCCGTTACTGACTGACATTTTCATAGTAAAATCATTATAGAAGCAGTGGGATTCAGACCCACGCCTCCAGAGAGACTGGAACCTAAATCCAGTGCCTTAGACCGCTCGCCCTTGCTACCCCATGGATACTTTTGACTCAAAGCTCAGAGTTCTGGATCATATAGTTAAGATTACAAGAAAAAATTGTGTAGTTATAAATCAATACTTGAAAAGAAGTGTCATGTTAAAAGTGTTTAAAATACAAAAATTTAAAAAAGGTACAAAATTTGCAGACAATATTAATTAGAAAGGATTTTTTATTATTGACTTGCTGTTTAGTGGAGAAAAACACTTTAACATCAATGACAGTCGTTTTATCTTGAAAATAATTATGACAGCAGTGGAATTTGAACCCATGCCTCAAAACAGACTGGAGCCTTAATGGAGCATCTTAGACCGCTCAGCCACATTTCTACCTTGACTCCATAGCTCATAGTTTATAATTTTACATATTATTTTTACATTTTGAGAAGACTCTTGAAATTATGATAAACTGTTTTAAAATCTAGGGCAGATGATGAACTTTTTAACCTACCAATATTTTATTTTAGCAGCTTAGTGGCCTTAGACCGCTCGGCCATGGTACCAAATGAACACTCTTAGCTCACAGATCTGGGCCATATAGCACAGATTACAGTACAAACATTTTTTTTGTTTTAAATAAATACTTAAAAAGAAGTGTCATACCAAAAGTGTTTAAGTTATGTACAAAATGTTTTGGAAGGTTAAAAAAGTACATCAATTGACATAAAATATTAATGAGAAAGGATTTTTTTATTATTCATTTGCTGTTTAGTAAAGAAAAACACTTTGACATCAATGACTTATTTTTTCTTAGGAAAAATAATTATGGCAGCAGTAGGTTTTGATCCAAAGCCTCCCAAGAAACTGGAACCTTAATCCAGCGCCTTAGACACTGCTGATTTTTAGCTAATGCATCTGGATCATATCAATCAGCTATTGAGGAGAAAAGTCTTTATTATTATTGTTTTTCTTATTAGTGGAGAAAAACATTTTGTCATCACTGACTGATGTTTTCATAGTAAAATCATTATGGAAGCAGTGGGATTCAGACCCACGCCTCCAGAGAGACTGGAACCTAAATCCAGTGCCTTAGACCGCTCGCCCTTGCTACCCCATGGACCTGTCTGACTGAAAGCTCACAGTTCTGGATCATACAGTTGAGATTACAGGAAAAAAATGTGTTGTTTTAAATCAATACTTGAAAAGAAGTGTCATGTTACAAGTATTTAAAATACAAAAAGTTAAGGAAGCATAAAAAAGGTACAAAATTAGTAGACAATATTAACGAGTAAGGATTTTTTATTATTGATTTGCTGTTTAGTAGAGTAAAACAGTTTGACATCAATAAATGTCATTTTCTCTTGAAAATAATTATGGCAGCAGTGGGATTTGAACCCATGCCTCCAAAGAGACTGGAGCCTTAATCCAGCGCCTTAGACCGCTCGGCCATGCTACCACATATCTATTTTGGCTCCAAAGGTCATAGTTTATTATTTTACATATTATTTTTAAAGTTTGAGAAGACTCTTGAAATTGTGATAAACTGTTTTAAAATCTAGGACAGATGATGAACTTTTCAACCTTCCAATATTTTACTTTAGCAACTTAGTGGCCTTAGACCGCTCGGCCATTTTACCACATGGACACTCTTAGCTCACAGATCTGGGTCATATAGCACAGGTTACAGTAAAAACATTTTTTTAAATCAATATTTAAAAAGAAGTGTAATGCAAAAAGTGTTTAAATTATGTACAAAACATTTTGGAAGGTTAAAAAAGTACATAAATTGACAAAAAATATCAATGAGAAAGGATGTTTTTATTATTCATTTGCTGTTTAGTAGAGAAAAACACTTTGACATCAATTACTTATTTTTTCTCAGGGAAAATAATTATGGCGGCAGTAGGTTTTGAACCAATTCCTCCAAAGAATCTGGAACTTTAATCCAGCACCTTAGACACTGATGATTTTTAGCTAATGCATCTGGATCATATTGATCAGATGTTGAGGAGAAAGGACTTTATTATTATTATTGATTTTCTTATTAGTGGAGAAAAACACATTGCCGTTACTGACTGACATTTTCATAGTAAAATCATTATGGAAGCAGAGGGATTCAGACCCACGCCTCCAGAGAGACTGGAACCTAAATCCAGTGCCTTAGACCGCTCGCCCTTGCTACCCCATGGATACTTTTGACTCAAAGCTCAGAGTTCTGGATCATATAGTTAAGATTACAAGAAAAAATTGTGTAGTTATAAATCAATACTTGAAAAGAAGTGTCATGTTAAAAGTGTTTAAAATACAAAAATTTAAAAAAGGTACAAAATTTGCAGACAATATTAATTAGAAAGGATTTTTTATTATTGACTTGCTGTTTAGTGGAGAAAAACACTTTAACATCAATGACAGTCGTTTTATCTTGAAAATAATTATGACAGCAGTGGAATTTGAACCCATGCCTCAAAACAGACTGGAGCCTTAATGGAGCATCTTAGACCGCTCAGCCACATTTCTACCTTGACTCCATAGCTCATAGTTTATAATTTTACATATTATTTTTACATTTTGAGAAGACTCTTGAAATTATGATAAACTGTTTTAAAATCTAGGGCAGATGATGAACTTTTTAACCTACCAATATTTTATTTTAGCAGCTTAGTGGCCTTAGACCGCTCGGCCATGGTACCAAATGAACACTCTTAGCTCACAGATCTGGGCCATATAGCACAGATTACAGTACAAACATTTTTTTTGTTTTAAATAAATACTTAAAAAGAAGTGTCATACCAAAAGTGTTTAAGTTATGTACAAAATGTTTTGGAAGGTTAAAAAAGTACATCAATTGACATAAAATATTAATGAGAAAGGATTTTTTTATTATTCATTTGCTGTTTAGTAAAGAAAAACACTTTGACATCAATGACTTATTTTTTCTTAGGAAAAATAATTATGGCAGCAGTAGGTTTTGATCCAAAGCCTCCCAAGAAACTGGAACCTTAATCCAGCGCCTTAGACACTGCTGATTTTTAGCTAATGCATCTGGATCATATCAATCAGCTATTGAGGAGAAAAGTCTTTATTATTATTGTTTTTCTTATTAGTGGAGAAAAACATTTTGTCATCACTGACTGATGTTTTCATAGTAAAATCATTATGGAAGCAGTGGGATTCAGACCCACGCCTCCAGAGAGACTGGAACCTAAATCCAGTGCCTTAGACCGCTCGCCCTTGCTACCCCATGGACCTGTCTGACTGAAAGCTCACAGTTCTGGATCATACAGTTGAGATTACAGGAAAAAAATGTGTTGTTTTAAATCAATACTTGAAAAGAAGTGTCATGTTACAAGTATTTAAAATACAAAAAGTTAAGGAAGCATAAAAAAGGTACAAAATTAGTAGACAATATTAACGAGTAAGGATTTTTTATTATTGATTTGCAGTTTAGTAGAGTAAAACAGTTTGACATCAATAAATGTCATTTTCTCTTGAAAATAATTATGGCAGCAGTGGGATTTGAACCCATGCCTCCAAAGAGACTGGAGCCTTAATCCAGCGCCTTAGACCGCTCGGCCATGCTACCACATATCTATTTTGGCTCCAAAGGTCATAGTTTATTATTTTACATATTATTTTTAAAGTTTGAGAAGACTCTTGAAATTGTGATAAACTGTTTTAAAATCTAGGACAGATGATGAACTTTTCAACCTTCCAATATTTTACTTTAGCAACTTAGTGGCCTTAGACCGCTCGGCCATGGTACCACATGGACACTCTTAGCTCACAGATCTGGGTCATATAGCACAGGTTACAGTAAAAACATTTTTTTAAATCAATATTTAAAAAGAAGTGTAATGCAAAAAGTGTTTAAATTATGTACAAAACATTTTGGAAGGTTAAAAAAGTACATAAATTGACAAAAAATATCAATGAGAAAGGATGTTTTTATTATTCATTTGCTGTTTAGTAGAGAAAAAACACTTTGACATCAATTACTTATTTTTTCTCAGGGAAAATAATTATGGCGGCAGTAGGTTTTGAACCAATTCCTCCAAAGAATCTGGAACTTTAATCCAGCACCTTAGACACTGCTGATTTTTAGCTAATGCATCTGGATCATATTGATCAGATGTTGAGGAGAAAGGACTTTATTATTATTGATTTTCTTATTAGTGGAGAAAAACACATTGCCGTTACTGACTGACATTTTCATAGTAAAATCATTATGGAAGCAGTGGGATTCAGACCCACGCCTCCAGAGAGACTGGAACCTAAATCCAGTGCCTTAGACCGCTCGCCCTTGCTACCCCATGGATACTTTTGACTCAAAGCTCAGAGTTCTGGATCATATAGTTAAGATTACAAGAAAAAATTGTGTAGTTATAAATCAATACTTGAAAAGAAGTGTCATGTTAAAAGTGTTTAAAATACAAAAATTTAAAAAAGGTACAAAATTTGCAGACAATATTAATTAGAAAGGATTTTTTATTATTGACTTGCTGTTTAGTGGAGAAAAACACTTTAACATCAATGACAGTCGTTTTATCTTGAAAATAATTATGACAGCAGTGGAATTTGAACCCATGCCTCAAAACAGACTGGAGCCTTAATGGAGCATCTTAGACCGCTCAGCCACATTTCTACCTTGACTCCATAGCTCATAGTTTATAATTTTACATATTATTTTTACATTTTGAGAAGACTCTTGAAATTATGATAAACTGTTTTAAAATCTAGGGCAGATGATGAACTTTTTAACCTACCAATATTTTATTTTAGCAGCTTAGTGGCCTTAGACTGCTCGGCCATGGTACCAAATGAACACTCTTAGCTCACAGATCTGGGCCATATAGCACAGATTACAGTACAAACATTTTTTTTGTTTTAAATAAATACTTAAAAAGAAGTGTCATACCAAAAGTGTTTAAGTTATGTACAAAATGTTTTGGAAGGTTAAAAAAGTACATCAATTGACATAAAATATTAATGAGAAAGGATTTTTTTATTATTCATTTGCTGTTTAGTAAAGAAAAACACTTTGACATCAATGACTTATTTTTTCTTAGGAAAAATAATTATGGCAGCAGTAGGTTTTGATCCAAAGCCTCCAAAGAAACTGGAACCTTAATCCAGCGCCTTAGACACTGCTGATTTTTAGCTCATGCATCTGGATCATATCAATCAGCTATTGAGGAGAAAAGTCTTTATTATTATTGTTTTTCTTATTAGTGGAGAAAAACATTTTGTCATCACTGACTGATGTTTTCATAGTAAAATCATTATGGCAGCAGTGGGATTTGAACCCACGCCTCCAGAGAGACTGGAGCCTAAATCCAGCGCCTTAGACCGCTCGGCCATGCTACCACATGGACCTGTCTGACTGAATGCTCACAGTTCTGGATCATACAGTTGAGATTACAGGAAAAAATGTGTTGTTTTAAATCAATACTTGAAAAGAAGTGTCATGTTACAAGAATTTAAAATACAAAAAGTTAAGGAAGCATAAAAAAGGTACAAAATTAGTAGACAATATTAATGAGTAAGGATTTTTTATTATTGATTTGCTGTTTAGTAGAGTAAAACAGTTTGACATCAATAAATATCATTTTCTATTGAAAATAATTATGGCAGCAGTGGGATTTGAACCCATGCCTCCAAAGAGACTGGAGCCTTAATCCAGCGCCTTAGACCGCTCGGCCATGCTACCACATATCTATTTTGGCTCCAAAGGTCATAGTTTATTATTTTACATATTATTTTTAAAGTTTGAGAAGACTCTTGAAATTGTGATAAACTGTTTTAAAATCTAGGACAGATGATGAACTTTTCAACCTTCCAATATTTTACTTTAGCAACTTAGTGGCCTTAGACCGCTCGGCCATGGTACCACATGGACACTCTTAGCTCACAGATCTGGGTCATATAGCACAGGTTACAGTAAAAACATTTTTTTAAATCAATATTTAAAAAGAAGTGTAATGCAAAAAGTGTTTAAATTATGTACAAAACATTTTGGAAGGTTAAAAAAGTACATAAATTGACAAAAAATATCAATGAGAAAGGATGTTTTTATTATTCATTTGCTGTTTAGTAGAGAAAAAACACTTTGACATCAATTACTTATTTTTTCTCAGGGAAAATAATTATGGCGGCAGTAGGTTTTGAACCAATTCCTCCAAAGAATCTGGAACTTTAATCCAGCACCTTAGACACTGCTGATTTTTAGCTAATGCATCTGGATCATATTGATCAGATGTTGAGGAGAAAGGACTTTATTATTATTGATTTTCTTATTAGTGGAGAAAAACACATTGCCGTTACTGACTGACATTTTCATAGTAAAATCATTATGGAAGCAGTGGGATTCAGACCCACGCCTCCAGAGAGACTGGAACCTAAATCCAGTGCCTTAGACCGCTCGCCCTTGCTACCCCATGGATACTTTTGACTCAAAGCTCAGAGTTCTGGATCATATAGTTAAGATTACAAGAAAAAATTGTGTAGTTATAAATCAATACTTGAAAAGAAGTGTCATGTTAAAAGTGTTTAAAATACAAAAATTTAAAAAAGGTACAAAATTTGCAGACAATATTAATTAGAAAGGATTTTTTATTATTGACTTGCTGTTTAGTGGAGAAAAACACTTTAACATCAATGACAGTCGTTTTATCTTGAAAATAATTATGACAGCAGTGGAATTTGAACCCATGCCTCAAAACAGACTGGAGCCTTAATGGAGCATCTTAGACCGCTCAGCCACATTTCTACCTTGACTCCATAGCTCATAGTTTATCATTTTACATATTATTTTTACATTTTGAGAAGACTCTTGAAATTATGATAAACTGTTTTAAAATCTAGGGCAGATGATGAACTTTTTAACCTACCAATATTTTATTTTAGCAGCTTAGTGGCCTTAGACCGCTCGGCCATGGTACCAAATGAACACTCTTAGCTCACAGATCTGGGCCATATAGCACAGATTACAGTACAAACATTTTTTTTGTTTTAAATAAATACTTAAAAAGAAGTGTCATACCAAAAGTGTTTAAGTTATGTACAAAATGTTTTGGAAGGTTAAAAAAGTACATCAATTGACATAAAATATTAATGAGAAAGGATTTTTTTATTATTCATTTGCTGTTTAGTAAAGAAAAACACTTTGA
The DNA here is from genome assembly GCF_028390025.1 of Pseudophryne corroboree. Lineage (NCBI taxonomy): Eukaryota > Metazoa > Chordata > Amphibia > Anura > Myobatrachidae > Pseudophryne > Pseudophryne corroboree. The sequence goes on along the minus strand of NC_086446.1, from coordinate 547,712,368 downwards.
CATCAATGACTTATTTTTTCTTAGGAAAAATAATTATGGCAGCAGTAGGTTTTGATCCAAAGCCTCCCAAGAAACTGGAACCTTAATCCAGCGCCTTAGACACTGCTGATTTTTAGCTAATGCATCTGGATCATATCAATCAGCTATTGAGGAGAAAAGTCTTTATTATTATTATTGTTTTTCTTATTAGTGGAGAAAAACATTTTGTCATCACTGACTGATGTTTTCATAGTAAAATCATTATGGAAGCAGTGGGATTCAGACCCACGCCTCCAGAGAGACTGGAACCTAAATCCAGTGCCTTAGACCGCTCGCCCTTGCTACCCCATGGACCTGTCTGACTGAAAGCTCACAGTTCTGGATCATACAGTTGAGATTACAGGAAAAAAATGTGTTGTTTTAAATCAATACTTGAAAAGAAGTGTCATGTTACAAGTATTTAAAATACAAAAAGTTAAGGAAGCATAAAAAAGGTACAAAATTAGTAGACAATATTAACGAGTAAGGATTTTTTATTATTGATTTGCTGTTTAGTAGAGTAAAACAGTTTGACATCAATAAATGTCATTTTCTCTTGAAAATAATTATGGCAGCAGTGGGATTTGAACCCATGCCTCCAAAGAGACTGGAGCCTTAATCCAGCGCCTTAGACCGCTCGGCCATGCTACCACATATCTATTTTGGCTCCAAAGGTCATAGTTTATTATTTTACATATTATTTTTAAAGTTTGAGAAGACTCTTGAAATTGTGATAAACTGTTTTAAAATCTAGGACAGATGATGAACTTTTCAACCTTCCAATATTTTACTTTAGCAACTTAGTGGCCTTAGACCGCTCGGCCATTTTACCACATGGACACTCTTAGCTCACAGATCTGGGTCATATAGCACAGGTTACAGTAAAAACATTTTTTTAAATCAATATTTAAAAAGAAGTGTAATGCAAAAAGTGTTTAAATTATGTACAAAACATTTTGGAAGGTTAAAAAAGTACATAAATTGACAAAAAATATCAATGAGAAAGGATGTTTTTATTATTCATTTGCTGTTTAGTAGAGAAAAACACTTTGACATCAATTACTTATTTTTTCTCAGGGAAAATAATTATGGCGGCAGTAGGTTTTGAACCAATTCCTCCAAAGAATCTGGAACTTTAATCCAGCACCTTAGACACTGATGATTTTTAGCTAATGCATCTGGATCATATTGATCAGATGTTGAGGAGAAAGGACTTTATTATTATTATTGATTTTCTTATTAGTGGAGAAAAACACATTGCCGTTACTGACTGACATTTTCATAGTAAAATCATTATGGAAGCAGAGGGATTCAGACCCACGCCTCCAGAGAGACTGGAACCTAAATCCAGTGCCTTAGACCGCTCGCCCTTGCTACCCCATGGATACTTTTGACTCAAAGCTCAGAGTTCTGGATCATATAGTTAAGATTACAAGAAAAAATTGTGTAGTTATAAATCAATACTTGAAAAGAAGTGTCATGTTAAAAGTGTTTAAAATACAAAAATTTAAAAAAGGTACAAAATTTGCAGACAATATTAATTAGAAAGGATTTTTTATTATTGACTTGCTGTTTAGTGGAGAAAAACACTTTAACATCAATGACAGTCGTTTTATCTTGAAAATAATTATGACAGCAGTGGAATTTGAACCCATGCCTCAAAACAGACTGGAGCCTTAATGGAGCATCTTAGACCGCTCAGCCACATTTCTACCTTGACTCCATAGCTCATAGTTTATAATTTTACATATTATTTTTACATTTTGAGAAGACTCTTGAAATTATGATAAACTGTTTTAAAATCTAGGGCAGATGATGAACTTTTTAACCTACCAATATTTTATTTTAGCAGCTTAGTGGCCTTAGACCGCTCGGCCATGGTACCAAATGAACACTCTTAGCTCACAGATCTGGGCCATATAGCACAGATTACAGTACAAACATTTTTTTTGTTTTAAATAAATACTTAAAAAGAAGTGTCATACCAAAAGTGTTTAAGTTATGTACAAAATGTTTTGGAAGGTTAAAAAAGTACATCAATTGACATAAAATATTAATGAGAAAGGATTTTTTTATTATTCATTTGCTGTTTAGTAAAGAAAAACACTTTGACATCAATGACTTATTTTTTCTTAGGAAAAATAATTATGGCAGCAGTAGGTTTTGATCCAAAGCCTCCCAAGAAACTGGAACCTTAATCCAGCGCCTTAGACACTGCTGATTTTTAGCTAATGCATCTGGATCATATCAATCAGCTATTGAGGAGAAAAGTCTTTTTTATTATTATTGTTTTTCTTATTAGTGGAGAAAAACATTTTGTCATCACTGACTGATGTTTTCATAGTAAAATCATTATGGAAGCAGTGGGATTCAGACCCACGCCTCCAGAGAGACTGGAACCTAAATCCAGTGCCTTAGACCGCTCGCCCTTGCTACCCCATGGACCTGTCTGACTGAAAGCTCACAGTTCTGGATCATACAGTTGAGATTACAGGAAAAAAATGTGTTGTTTTAAATCAATACTTGAAAAGAAGTGTCATGTTACAAGTATTTAAAATACAAAAAGTTAAGGAAGCATAAAAAAGGTACAAAATTAGTAGACAATATTAACGAGTAAGGATTTTTTATTATTGATTTGCAGTTTAGTAGAGTAAAACAGTTTGACATCAATAAATGTCATTTTCTCTTGAAAATAATTATGGCAGCAGTGGGATTTGAACCCATGCCTCCAAAGAGACTGGAGCCTTAATCCAGCGCCTTAGACCGCTCGGCCATGCTACCACATATCTATTTTGGCTCCAAAGGTCATAGTTTATTATTTTACATATTATTTTTAAAGTTTGAGAAGACTCTTGAAATTGTGATAAACTGTTTTAAAATCTAGGACAGATGATGAACTTTTCAACCTTCCAATATTTTACTTTAGCAACTTAGTGGCCTTAGACCGCTCGGCCATGGTACCACATGGACACTCTTAGCTCACAGATCTGGGTCATATAGCACAGGTTACAGTAAAAACATTTTTTTAAATCAATATTTAAAAAGAAGTGTAATGCAAAAAGTGTTTAAATTATGTACAAAACATTTTGGAAGGTTAAAAAAGTACATAAATTGACAAAAAATATCAATGAGAAAGGATGTTTTTATTATTCATTTGCTGTTTAGTAGAGAAAAAACACTTTGACATCAATTACTTATTTTTTCTCAGGGAAAATAATTATGGCGGCAGTAGGTTTTGAACCAATTCCTCCAAAGAATCTGGAACTTTAATCCAGCACCTTAGACACTGCTGATTTTTAGCTAATGCATCTGGATCATATTGATCAGATGTTGAGGAGAAAGGACTTTATTATTATTGATTTTCTTATTAGTGGAGAAAAACACATTGCCGTTACTGACTGACATTTTCATAGTAAAATCATTATGGAAGCAGTGGGATTCAGACCCACGCCTCCAGAGAGACTGGAACCTAAATCCAGTGCCTTAGACCGCTCGCCCTTGCTACCCCATGGATACTTTTGACTCAAAGCTCAGAGTTCTGGATCATATAGTTAAGATTACAAGAAAAAATTGTGTAGTTATAAATCAATACTTGAAAAGAAGTGTCATGTTAAAAGTGTTTAAAATACAAAAATTTAAAAAAGGTACAAAATTTGCAGACAATATTAATTAGAAAGGATTTTTTATTATTGACTTGCTGTTTAGTGGAGAAAAACACTTTAACATCAATGACAGTCGTTTTATCTTGAAAATAATTATGACAGCAGTGGAATTTGAACCCATGCCTCAAAACAGACTGGAGCCTTAATGGAGCATCTTAGACCGCTCAGCCACATTTCTACCTTGACTCCATAGCTCATAGTTTATAATTTTACATATTATTTTTACATTTTGAGAAGACTCTTGAAATTATGATAAACTGTTTTAAAATCTAGGGCAGATGATGAACTTTTTAACCTACCAATATTTTATTTTAGCAGCTTAGTGGCCTTAGACTGCTCGGCCATGGTACCAAATGAACACTCTTAGCTCACAGATCTGGGCCATATAGCACAGATTACAGTACAAACATTTTTTTTGTTTTAAATAAATACTTAAAAAGAAGTGTCATACCAAAAGTGTTTAAGTTATGTACAAAATGTTTTGGAAGGTTAAAAAAGTACATCAATTGACATAAAATATTAATGAGAAAGGATTTTTTTATTATTCATTTGCTGTTTAGTAAAGAAAAACACTTTGACATCAATGACTTATTTTTTCTTAGGAAAAATAATTATGGCAGCAGTAGGTTTTGATCCAAAGCCTCCAAAGAAACTGGAACCTTAATCCAGCGCCTTAGACACTGCTGATTTTTAGCTCATGCATCTGGATCATATCAATCAGCTATTGAGGAGAAAAGTCTTTATTATTATTGTTTTTCTTATTAGTGGAGAAAAACATTTTGTCATCACTGACTGATGTTTTCATAGTAAAATCATTATGGCAGCAGTGGGATTTGAACCCACGCCTCCAGAGAGACTGGAGCCTAAATCCAGCGCCTTAGACCGCTCGGCCATGCTACCACATGGACCTGTCTGACTGAATGCTCACAGTTCTGGATCATACAGTTGAGATTACAGGAAAAAATGTGTTGTTTTAAATCAATACTTGAAAAGAAGTGTCATGTTACAAGAATTTAAAATACAAAAAGTTAAGGAAGCATAAAAAAGGTACAAAATTAGTAGACAATATTAATGAGTAAGGATTTTTTATTATTGATTTGCTGTTTAGTAGAGTAAAACAGTTTGACATCAATAAATATCATTTTCTATTGAAAATAATTATGGCAGCAGTGGGATTTGAACCCATGCCTCCAAAGAGACTGGAGCCTTAATCCAGCGCCTTAGACCGCTCGGCCATGCTACCACATATCTATTTTGGCTCCAAAGGTCATAGTTTATTATTTTACATATTATTTTTAAAGTTTGAGAAGACTCTTGAAATTGTGATAAACTGTTTTAAAATCTAGGACAGATGATGAACTTTTCAACCTTCCAATATTTTACTTTAGCAACTTAGTGGCCTTAGACCGCTCGGCCATGGTACCACATGGACACTCTTAGCTCACAGATCTGGGTCATATAGCACAGGTTACAGTAAAAACATTTTTTTAAATCAATATTTAAAAAGAAGTGTAATGCAAAAAGTGTTTAAATTATGTACAAAACATTTTGGAAGGTTAAAAAAGTACATAAATTGACAAAAAATATCAATGAGAAAGGATGTTTTTATTATTCATTTGCTGTTTAGTAGAGAAAAAACACTTTGACATCAATTACTTATTTTTTCTCAGGGAAAATAATTATGGCGGCAGTAGGTTTTGAACCAATTCCTCCAAAGAATCTGGAACTTTAATCCAGCACCTTAGACACTGCTGATTTTTAGCTAATGCATCTGGATCATATTGATCAGATGTTGAGGAGAAAGGACTTTATTATTATTGATTTTCTTATTAGTGGAGAAAAACACATTGCCGTTACTGACTGACATTTTCATAGTAAAATCATTATGGAAGCAGTGGGATTCAGACCCACGCCTCCAGAGAGACTGGAACCTAAATCCAGTGCCTTAGACCGCTCGCCCTTGCTACCCCATGGATACTTTTGACTCAAAGCTCAGAGTTCTGGATCATATAGTTAAGATTACAAGAAAAAATTGTGTAGTTATAAATCAATACTTGAAAAGAAGTGTCATGTTAAAAGTGTTTAAAATACAAAAATTTAAAAAAGGTACAAAATTTGCAGACAATATTAATTAGAAAGGATTTTTTATTATTGACTTGCTGTTTAGTGGAGAAAAACACTTTAACATCAATGACAGTCGTTTTATCTTGAAAATAATTATGACAGCAGTGGAATTTGAACCCATGCCTCAAAACAGACTGGAGCCTTAATGGAGCATCTTAGACCGCTCAGCCACATTTCTACCTTGACTCCATAGCTCATAGTTTATAATTTTACATATTATTTTTACATTTTGAGAAGACTCTTGAAATTATGATAAACTGTTTTAAAATCTAGGGCAGATGATGAACTTTTTAACCTACCAATATTTTATTTTAGCAGCTTAGTGGCCTTAGACCGCTCGGCCATGGTACCAAATGAACACTCTTAGCTCACAGATCTGGGCCATATAGCACAGATTACAGTACAAACATTTTTTTTGTTTTAAATAAATACTTAAAAAGAAGTGTCATACCAAAAGTGTTTAAGTTATGTACAAAATGTTTTGGAAGGTTAAAAAAGTACATACATTGACATAAAATATTAATGAGAAAGGATTTTTTTATTATTCATTTGCTGTTTAGTAAAGAAAAACACTTTGACATCAATGACTTATTTTTTCTTAGGAAAAATAATTATGGCGGCAGTAGGTTTTGATCCAAAGCCTCCAAAGAAACTGGAACCTTAATCCAGCGCCTTAGACACTGCTGATTTTTAGCTCATGCATCTGGATCATATCAATCAGCTATTGAGGAGAAAAGTCTTTATTATTATTGTTTTTCTTATTAGTGGAGAAAAACATTTTGTCATCACTGACTGATGTCTTCATAGCAAAATCATTATGGCAGCAGTGGGATTTGAACCCACGCCTCCAGAGAGACCGGAGCCTAAATCCAGCACCTTAGACCGCTTGGCCATGCTACCACATGAACCTGTCTGACTGAATGCTCACAGTTCTGGATCATACAGTTGAGATTACAGAAAAAAATGTGTTGTTTTAAATCAATACTTGAAAAGAAGTGTCATGTTACAAGTATTTAAAATACAAAAAGTTAAGGAAGCATAAAAAAGGTACAAAATTAGTAGACAATATTAATGAGTAAGGATTTTTTATTATTGATTTGCTGTTTAGTAGAGTAAAACAGTTTGACATCAATAAATGTCATTTTCTCTTGAAAATAATTATGGCAGTAGTGGGATTTGAACCCACACCTCCAAAGAGATTGGAGCCTTAATCCAGCACCTTAGACCGCTCGGCCATGCTACCACATATCTATTTAGCTTTAAAGGTCATAGTTTATTATTTTACATATTATTTTAAAATTTGAGAAGACTCTTGAAATTGTGATAAACTGTTTTAAAATCTAGGACAGATGATGAACTTTTCAACCTTCCAATATTTTACTTTAGCAACTTAGTGGCCTTAGACCGCTCGGCCATGGTACCACATGGACACTATTAGCTCACAGATCTGGGTCATATAGCTCAGGTTACAGTAAAAACATTTTTTTAAAATCAATATTTAAAAAGAAGTGTAATGCAAAAAGTGTTTAAATTATGTACAAAACGTTTTGGAAGGTTAAAAAAGTACATAAATTGACATAAAATATCAATGAGAAAGGATATTTTTATTATTCATTTGCTGTTTAGTAGAGAAAAAACACTTTGACATCAATTACTTATTTTTTCTCAAGGAAAATAATTATGGCGGCAGTAGGTTTTGAACCAATTCCTCCAAAGAATCTGGAACTTTAATCCAGCACCTTAGACACTGATGATTTTTAGCTAATGCATCTGGATCATATTGATCAGATGTTGAGGAGAAAGGACTTTATTATTATTGATTTTCTTATTAGTGGAGAAAAACACATTGCCGTTACTGACTGACATTTTCATAGTAAAATCATTATGGAAGCAGTGGGATTCAGACCCACGCCTCCAGAGAGACTGGAACCTAAATCCAGTGCCTTAGACCGCTCGCCCTTGCTACCCCATGGATACTTTTGACTCAAAGCTCAGAGTTCTGGATCATATAGTTAAGATTACAAGAAAAAATTGTGTAGTTATAAATCAATACTTGAAAAGAAGTGTCATGTTAAAAGTGTTTAAAATACAAAAATTTAAAAAAGGTACAAAATTTGCAGACAATATTAATTAGAAAGGATTTTTTATTATTGACTTGCTGTTTAGTGGAGAAAAACACTTTAACATCAATGACAGTCGTTTTATCTTGAAAATAATTATGACAGCAGTGGAATTTGAACCCATGCCTCAAAACAGACTGGAGCCTTAATGGAGCATCTTAGACCGCTCAGCCACATTTCTACCTTGACTCCATAGCTCATAGTTTATAATTTTACATATTATTTTTACATTTTGAGAAGACTCTTGAAATTATGATAAACTGTTTTAAAATCTAGGGCAGATGATGAACTTTTTAACCTACCAATATTTTATTTTAGCAGCTTAGTGGCCTTAGACCGCTCGGCCATGGTACCAAATGAACACTCTTAGCTCACAGATCTGGGCCATATAGCACAGATTACAGTACAAACATTTTTTTTGTTTTAAATAAATACTTAAAAAGAAGTGTCATACCAAAAGTGTTTAAGTTATGTACAAAATGTTTTGGAAGGTTAAAAAAGTACATACATTGACATAAAATATTAATGAGAAAGGATTTTTTTTATTATTCATTTGCTGTTTAGTAAAGAAAAACACTTTGACATCAATGACTTATTTTTTCTTAGGAAAAATAATTATGGCGGCAGTAGGTTTTGATCCAAAGCCTCCAAAGAAACTGGAACCTTAATCCAGCGCCTTAGACACTGCTGATTTTTAGCTCATGCATCTGGATCATATCAATCAGCTATTGAGGAGAAAAGTCTTTATTATTATTGTTTTTCTTATTAGTGGAGAAAAACATTTTGTCATCACTGACTGATGTCTTCATAGTAAAATCATTATGGCAGCAGTGGGATTTGAACCCACGCCTCCAGAGAGACCGGAGCCTAAATCCAGCACCTTAGACCGCTTGGCCATGCTACCACATGAACCTGTCTGACTGAATGCTCACAGTTCTGGATCATACAGTTGAGATTACAGAAAAAAATGTGTTGTTTTAAATCAATACTTGAAAAGAAGTGTCATGTTACAAGTATTTAAAATACAAAAAGTTAAGGAAGCATAAAAAAAGGTACAAAATTAGTAGACAATATTAATGAGTAAGGATTTTTTATTATTGATTTGCTGTTTAGTAGAGTAAAACAGTTTGACATCAATAAATGTCATTTTCTCTTGAAAATAATTATGGCAGTAGTGGGATTTGAACCCACACCTCCAAAGAGATTGGAGCCTTAATCCAGCACCTTAGACCGCTCGGCCATGCTACCACATATCTATTTAGCTTTAAAGGTCATAGTTTATTATTTTACATATTATTTTAAAATTTGAGAAGACTCTTGAAATTGTGATAAACTGTTTTAAAATCTAGGACAGATGATGAACTTTTCAACCTTCCAATATTTTACTTTAGCAACTTAGTGGCCTTAGACCGCTCGGCCATGGTACCACATGGACACTATTAGCTCACAGATCTGGGTCATATAGCTCAGGTTACAGTAAAAACATTTTTTTAAAATCAATATTTAAAAAGAAGTGTAATGCAAAAAGTGTTTAAATTATGTACAAAACGTTTTGGAAGGTTAAAAAAGTACATAAATTGACATAAAATATCAATGAGAAAGGATATTTTTATTATTCATTTGCTGTTTAGTAGAGAAAAAACACTTTGACATCAATTACTTATTTTTTCTCAAGGAAAATAATTATGGCGGCAGTAGGTTTTGAACCAATTCCTCCAAAGAATCTGGAACTTTAATCCAGCACCTTAGACACTGATGATTTTTAGCTAATGCATCTGGATCATATTGATCAGATGTTGAGGAGAAAGGACTTTATTATTATTGATTTTCTTATTAGTGGAGAAAAACACATTGCCATCACTGACTGACATTTTCATAGTAAAAGCATTATGGAAGCAGTGGGATTCAGACCCACGCCTCCAGAGAGACTGGAACCTAAATCCAGTGCCTTAGACCGCTCGCCCTTGCTACCCCATGGATACTTTTGACTCAAAGCTCAGAGTTCTGGATCATATAGTTAAGATTACAAGAAAAAATTGTGTAGTTATAAATCAATACTTGAAAAGAAGTGTCATGTTAAAAGTGTTTAAAATACAAAAATTTAAAAAAGGTACAAAATTAGCAGACAATATTAATTAGAAAGGATTTTTTGTTATTGACTTGCTGTTTAGTGGAGAAAAACACTTTGACATCAATGACAGTCGTTTTATCTTGAAAATAATTATGACAGCAGTGTAATTTGAACCCATGCCTCCAAACAGACTGGAGCCTTAATGCAGCATCTTAGACAGCTCAGCCACATTTCTACCTTGACTCCATAGCTCATAGTTTATAATTTTATATATTATTTTTACATTTTGAGAAGACTCTTGAAATTATGATAAACTGTTTTAAAATCTAGGGCAGATGATGAACTTTTTAACCTACCAATATTTTATTTTAGCAGCTTAGTGGCCTTAGACCGCTCGGCCATGGTACCAAATGAACACTCTTAGCTCACAGATCTGGGCCATATAGCACAGATTACAGTACAAACATTTTTTTTTGTTTTAAATAAATACTTAAAAAGAAGTGTCATACCAAAAGTGTTTAAGTTATGTACAAAATGTTTTGGAAGGTTAAAAAAGTACATCAATTGACATAAAATATTAATGAGAAAGGATTTTTTTATTATTCATTTGCTGTTTAGTAAAGAAAAACACTTTGACATCAATGACTTATTTTTTCTTAGGAAAAATAATTATGGCAGCAGTAGGTTTTGATCCAAAGCCTCCAAAGAAACTGGAACCTTAATCCAGCGCCTTAGACACTGCTGATTTTTAGCTCATGCATCTGGATCATATCAATCAGCTATTGAGGAGAAAAGTCTTTATTATTATTGTTTTTCTTATTAGTGGAGAAAAACTTTTTGTCATCACTGACAGATGTTTTCATAGTAATATCATTATGGCAGCAGTGGGATTTGAACCCACGGCTCCAGAGAGACTGGAGCCTAAATCCAGCGCCTTAGACCGCTCGGCCATGCTACCACATATCTATTTTGGCTCCAAAGGTCATAGTTTATTATTTTACATATTATTTTTAAAGTTTGAGAAGACTCTTGAAATTGTGATAAACTGTTTTAAAATCTAAAACAGATGATGAACTTTTCAACCTTCCAATATTTTACTTTAGCAACTTAGTGGCCTTAGACCGCTCGGCCATGGTACCACATGGACACTCTTAGCTCACAGATCTGGGTCATATAGCTCAGGTAACAATAAAAACATTTTTTTAAATCAATATTTAAAAAGAAGTGTAATGCAAAAAGTGTTTAAATTATGTACAAAAAGTTTTGGAAGGTTAAAAAAGTACATAAATTGACATAAAATATCAATGAGAAAGGATATTTTTATTATTCATTTGCTGTTTAGTAGAGAAAAAACACTTTGACATCAATTACTTATTTTTTCTCAGGGAAAATAATTATGGCGGCAGTAGGTTTTGAACCAATTCCTCCAAAGAATCTGGAACTTTAATCCATCACCTTAGACACTGCTGATTTTTAGCTAATGCATCTGGATCATATTGATCAGATGTTGAGGAGAAAGGACTTTATTATTATTGATTTTCTTATTAGTGGAGAAAAACACATTGCCATCACTGACTGACATTTTCATAGTAAAAGCATTATGGAAGCAGTGGGATTCAGACCCACGCCTCCAGAGAGACTGGAACCTAAATCCAGTGCCTTAGACCGCTCGCCCTTGCTACCCCATGGATACTTTTGACTCAAAGCTCAGAGTTCTGGATCATATAGTTAAGATTACAAGAAAAAATTGTGTCGTTATAAATCAATACTTGAAAAGAAGTGTCATGTTAAAAGTGTTTAAAATACAAAAATTTAAAAAAGGTACAAAATTAGCAGACAATATTAATTAGAAAGGATTTTTTGTTATTGACTTGCTGTTTAGTGGAGAAAAACACTTTGACATCAATGACAGTCATTTTATCTTGAAAATAATTATGACAGCAGTGTAATTTGAACCCATGCCTCCAAACATACCGGAGCCTTAATGCAGCATCTTAGACCGCTCAGCCACATTTCTACCTTGACTCCATAGCTCATAGTTTATAATTTTACATATTATTTTTACATTTTGAGAAGACTCTTGAAATTATGATAAACTGTTTTAAAATCTAGGGCAGATGATGAACTTTTAACCTACCAATATTTTATTTTAGCAGCTTAGTGGCCTTAGACCGCTCGGCCATGGTACCAAATGAACACTCTTAGCTCACAGATCTGGGCCATATAGCACAGATTACAGTACAAACATTTTTTTTTGTTTTAAATAAATACTTAAAAAGAAGTGTCATACCAAAAGTGTTTAAGTTATGTACAAAATGTTTTGGAAGGTTAAAAAAAGTACATCAATTGACATAAAATATTAATGAGAAAGGATTTTTTTATTATTCATTTGCTGTTTAGTAAAGAAAAACACTTTGACGTCAATGACTTATTTTTTCTTAGGAAAAATAATTATGGCAGCAGTAGGTTTTGATCCAAAGCCTCCAAAGAAACTGGAACCTTAATCCAGCACCTTAGACACTGCTGATTTTTAGCTCATGCATCTGGATCATATCAATCAGCTATTGAGGAGAAAAGTCTTTATTATTATTGTTTTTCTTATTAGTGGAGAAAAACATTTTGTCATCACTGACTGATATTTTCATAGTAAAATCATTATGGCAGTAGTGGGATTTGAACCCACGGCTCCAGAGAGACTGGAGCCTAAATCCAGCGCCTTAGACCGCTCGGCCATGCTACCACATGGACCTGTCGGACTGAATGCTCACAGTTCTGGATCATACAGTTGAGATTACAGGGAAAAAATGTGTTGTTTTAAATCAATACTTGAAGAGAAGTGTCATGTTACAAGTATTTAAAATACAAAAAGTTAAGGAAGCATAAAAAAGGTACAAAATTAGTAGACAATATTAATGAGTAAGGATTTTTTATTATTGATTTGCTGTTTAGTAGAGTAAAACAGTTTGGCATCAATAAATGTCATTTTCTCTTGAAAATAATTATGGCAGCAGTGGGATTTGAACCCATGCCTCCAAAGAGACTGGAGCCTTAATCCAGCGCCTTAGACCGCTCAGCCATGCTACCACATATCTATTTTGGCTCCAAAGGTCATAGTTTATTATTTTACATATTATTTTTAAAGTTTGAGAAGACTCTTGAAATTGTGATAAACTGTTTTAAAATCTAGGACAGATGATGAACTTTTCAACCTTCCAATATTTTACTTTAGCAACTTAGTGGCCTTAGACCGCTCGGCTATGGTACCACATGGACACTCTTCGCTCACAGATCTGGGTCATATAGCTCAGGTTACAGTAAAAACATTTTTTTAAATCAATATTTAAAAAGAAGTGTAATGCAAAAAGTGTTTAAATTATGTACAAAACGTTTTGGAAGGTTAAAAAAGTACATAAATTGACATAAAATATCAATGAGAAAGGATATTTTTATTATTCATTTGCTGTTTAGTAGAGAAAAAACACTTTGACATCAATTACTTATTTTTTCTCAGGGAAAATAATTATGGCAGCAGTAGGTTTTGAACCAATTCCTCCAAAGAATCTGGAACTTTAATCCAGCACCTTAGACACTGCTGATTTTTAGCTAATGCATCTGGATCATATTGATCAGATGTTGAGGAGAAAGGACTTTATTATTATTGATTTTCTTATTAGTGGAGAAAAACACATTGCCATCACTGACTGACATTTTCATAGTAAAATCATTATGGAAGCAGTGGGATTCAGACCCACGCCTCCAGAGAGACTGGAACCTAAATCCAGTGCCTTAGACCGCCCGCCCTTGCTACCCCATGGACCTGTCTGACTGAAAGCTCACAGTTATGGATCATACAGTTGAGATTACAGGAAAAAAATGTGTTGTTTTAAATCAATACTTGAAAAGAAGTGTCATGTTACAAGTATTTAAAATACAAAAAGTTAAGGAAGCATAAAAAAGGTACAAAATTAGTAGACAATATTAATGAGTAAGGATTTTTTATTATTGATTTGCTGTTTAGTAGAGTAAAACAGTTTGACATCAATAAATGTAATTTTCTCTTGAAAATAATTATGGCAGCAGTGGGATTTGAACCCACGCCTCCAAAGAGACTGGAGCCTTAATCCAGCGCCTTAGACCGCTCGGCCATGCTACCACATATCTATTTTGGCTCCAAAGGTCATAGTTTATTATTTTACATATTATTTTTAAAGTTTGAGAAGACTCTTGAAATTGTGATAAACTTTTTTAAAATCTAGGACAGATGATGAACTTTTCAACCTTCCAATATTTTACTTTAGCAACTTAGTGGCCTAAGACCGCTCAGCCATGGTACCACATGGACACTCTTAGCTCACAGATCTGGGTCATATAGCTCAGGTTACAGTAAAAACATTTTTTTAAATCAATATTTAAAAAGAAGTGTAATGCAAAAAGTGTTTAAATTATGTACAAAACGTTTTGGAAGGTTAAAAAAGTACATAAATTGAAATAAAATATCAATGAGAAAGGATATTTTTATTATTCATTTGCTGTTTAGTAGAGAAAAAACACTTTGACATCAATTACTTATTTTTTCTCAGGGAAAATAATTATGGCGGCAGTAGGTTTTGAACCAATTCCTCCAAAGAATCTGGAACTTTAATCCATCACCTTAGACACTGCTGATTTTTAGCTAATGCATCTGGATCATATTGATCAGATGTTGAGGAGAAAGGACTTTATTATTATTGATTTTCTTATTAGTGGAGAAAAACACATTGCCATCACTGACTGACATTTTCATAGTAAAAGCATTATGGAAGCAGTGGGATTCAGACCCACGCCTCCAGAGAGACTGGAACCTAAATCCAGTGCCTTAGACCGCTCGCCCTTGCTACCCCATGGATACTTTTGACTCAAAGCTCACAGTTCTGGATCATATAGTTAAGATTACAAGAAAAAATTGTGTAGTTATAAATCAATACTTGAAAAGAAGTGTCATGTTAAAAGTGTTTAAAATACAAAAATTTAAAAAAGGTACAAAATTAGCAGACAATATTAATTAGAAAGGATTTTTTGTTATTGACTTGCTGTTTAGTGGAGAAAAACACTTTGACATCAATGACAGTCGTTTTATCTTGAAAATAATTATGACAGCAGTGGAATTTGAACCCATGCCTCCAAACAGACTGAAGCCTTAATGCAGCATCTTAGACCGCTCAGCCACATTTCTACCTTGACTCCATAGCTCATAGTTTATAATTTTATATATTATTTTTACATTTTGAGAAGACTTGAAATTATGATAAACTGTTTTAAAATCTAGGGCAGATGATGAACTTTTTAACCTACCAATATTTTATTTTAGCAGCTTAGTGGCCTTAGACCGCTCGGCCATGGTACCAAATGAACACTCTTAGCTCACAGATCTGGGCCATATAGCACAGATTACAGTACAAACATTTTTTTTTGTTTTAAATAAATACTTAAAAAGAAGTGTCATACCAAAAGTGTTTAAGTTATGTATAAAATGTTTTGGAAGGTTAAAAAAGTACATCAATTGACATAAAATATTAATGAGAAAGGATTTTTTTATTATTCATTTGCTGTTTAGTAAAGAAAAACACTTTGACATCAATGACTTATTTTTTCTTAGGAAAAATAATTATGGCAGCAGTAGGTTTTGATCCAAAGCCTCCAAAGAAACTGGAACCTTTATCCAGCGCCTTAGACACTTCTGATTTTTAGCTCATGCATCTGGATCATATCAATCAGCTATTGAGGAGAAAAGTCTTTATTATTATTGTTTTTCTTATTAGTGGAGAAAAACTTTTTGTCATCATTGACTGATGTTTTCATAGTAATATCATTATGGCAGCAGTGGGATTTGAACCCACGGCTCCAGAGAGACTGGAGCCTAAATCCAGCGCCTTAGACCGCTCGGCCATGCTACCACATATCTATTTTGGCTACAAAGGTCATAGTTTATTATTTTACATATTATTTTTAAAGTTTGAGAAGACTCTTGAAATTGTGATAAACTGTTTTAAAATCTAGGACAGATGATGAACTTTTCAACCTTCCAATATTTTACTTTAGCAACTTAGTGGCCTTAGACCGCTCGGCCATGGTACCACATGGACACTCTTAGCTCACAGATCTGGGTCATATAGCTCAGGTTACAGTAAAAACATTTTTTTAAATCAATATTGAAAAAGAAGTGTAATGCAAAAAGTGTTTAAATTATGTACAAAAAGTTTTGGAAGGTTAAAAAAGTACATAAATTGACATAAAATATCAATGAGAAAGGATATTTTTATTATTCATTTGCTGTTTAGTAGAGAAAAAACACTTTGACATCAATCACTTATTTTTTCTCAGGGAAAATAATTATGGCGGCAGTAGGTTTTGAACCAATTCCTCCAAAGAATCTGGAACTTTAATCCATCACCTTAGACACTGCTGATTTTTAGCTAATGCATCTGGATCATATTGATCAGATGTTGAGGAGAAAGGACTTTATTATTATTGATTTTCTTATTAGTGGAGAAAAACACATTGCCATCACTGACTGACATTTTCATAGTAAAAGCATTATGGAAGCAGTGGGATTCAGACCCACGCCTCCAGAGAGACTGGAACCTAAATCCAGTGCCTTAGACCGCTCGCCCTTGCTACCCCATGCATACTTTTGACTCAAAGCTCAGAGTTCTGGATCATAGAGTTAAGATTACAAGAAAAAATTGTGTCGTTATAAATCAATACTTGAAAAGAAGTGTCATGTTAAAAGTGTTTAAAATACAAAAATTTAAAAAAGGTACAAAATTAGCAGACAATATTAATTAGAAAGGTTTTTTTGTTATTGACTTGCTGTTTAGTGGAGAAAAACACTTTGACATCAATGACAGTCATTTTATCTTGAAAATAATTATGACAGCAGTGTAATTTGAACCCATGCCTCCAAACATACCAGAGCCTTAATGCAGCATCTTAGACCGCTCAGCCACATTTCTACCTTGACTCTATAGCTCATAGTTTATAATTTTACATATTATTTTTACATTTTGAGAAGACTCTTGAAATTATGATAAACTGTTTTAAAATCTAGGGCAGATGATGAACTTTTTAACCTACCAATATTTTATTTTATCAGCTTAGTGGCCTTAGACCGCTCGGCCATGGTACCAAATTAACACTCTTAGCTCACAGATCTGGGCCATATAGCACAGATTACAGTACAAACATTTTTTTTTGTTTTAAATAAATACTTAAAAAGAAGTGTCATACCAAAAGTGTTTAAGTTATGTACAAAATGTTTTGGAAGGTTAAAAAAAGTACATCAATTGACATAAAATATTAATGAGAAAGGATTTTTTTATTATTCATTTGCTGTTTAGTAAAGAAAAACACTTTGACGTCAATGACTTATTTTTTCTTAGGAAAAATAATTATGGCAGCAGTAGGTTTTGATCCAAAGCCTCCAAAGAAACTGGAACCTTAATCCAGCGCCTTAGACACTGCTGATTTTTAGCTCATGCATCTGGATCATATCAATCAGCTATTGAGGAGAAAAGTCTTTATTATTATTGTTTTTCTTATTAGTGGAGAAAAACATTTTGTCATCACTGACTGATATTTTCATAGTAAAATCATTATGGCAGCAGTGGGATTTGAACCCACTGCTCCAGAGAGACTGGAGCCTAAATCCAGCGCCTTAGACCGCTTGGCCATGCTACCACATGGACCTGTCTGACTGAATGCTCACAGTTCTGGATCATACAGTTGAGATTACAGGAAAAAATGTGTTGTTTTAAATCAATACTTGAAGAGAAGTGTCATGTTACAAGTATTTAAAATACAAAAAGTTAAGGAAGCATAAAAAAGGTACAAAATTAGTAGACAATATTAATGAGTAAGGATTTTTTATTATTGATTTGCTGTTTAGTAGAGTAAAACAGTTTGGCATCAATAAATGTCATTTTCTCTTGAAAATAATTATGGCAGCAGTGGGATTTGAACCGATGCCTCCAAAGAGACTGGAGCCTTAATCCAGCGCCTTAGACCGCTCGGCCATGCTACCACATATCTATTTTGGCTCCAAAGGTCATAGTTTATTATTTTACATATTATTTTTAAAGTTTGAGAAGACTCTTGAAATTGTGATAAACTGTTTTAAAATCTAGGACAGATGATGAACTTTTCAACCTTCCAATATTTTACTTTAGCAACTTAGTGGCCTTAGACCGCTCGGCCATGGTACCACATGGACACTCTTCGCTCACAGATCTGGGTCATATAGCTCAGGTTATAGTAAAAACATTGTTTTAAATCAATATTTAAAAAGAAGTGTAATGCAAAAAGTGTTTAAATTATGTACAAAACGTTTTGGAAGGTTAAAAAAGTACATAAATTGACATTAAATATCAATGAGAAAGGATATTTTTATTATTCATTTGCTGTTTAGTAGAGAAAAAACACTTTGACATCAATTACTTATTTTTTCTCAGGGAAAATAATTATGGCGGCAGTAGGTTTTGAACCAATTCCTCCAAAGAATCTGGAACTTTAATCCATCACCTTAGACACTGCTGATTTTTAGCTAATGCATCTGGATCATATTGATCAGATGTTGAGGAGAAAGGAATTTATTATTATTGATTTTCTTATTAGTGGAGAAAAACACATTGCCATCACTGACTGACATTTTCATAGTTAAAGCATTATGGAAGCAGTGGGATTCAGACCCACGCCTCCAGAGAGACTGGAACCTAAATCCAGTGCCTTAGACCGCTCGCCCTTGCTACCCCATGGATACTTTTGACTCAAAGCTCAGAGTTCTGGATCATTTAGTTAAGATTACAAGAAAAAATTGTGTAGTTATAAATCAATACTTGAAAAGAAGTGTCATGTTAAAAGTGTTTAAAATACAAAAATTTAAAAAAGGTACAAAATTAGCAGACAATATTAATAAGAAAGGATTTTTTGTTATTGACTTGCTGTTTAGTGGAGAAAAACACTTTGACATCAATGACAGTCATTTTATCTTGAAAATAATTATGACAGCAGTGTAATTTGAACCCATGCCTCCAAACAGACTGGAGCCTTAATGCAGCATCTTAGACCGCTCAGCCACATTTCTACCTTGACTCCATAGCTCATAGTTTATAATTTTACATATTATTTTTACATTTTGAGAAGACTCTTGAAATTATGATAAACTGTTTTAAAATCTAGGGCAGATGATGAACTTTTTAACCTACCAATATTTTATTTTAGCAGCTTAGTGGCCTTAGACCGCTCTGCCATGGTACCAAATGAACACTCTTAGCTCACAGATCTGGGCCATATAGCACAGATTACAGTACAAACATTTTGTTTTGTTTTAAATAAATACTTAAAAAGAAGTGTCATACCAAAAGTGTTTAAGTTATGTACAAAATGTTTTGGAAGGTTAAAAAAAGTACATCAATTGACATAAAATATTAATGAGAAAGGATTTTTTTATTATTCATTTGCTGTTTAGTAAAGAAAAACACTTTGACGTCAATGACTTATTTTTTCTTAGGAAAAATAATTATGGCAGCAGTAGGTTTTGATCAAAAGCCTCCAAAGAAACTGGAACCTTAATCCAGCGCCTTAGACACTGCTGATTTTTAGCTCATGCATCTGGATCATATCAATCAGCTATTGAGGAGAAAAGTCTTTATTATTATTGTTTTTCTTATTAGTGGAGAAAAACATTTTGTCATCACTGACTGATATTTTCATAGTAAAATCATTATGGCAGTAGTGGGATTTGAACCCACGGCTCCAGAGAGACTGGAGCTTAAATCCAGCGCCTTTGACCGCTCGGCCATGCTACCACATGGACCTGTCGGACTGAATGCTCACAGTTCTGGATCATACAGTTGAGATTACAGGGAAAAAATGTGTTGTTTTAAATCAATACTTGAAGAGAAGTGTCATGTTACAAGTATTTAAAATACAAAAAGTTAAGGAAGCATAAAAAAGGTACAAAATTAGTAGACAATATTAATGAGTAAGGATTTTTTATTATTGATTTGCTGTTTAGTAGAGTAAAACAGTTTGGCATCAATAAATGTCATTTTCTCTTGAAAATAATTATGGCAGCAGTGGGATTTGAACCGATGCCTCCAAAGAGACTGGAGCCTTAATCCAGTGCCTTAGACCGCTCGGCCATGCTACCACATATCTATTTTGGCTCCAAAGGTCATAGTTTATTATTTTACATATTATTTTTAAAGTTTGAGAAGACTCTTGAAATTGTGATAAACTGTTTTAAAATCTAGGACAGATGATGAACTTTTCAACCTTCCAATATTTTACTTTAGCAACTTAGTGGCCTTAGACCGCTCGGCCATGGTACCACATGGACACTCTTCGCTCACAGATCTGGGTCATATAGCTCAGGTTACAGTAAAAACATTTTTTTAAATCAATATTTAAAAAGAAGTGTAATGCAAAAAGTGTTTAAATTATGTACAAAACGTTTTGGAAGGTTAAAAAAGTACATAAATTGACATTAAATATCAATGAGAAAGGATATTTTTATTATTCATTTGCTGTTTAGTAGAGAAAAAACACTTTGACATCAATAACTTATTTTTTCTCAGGGAAAATAATTATGGCGGCAGTAGGTTTTGAACCAATTCCTCCAAAGAATCTGGAACTTTAATCCATCACCTTAGACACTGCTGATTTTTAGCTAATGCATCTGGATCATATTGATCAGATGTTGAGGAGAAAGGAATTTATTATTATTGATTTTCTTATTAGTGGAGAAAAACACATTGCCATCACTGACTGACATTTTCATAGTAAAAGCATTATGGAAGCAGTGGGATTCAGACCCACGCCTCCAGAGAGACTGGAACCTAAATCCAGTGCCTTAGACCGCTCGCTCTTGCTACCCCATGGATACTTTTGACTCAAAGCTCAGAGTTCTGGATCATATAGTTAAGATTACAAGAAAAAATTGTGTAGTTATAAATCAATACTTGAAAAGAAGTGTCATGTTAAAAGTGTTTAAAATACAAAAATTTAAAAAAGGTACAAAATTAGCAGACAATATTAATAAGAAAGGATTTTTTGTTATTGACTTGCTGTTTAGTGGAGAAAAACACTTTGACATCAATGACAGTCATTTTATCTTGAAAATAATTATGACAGCAGTGTAATTTGAACCCATAGACTGAAAAAGAGAACTGGCTGCGCTGAATTTCAGAAGGATTCAAATAACAAAGGAGAGAGCCAATGTATCAATATAAAAAGACAACAGGTTTATTTAAAATATAATGTTAATTAGTAAAAATAATGATAAACAGACATATTGCATTAATGATAACACAGTCCGGTGTCTCACAGTGTCAGCAGTATGTTGGACTTTCACAGAACTGCCTCTGTAAGTGTGATGTATTAACGTCCAAAATCCATACCAGGTATTAGCTGCCGTTCCTACTGCTCAGTATTGATGCATGAAGAAATGTGATGTGACAGGTTCCAATATGGGATCACATGAGGGGGCCAGTGAGTCCGTAAATGAACAATTACCTCTCCAGTGGGTTGGTCCGTCTACCGGGCGTCCCCGGACAGGAATCCTGCGTTACCCACACACAGCAGCAGTGTCACGGAGAGGAGAGCGGGCACCGCTCGGGAATCAGCTGGCTGTAGCGGTATGTTTCAAACTGTTTTAAAATCTAGGGCAGATGATGAACTTTTTAACCTACCAATATTTTATTTTAGCAGCTTAGTGGCCTTAGACCGCTCTGCCATGGTACCAAATGAACACTCTTAGCTCACAGATCTGGGCCATATAGCACAGATTACAGTACAAACATTTTGTTTTGTTTTAAATAAATACTTAAAAAGAAGTGTCATACCAAAAGTGTTTAAGTTATGTACAAAATGTTTTGGAAGGTTAAAAAAAGTACATCAATTGACATAAAATATTAATGAGAAAGGATTTTTTTATTATTCATTTGCTGTTTAGTAAAGAAAAACACTTTGACGTCAATGACTTATTTTTTCTTAGGAAAAATAATTATGGCAGCAGTAGGTTTTGATCAAAAGCCTCCAAAGAAACTGGAACCTTAATCCAGCGCCTTAGACACTGCTGATTTTTAGCTCATGCATCTGGATCATATCAATCAGCTATTGAGGAGAAAAGTCTTTATTATTATTGTTTTTCTTATTAGTGGAGAAAAACATTTTGTCATCACTGACTGATATTTTCATAGTAAAATCATTATGGCAGTAGTGGGATTTGAACCCACGGCTCCAGAGAGACTGGAGCTTAAATCCAGCGCCTTTGACCGCTCGGCCATGCTACCACATGGACCTGTCGGACTGAATGCTCACAGTTCTGGATCATACAGTTGAGATTACAGGGAAAAAATGTGTTGTTTTAAATCAATACTTGAAGAGAAGTGTCATGTTACAAGTATTTAAAATACAAAAAGTTAAGGAAGCATAAAAAGGTACAAAATTAGTAGACAATATTAATGAGTAAGGATTTTTTATTATTGATTTGCTGTTTAGTAGAGTAAAACAGTTTGGCATCAATAAATGTCATTTTCTCTTGAAAATAATTATGGCAGCAGTGGGATTTGAACCCATGCCTCCAAAGAGACTGGAGCCTTAATCCAGCACCTTAGACCGCTCAGCCATGCTACCACATATCTATTTTGGCTCCAAAGGTCATAGTTTATTATTTTACATATTATTTTTAAAGTTTGAGAAGACTCTTGAAATTGTGATAAACTGTTTTAAAATCTAGGACAGATGATGAACTTTTCAACCTTCCAATATTTTACTTTAGCAACTTAGTGGCCTTAGACCGCTCGGCCATGGTACCACATGGACACTCTTCGCTCACAGATCTGGGTCATATAGCTCAGGTTACAGTAAAAACATTTTTTTAAATCAATATTTAAAAAGAAGTGTAATGCAAAAAGTGTTTAAATTATGTACAAAACGTTTTGGAAGGTTAAAAAAGTACATAAATTGACATAAAATATCAATGAGAAAGGATATTTTTATTATTCATTTGCTGTTTAGTAGAGAAAAAACACTTTGACATCAATTACTTATTTTTTCTCAGGGAAAATAATTATGGCAGCAGTAGGTTTTGAACCAATTCCTCCAAAGAATCTGGAACTTTAATCCAGCACCTTAGACACTGCTGATTTTTAGCTAATGCATCTGGTTCATATTGATCAGATGTTGAGGAGAAAGGACTTTATTAATATTGATTTTCTTATTAGTGGAGAAAAACACATTGCCATCACTGACTGACATTTTCATAGTAAAATCATTATGGAAGCAGTGGGATTCAGACCCACGCCTCCAGAGAGACTGGAACCTAAATCCAGTGCCTTAGAAAGCCCGCCCTTGCTACCCCATGGACCTGTCTGACTGAAAGCTCACAGTTCTGGATCATACAGTTGAGATTACAGGAAAAAAATGTGTTGTTTTAAATCAATACTTGAAAAGAAGTGTCATGTTACAAGTATTTAAAATACAAAAAGTTAAGGAAGCATAAAAAAGGTACAAAATTAGTAGACAATATTAATGAGTAAGGATTTTTTATTATTGATTTGCTGTTTAGTAGAGTAAAACAGTTTGACATCAATAAATGTAATTTTCTCTTGAAAATAATTATGGCAGCAGTGGGATTTGAACCCACGCCTCCAAAGAGTCTGGAGCCTTAATCCAGCGCCTTAGACCGCTCGGCCATGCTACCACATATCTATTTTGGCTCCAAAGGTCATAGTTTATTATTTTACATATTATTTTTAAAGTTTGAGAAGACTCTTGAAATTGTGATAAACTTTTTTAAAATCTAGGACAGATGATGAACTTTTCAACCTTCCAATATTTTACTTTAGCAACTTAGTGGCCTAAGACCGCTCAGCCATGGTACCACATGGACACTCTTAGCTCACAGATCTGGGTCATATAGCTCAGGTTACAGTAAAAACATTTTTTTAAATCAATATTTAAAAAGAAGTGTATTGCAAAAAGTGTTTAAATTATGTACAAAACGTTTTGGAAGGTTAAAAAAGTACATAAATTGAAATAAAATATCAATGAGAAAGGATATTTTTATTATTCATTTGCTGTTTAGTAGAGAAAAAACACTTTGACATCAATTACTTATTTTTTCTCAGGGAAAATAATTATGGCGGCAGTAGGTTTTGAACCAATTCCTCCAAAGAATCTGGAACTTTAATCCATCACCTTAGACACTGCTGATTTTTAGCTAATGCATCTGGATCATATTGAACAGATGTTGAGGAGAAAGGACTTTATTATTATTGATTTTCTTATTAGTGGAGAAAAACACATTGCCATCACTGACTGACATTTTCATAGTAAAATCATTATGGAAGCAGTGGGATTCAGACCCACACCTCCAGAGAGACTGGAACCTAAATCCAGTGCCTTAACCCGCTCGCCCTTGCTACCCCATGGATACTTTTGACTCAAAGCTCAGAGTTCTGGATCATATAGTTAAGATTACAAGAAAAAATTGTGTAGTTATAAATCAATACTTGAAAAGAAGTGTCATGTTAAAAGTGTTTAAAATACAAAAATTTAAAAAAGGTACAAAATTAGCAGACAATATTAATTAGAAAGGATTTTTTATTATTGACTTGCTGTTTAGTGGAGAAAAACACTTTGACATCAATGACAGTCGTTTTATCTTGAAAATAATTATGACAGCAGTGGAATTTGAACCCATGCCTCCAAACAGACTGGAGCCTTAATGGAGCATCTTAGATCGCTCAGCCACATTTCTACCTTGACTCCATAGCTCATAGTTTATAATTTTACATATTATTTTTACATTTTGAGAAGACTCTTGAAATTATGATAAACTGTTTTAAAATCTAGGGCAGATGATGAACTTTTTAACCTACCAATATTTTATTTTAGCAGCTTAGTGGCCTTAGACCGCTCGGCCATGGTACCAAATGAACACTCTTAGCTCACAGATCTGGGCCATATAGCACAGATTACAGTACAAACATTTTTTTTTTGTTTTAAATAAATACTTAAAAAGAAGTGTCATACCAAAAGTGTTTAAGTTATGTACAAAATATTTTGGAAGGTTAAAAAAAGTACATCAATTGACATAAAATATTAATGAGAAAGGATTTTTTTATTATTCATTTGCTGTTTAGTAAAGAAAAACACTTTGACGTCAATGACTTATTTTTTCTTAGGAAAAATAATTATGGCAGCAGTAGGTTTTGATCCAAAGCCTCCAAAGAAACTGGAACCTTAATCCAGCGCCTTAGACACTGCTGATTTTTAGCTCATGCATCTGGATCATATCAATCAGCTATTGAGGAGAAAAGTCTTTATTATTATTGTTTTTCTTATTAGTGGAGAAAAACATTTTGTCATCACTGACTGATATTTTCATAGTAAAATCATTATGGCAGCAGTGGGATTTGAACCCACGGCTCCAGAGAGACTGGAGCCTAAATCCAGCACCTTAGACCGCTTGGCCATGCTACCACATGGACCTGTCTGACTGAATGCTCACAGTTCTGGATCATACAGTTGAGATTACAGGAAAAAAATGTGTTGTTTTAAATCAATACTTGAAAAGAAGTGTCATGTTACAAGTATTTAAAATACAAAAAGTTAAGGAAGCATAAAAAAGGTACAAAATTAGTAGACAATATTAATGAGTAAGGATTTTTTTATTATTGATTTGCTGTTTAGTAGAGTAAAACAGTTTGACATCAATAAATGTAATTTTCTCTTGAAAATAGTTATGGCAGCAGTGGGATTTGAACCCACGCCTCCAAAGAGACTGGAGCCTTAATCCAGCGCCTTAGACCGCTCGGCCATGCTACCACATATCTATTTTGGCTCCAAAGGTCATAGTTTATTATTTTACATATTATTTTTAAAGTTTGAGAAGACTCTTGAAATTGTGATAAACTTTTTTAAAATCTAGGACAGATGATGAACTTTTCAACCTTCCAATATTTTACTTTAGCAACTTAGTGGCCTAAGACCGCTCAGCCATGGTACCACATGGACACTCTTAGCTCACAGATCTGGGTCATATAGCTCAGGTTACAGTAAAAACATTTTTTTAAATCAATATTTAAAAAGAAGTGTATTGCAAAAAGTGTTTAAATTATGTACAAAATGTTTTGGAAGGTTAAAAAAGTACATAAATTGAAATAAAATATCAATGAGAAAGGATATTTTTATTATTCATTTGCTGTTTAGTAGAGAAAAAACACTTTGACATCAATTACTTATTTTTTCTCAGGGAAAATAATTATGGCGGCAGTAGGTTTTGAACCAATTCCTCCAAAGAATCTGGAACTTTAATCCATCACCTTAGACACTGCTGATTTTTAGCTAATGCATCTGGATCATATTGATCAGATGTTGAGGAGAAAGGACTTTATTATTATTGATTTTCTTATTAGTGGAGAAAAACACATTGCCATCACTGACTGACATTTTCATAGTTAAATCATTATGGAAGCAGTGGGATTCAGACCCACACCTCCAGAGAGACTGGAACCTAAATCCAGTGCCTTAAACCGCTCGCCCTTGCTACCCCATGGATACTTTTGACTCAAAGCTCAGAGTTCTGGATCATATAGTTAAGATTACAAGAAAAAATTGTGTAGTTATAAATCAATACTTGAAAAGAAGTGTCATGTTAAAAGTGTTTAAAATACAAAAATTTAAAAAAGGTACAAAATTAGCAGACAATATTAATTAGAAAGGATTTTTTATTATTGACTTGCTGTTTAGTGGAGAAAAACACTTTGACATCAATGACAGTCGTTTTATCTTGAAAATAATTATGACAGCAGTGGAATTTGAACCCATGCCTCCAAACAGACTGGAGCCTTAATGGAGCATCTTAGATCGCTCAGCCACATTTCTACCTTGACTCCATAGCTCATAGTTTATAATTTTACATATTATTTTTACATTTTGAGAAGACTCTTGAAATTATGATAAACTGTTTTAAAATCTAGGGCAGATGATGAACTTTTTAACCTACCAATATTTTATTTTAGCAGCTTAGTGGCCTTAGACCGCTCGGCTATGGTACCAAATGAACACTCTTAGCTCACAGATCTGGGCCATATAGCACAGATTACAGTACAAACATTTTTTTTTGTTTTAAATAAATACTTAAAAAGAAGTGTCATACCAAAAGTGTTTAAGTTATGTACAAAATATTTTGGAAGGTTAAAAAAAGTACATCAATTGACATAAAATATTAATGAGAAAGGATTTTTTTATTATTCATTTGCTGTTTAGTAAAGAAAAACACTTTGACGTCAATGACTTATTTTTTCTTAGGAAAAATAATTATGGCAGCAGTAGGTTTTGATCCAAAGCCTCCAAAGAAACTGGAACCTTAATCCAGCGCCTTAGACACTGCTGATTTTTAGCTCATGCATCTGGATCATATCAATCAGCTATTGAGGAGAAAAGTCTTTATTATTATTGTTTTTCTTATTAGTGGAGAAAAACATTTTGTCATCACTGACTGATATTTTCATAGTAAAATCATTATGGCAGCAGTGGGATTTGAACCCACGGCTCCAGAGAGACTGGAGCCTAAATCCAGCACCTTAGACCGCTTGGCCATGCTACCACATGGTCCTGTCTGACTGAATGCTCACAGTTCTGGATCATACAGTTGAGATTACAGGAAAAAAATGTGTTGTTTTAAATCAATACTTGAAAAGAAGTGTCATGTTACAAGTATTTAAAATACAAAAAGTTAAGGAAGCATAAAAAAGGTACAAAATTAGTAGACAATATTAATGAGTAAGGATTTTTTATTATTGATTTG